>NC_088606.1:57569271-57879271 GCF_036013475.1 Columba livia
GTTCAATCATTTAAAACTATTTTAACCTTATGCCTATATAAAAGAATATACTAGTTTTATGCATAACTTACAACTATCCTTTTGATTAACCTGCCAAAAGCTGGAGTAGCTGAGGCTTATACAATCTGCTCATCGTAATGAAACATTTAAGCATGGACTTTTAACCTGAATTGGAACGATTTATATTTTTAGTGGAAAACAAGTCCTGTTCTGGCAAAGGATTTTACCATGTCATTTAAACCACGAATAACAGAAGCCAGCAAAAAGAATGAAGAGAAGCACACAGGTTTTTCAACTATTACTTTGTGGGGAATTTTGTTTTAAGCTAATTTTTCTACTACATTGTTTTTTATAAAAATGAGCTGCCAATGATCACTGAACTCTGTTCAAAGCAGAAATTAAGTCCCTGGCATGAGGAGATTCATGTGTGAACTGTATGAATTGCTCTTCCTCAGTGACATTTCACAGAACTTAACTGTATTTTAATGTGCTTTAATAGGGATGTTCTATACCTACCAGTGACCTTTTGGTTGCTTAGCTGCCAAATAAGTTTGTTAGGTTATCTGCATATACAAAAGTTGTCTCCTTCCTCCTTAAGTGGAATAGCTGTGGTCAAACTGGAAAAATGCTCATGTATTTCAAGGTGACAGATGGTTTTGGTAATATTAACAGCTATAATGTTAGCAAATCAGGTTCATTAGGAAATTTAATCCAATTAATTGTTGATGTTAATTGTATAGTTCACACCATCCATCTTGAGGAAAGAGCAAAATAGTTGTGGATTCCAAAGTTCTGAATAAACTATGAAGAAAAAGGTTAACAAAAATGAGGGGGGGAGGGCTGCTAGGATACACCTGGTGAGTAAGGCAGGTTGTGTTTGACTCTTCACTGTACTACTGAGAGACTATGACATCCCTGCATTTCTAGAGTATTTTTGTTGCTTGCTGTAAGGTAGAGATATAAATAAAATATATAATAAAAATTACCAGAAATCTGTGGATGATTCTAGTCTCCAATTTCTTATATATAGAAAACCCATGTTATGAATTATCACATATAAGTACTTCCTACAGTGAACTTCAGTATCTGCTCACCTGTAGTGTTCCTTCCTGACCAGAAGACTATTGTACATTGAGGTTGGGTGGTCCACTAAGGATTAGTGATCCATCTAAGTTAGGCCTGTGCCTGCTCAGCCCGTGCTGCCCCACACTGGTCTGCATGGGACTGTGTGTTCGGTGGCTGTGGGATGAATTTACCTGGTTGATTGTAGCAGAGGAGCCTGTGGGCAGCTCCCGCTTGGTACCTGCAATAATGCTCCCTGCATAGCCTGCCCTTTATCTAAGAGTGCAGCAACAGGTTCTTGGGTGAACATCCTTTATTTTTGGCCGTAGAAACAATGCATATAGTTGTTTTATTGTGAGAAAATCCTGCAGTAGCTTGGATGACCAAAATGGTGTCACCTTTTCATGCGCAGGGCCTGCATGACATGCTATACCTTGATCAGACCTGGTTGATGCTGCACAGCTCAGAGTTCCTGGCACCTGAATGAACGTAAGGTTATCTATACTGTCCTCTCCATTATAGTGTTAACTCCAATAAATGGTATTTTAAGTGACACTATAAAGTCTGAATGTGCCTTTTTTTACTGGGATCATACAATGAAGCAGCAACACCTGCTACAAAGTCATCTTGCTGCACCTGCCAGAACTATTTCACTTGCAGAGTGCTATTTTTGTCCTGATTACACAGTCGACTGAAGACTAAAATTGGAGAAAAGTTAGAATCTTCCCCCCCCCCCTTGTTTATGCGTCTTGAATTCGGGATCTTAATGGATCTGCTTAAAATCTGTGAAAATCCTCCTTCACTTGCTCATGAGCTGTGCACTGTGAGTGATCTCACGTGCAGTATTCAAAGCAACACAGGGTGCAGCACCTTCCTGCCCCTCCTGGCCCAGGTGCAACCCCGTGTTGTGAGCAGAGAAATAGCACTGAGCGAGCTGCTAGAAAGAACCACAGAATGTCAGGGATTGGAAGGGACCTCAAAAGATCATCCAGTCCAATCCCCCTGCTGGAGCAGGAACACCCAGATGAGGTTACACAGGAAGGTGTCCAGGCGGGTTTTTAATGTCTCCAGAGCAGGAGAGTCCACAACCCCCTGGGCAGCCTGTTCCAGTGTCTGTCACCCTCACTGAGAAGCTTCTTCTCAAATTTAAATGGAACCTCCTGTATTCCAGTGTATACCCATTGCCCCTTGTCTTACCACTGGTTGTCACCAAGAAGAGCCTGGATCCATCCTCATGACACTCACCCTTTACATATTTATAAACATTAATGAGGTCACCCCTCAGTCTCCTCTTCTCCAAGCTAAAGAGCCCCAGCTCCCTCAGCCTTTCCTCATAAGGGAGATGCTCCACTCCCTTGATGATCTTTGTTGCCCTGTGCTGGACTCTCTCCAGCAGTTCCCTGTCCTTCTGGAACTGAGGGGCCCAGAACTGGACACAATATTCCAGGTGTGGTCTCACCAGTGTGGAGTAGAGGGGAAGGAGAACCTCTCTAGACCTACTAACTGTGCCCCAAAGCCCCAGAGTCTGGAGACAACTGAAGTCCTGGCAGATCTGCTGCTCTCACCAGTCAGTCTGGACCCACAGCACTTAAGAGGACAACACAAAAACAACCAAAACAACTAACCCAAAACAAAAGCCCAAACTTCTTTCTTGTGATGAGATTTTGTAGCACTCCTGCTCTGGAAGTAGTGCTGAAGTTTTTACTTTAGCCCTTCCCCCGTTATTTCTGATTGAAGTTCACTCACTCCAGCTGTGCGCAGCCTTCGTTGTGAGCGGCTTTTTAAAATCCTTGGGGCTTACTCAGCCTCCGAGGAAAGTCACTTTTCTCTCTGAGCGCATCCTACTGTGAAACCCCCGCGGTGTTCCTGTGTGTTTAGCCGTGGGCCGGGATCTCGCCTGGGCCGGTACCTCGCGGGGCCGCCGCTGCCCGGTGCAGCTCCCGCTCCCCTCCGCGCCCGGGCCGCTCCCGCCCCGCCGGCCCCTCGGCCCTCGCCGCTGAGGCGGGAACCGCGGCTCCCGGGGCGGCGCCTGCGGAGCCGGGCAGGGCCGGGCACCCGCCCTCGGGGCGGTGCGGGGCGGGCACGGCGGTGGCGGGGCCGGGCGAGGAGCAGGCAGAGCGGCCGCGGGAGCGGCGGCAGGCGGCGGGCCGGCCATGGTGGGCCTCAAGGAGGAGCTGCTCAAGTCCATCTGGCACGCCTTCACCGCCCTCGACCTCGACCGCAGCGGGAAGGTCTCCAAGTCCCAGCTCAAGGCAAGCGGGGCGGCCGGGCCGGGGGCAGCGAGGAGAGAGGGGTGGCGGGCCCAGGGACGCGGTGTGGGCCGGGGCTCCGTGTGGGAGCGAGGGTTGGCCGGGTTAGCCGCTGTGGGCAGGGGTGCGGGACACGGGCCCTGGGGGTGCCGGGCCTGGGGCCGGTCTGAGGTGGCCACGCTCAGGGCTGCCTGAGGGGACATGAGCACTTGTTTGCAAAGCCCATTCGGGGGCCATAAACCGCATTTTCTCCGTTGAGGCTGTTGTTGGGCACGTGGCGTTCTCAGTCGCTGTGGCTCCTGGTCACCCCCGACCCGTGGAAAGCCTGTGCGAGTGGGTCCTTGTGCTCGAGGGGGCTGATTTCCATTCTGCCCAGGCAAGCGCATTGTCCTCCCCAAGATGTCAGGACACAAACCCTTGTTGTGCTGCTGGTCCGCTTTCAAACGCGTGTCCTTGGTACCCTTTTTGGCCAAAACCTTTTGTGGGGTAGCCATAAGGTCCTATCTATAGGGGTTGGCTGCGTCCAAGTGAAATTCATAGCTTGCCAAGGGGAGAGTGAGGTTTCACAGTGCTCTCTTATTTGGGTATAAACAGGAGAATTAGTCAAGAGACTCCAACTGTGCCATTCTTTCCTTAGCTTATACGCTGAAGCAATGTTTGTGCTTTTAAAAGAGCTCTCAGGCAGCTCACTGAATCCGATCCCATCTTGGCCTTGCTTTATGGGACCACCTTGGCCTGGGGATAACGTGGAAATCTTGCTAAATAAATACTTTGAATAAGAACGTAACACCTGTTGACACTGGAGACTGTGGGCCCTTGTACTTGGTGCTGGAGCTGTGACCACAACAATTAGCTGAAGTTTGTGACCTTTGTGGGATTAACTTGGAGAGCCAGGGTGGCCATGCTGCCGGCAGGATCTGCAGGCGTGGTTGGCAGATAGTGGGCTTTGTTTTGGGCTTCATGTAATAAGCGTCCACCAAACGCAATGTGCTGCAAGCAGCCTCTTCCTCTTCTCCTTTTCTTCGTACGGGGCCATTGGGCTCTTGAAGTACAGTCCAGCTTGTCCAGAAGTGACTGCGTGGCAGGAGTCAGGCAGGAGGCTCCTTTACAGGTGACGACATGTTTGTGTTGCAAGACTAACTGAAGTAGGTTGCAGAGAGGCGTTTTTTTATTGTCCTGCTTTTTAAAGGAGCCCTGTTTTCCTGTCACACTGCCACGCCTTGTGTGTGCTGCCACGATTTGTGTTCTCAGTGCACTCACCTGGGTGGTGTGTCTGCAGCACCTGTCATCATGCCAATTGGTGGAGAACCTGTCACGGTCACACAGAGGCTGGGGTGATTTAAATGGCTGAAGAAGCAGGCAGGACGCTGGTGGGCTTGTACGGCTTCCTCTGACGGAGGTGCTGTCACTCCTCTGAGATCATTGACTGATTTAGATGGATTAAAGCAGCAGTTGTATTTCCAAACTGAAGCACAGTTACCTGTCTTGTCATGCTCTGCTGTCTTATTAGAGCCTCATGCCTGCAAATGCTTGTGTTTAAAAAGCTAAAAAAATAGAAAGACGGGAAATTAAATCTGTCCCCTTGTTACGTATCAAACATCTCTCTAGACAGTTTTGATGTTTCATTATCTCTTTGAGAAAGAAGGGATGAAAAAAAGTGGGTCTTTGTGGCTCTGTGCACTTCTGTCTGTGATACAAAGGCTCCTGAGGGCACTGTCAAGTGTGGGATCTGGAAACACAGAAACAAGTCTGAAATGAGGCTTCTGCCTTCTCCTGTGGCCACCAAGAGCTGGTTTTCAGGAAACACAGGAAGGGGTAAGGAGTGTTCTGCAGGCTTTTTGTGGCAAATGATGAATGTGGTGTCAAACTGATAGTCCTTCTGGGGAGAAAAGGTGCGTGTTGTGGCAGCAGCCCCACATCCCTGCAGCAGACGGGTAGGCAGGACAGCAAAACAGACGTTCCTGGCTGATTGATGTAGGGCTGTGTTGCACTAAGAAGGTATTTCACAATAAAATATTTCTCATCCATGTTACAGTGAGGAAGATAACAGCACCCCTATCAAATGGAGAGATGAGGTTTGGAGATAAACATGTTAGCAGAGGTTTGTGACCTTAGAAAATATGTTTAATAATTTACTGAAACTTCTGCTATAAAAAAAGAGTAAAAACCTGTTTGTTTTCTGAGAACAACATGCAGTGTTGTCACCTGCTGAACTCTTCCCTCCTCAATAAAAAAAGTTACCGACAATGGATCTAGGAGTTGTATTGCCATCATGTTGCACAGGTCTTAAGCATAACATGTTGGTTGTTAAAGAGAGTGATTTCTGTTTTCTCTACATAGAAATGGTATTTGAGCCTTCCATAAGAATAAATAATTGTCGTTAAATACTATGAGAAGAATAAATGTGTGTTATGTAGCTGAGCCCCTACTGTGAGGGGTTTGCATCACACATTTGTTTTTAATATATCTAGAGCAATGTGATGGAGGTGAGTGAATTTGGTCTGTTTTGTAGGCTGGAGAAGCAGCAAATGCTTGGAGGAAAAACTAGGACTTGCTTGGAATAGTAAGGATTTTATGGGCTGTCTTTTATCCATTTGTATCTTTTGTATGTGGTCTGAGCTGCTGAGAGGAGACAGTCAAATCAGTCCTCTGTGTAATTTTGAATATTATCTTCTTCCAATATGAACTGATTTTTTTTTTTGTTGGTCTAATCAGTATTCCTCAGAAGTTCTACTGTCAGGCTGGTTGCAGATATTTTTTCTTCCTACATCAGCAGAAACATTTGTGTATTCTCTTCTTAAATAACACTTTTAAATATGGACACAATCATTATTTTGTCCATGTGTTTCAGCACTTTCAAACACTGATATAGCAAGGCTGAAGTGTGAGTTCTGTGTATGCAGTTACAGCTGCTCTTGTGATTTGAGCACAAGCTACATGCAAATACTTGCTTTCCTATATTTAAATCCAATTTCATCTTTCTTGCAGTCTGCAATTTTTAAATGGTCTTATTTTAAAAGTTCCTATAATGTGCCAACATTCAATCTGCTTTTTGTCTGGATCTTGAAACACTGTCATTTTTTAAATGTAGTTATACTTAACAGCCAGCAAAACTCCTTGTAGCATGTGTGTATAATTTGACCTTGGAAAGAATACATACAAATTAGTTTTTACTCTCTCTCTGGAAGCTCTTCCTTACATTGCTTTGTGACTTGTCTCTGCTTAGGCAATGGGGTTATGTGGCTGTTCTTGTTTTGTTTTGCCTGCTATTAATACATTGTGGTGGATTTTCAGTCATGGATTCTTGGTGTGGTATCTGCAGAATGTGGCAGGGGAACACCTTGTGAAAAGACAGCCTCGTCTGGGCCTGTAATATGTGAGTGACCCAAGTTACCATTCAGACTTAGAAAACCTAAACCAGTCTTTAATCGTATCTGGGATATTATAGGGTTATTATACCTCTTATCTTTGTTTTGCCCTTTTGCTAAATGAGAAGTCGGTGGCCGGTGGGAAGAGGAAGAATGGTGTAATCAGGGGCAAGAGGGATGGTCGAAACAGAGAGGAAGACCTTGAACAATGCAGCAGGGCACTGGAAAGGTTGAGAGCCTGTGACGAGTGGGCAGGACCCCGGCCGGACAATTGGCTTTGTACAACATTGCGGGATGGTAGGAAATTAGTCACTGTGACTCACTTTGAGAGAGTTGTACTCTGACGTGATTAGCGGGCTCAGAAGCGTTTGTGTTTGGGTAGCTGTGAAGAACTGTGTCTGTAAGGTGCGAGGGGAGGGAGACCCATCTTCCAGAGGAGCTGGCAAACTAAAGTAGCTTCTAAACTGAAATGACAGGGCCATGCGACTGTGTTGGAGGGGAGCAGCTGTCAGTGGATCAACAGCCTGTTTAACCTTTGTCCTTGATGTTTTGTCAACCGGTTTCAAGGAGGATGTAGACAAAAGGTGCAGTAGATGGAGGATGATTACTGGGAGCACTTCCCAAGATCTGGGAGCCTCAGGGTAGAAGGGCAAGTGGACAGGTGCAGGCACCAGTGGTTGGGGATTGAAGGGGACCTGCTGGTAATGAAGGCAGGAGGGAGGTCACAAGGGTTCTGTGAGTGCCTAAGGGAGAAGGGATAAGTAAAGTAACAGAGAGGTGATGTGGGTGAAGGGCACTAGTGTTAGGAACCTGAAATGGTGGAGGCAGGGCCTGAATACGCTTCTCCAGCTGGGAAGGATGTTGCTCACTAACACTGGTGTTAAATAATGAGACTCTGAATGGAGCACTTGCTACCTGAGTGGGTATGGAAGCTGGAGCTTGGTGATGCTGTGATGCAAGAAACTGTATGCTTAAGATGTAGCTGGGTTGAAAAGACCTTGTGCCTGTGACAAGGGGCATATGCGATGCTGGTTTCCACACTGGTCAAAAAAGGAAAAGAGAAAGTAGTTGTGAGTAGCCTTATTTTGGCTGGCTAGCTGCTGACATGGATGTCAGGGAGAGATGAGCCAAGAATGTCTTGGAATGAATTCACACAAAATCACTGAATGGAACTGTCGGGATCTGCGAGGCCAACGTTTCAACATCTTAAAAAGAGATGGGGGAGGGAGAAGACCCTCCCAAAAGATGGAAAATAAAAAAGTACTGAAGAAACTGGCACTAGCCACTGTAGGATTAGTCTGCCCTGTTAATGCTCCTACTGTCATCTGGGCCAAATTTTTGTTGCTGAGCAGTAAGTAGTCTAGCAGATCTTCCTTTTCCCTTTAGAAACACAGATCACTTTTATGGACAGGGTTAAATGGAACTACTCACATGGTAACAGTTCAACACGTGCTTCAAGTTTAGGAAGATCAGTGTTTTGGAAAACGGGAGCTCAGAGGGGAGCAGCTGTGGTGGAGTCTAGCTGGGCTGGCGTCTGCACTCCACGTAAAGCAGCGTGAGACTGGCTGTAAATAAAGTAAACCCCAAGTCTGTAATGACCTTTTGTGTTCAGCTTGCTTGTTTCATCTGGTTATTCATATTTAGAGCAGAACACCTTCATCATTCCCTGGGCAGCACTAGGCGTCTTTCTTACAAAACTCTTCATTGACAATGGAAGAATTGCACCCAGAGTGCACTGTTTTTGTGAGCCCTTTGCGATCTGCTTGTGCTGTCTCATGGACTGTGGTTTGGGGACCACCACTGTACCCCTTTGCTGCAGTGTGGACATGAGTCTGGTTTGGGGTAGGAGTTAGCTCTGGCATGAAGGTGGATTGTTAATTGTGGCATCCAGAGCATAATAAGTGCAGAAAGAAAAAGCTGCCTAGCAACCCTGTGGGCAGGGGGGAATAATCCTTACTGGTGCAAAACTTCCTCATGGTTGATGGAGCTTCTGCAAGGCAAGGCGATTTTTCATACCCCAATTAACCTAATAATCGGCTGGATTTTTTTTTCTAGTTGATCATTAAAATAGAGTATATCATGGTCCAGATAATGTGGTTTGAGAGAACAAAACGAGACCTCAGTGCAGAATTTTTCAGGCTTACCCTGCAAATGAAGAATTCAGCTGGCGCTTGGCTGTGTTAGAGAATGGCAGGCTTTGGCAGGCGCTGAGGAATTTCCTGAGTTATGAAAAGAGAGCACTGGGCACAGGAGAGATTGCAGATAAGGCAGATCTTAGAAAATGCTTGAGAGTGGAATTTTTTCCTGGTAAGTTGGTTGCTCGATGTGGAAACCACCTAGATTTCTGACAGCTCAAGCACAGCAAGAAGGCCGAAAAATGGAGAAGACAAACCTGTAGAAAGGACAGGCTGAGAATGTGTTTTATTGAGACTTTTAAAGTTATTTTGGTAATAAGCTTAAATCAGTTAGGCTTTTAGAATATTTTTATTAGCTGGGTATTTTTTTAGTTTTAGTATTAGCAACTGCAGTCTGGTTGGAAAATTGAGATCATCTTTATCTCTCAGAAATTCAAGAATCCCTCAGTCTTCTATAAATAACAGAAGCCTTAAATAGAAGGGGAAACACACATGATAGTACTTTTTTTCCTCTCTATGTAAATCACATGGACTCAAATACTTGACTTGATGTGGTGGTTAATAATAAGGATTGATTGGAGGGAAGTATACTGTTGATGGAGGGTAGTATGAAATGTAATAACTTCTAAATACTATTTTGCTACTCTGGGAAATGCAGCTTTTGTGGTAAGATGGCTGATGCTATTGTTATTTTGTTTTTAAACTTTGCATGTGGTTAAACCACCTTCAGTGGCTTAATGTTAGCATACGACAATGAAGATATGTATTTCTTGTGGAAATATGTGCTTTTCTAAAAGAAAGAGTAACTTTGGACATATAAAAGAAAGAGTAACTTTGGACATATGGAGAGAGGAATTCTCCTCTGAACTGAGCTTGCATCCTGGCCTATCTTTGTAGGATTTGATGCTAACTAGTGCTTAGATTCTGCATGTCTCCTTATCATATGTAAGAAAAGTAAATGTACGTTGTTGGGGTTTTTTTGGGGGGGCAGGGGGGGAAGCCCAGATATTTTAAGTGTGTGGCATAGGTTTGATTTCCTAGGCTTTGACTTCAGACTTTCACTTCTTGTTTTGCAGCTACTCTATCTCAAACACTTCATGTCTACTTGGATATATAGACCCACTTATAAATGTACAGCACATTTTTTATTGCCTTCTCTTTGCATTTTGTTTTTCAATTTTATGCTGCACAGTAAAAAATTAAAACATATGCCAAAATTCAGTTTCAGTCTGTCCTGTCTAGTTGTTGATTTAAAAAAACAAAATACCACAAGCAGCCTGCCTTTCCAAAAGATGTGATCTGTTTTGCTTCTGCCTAATTTTCTTTTAGCTGCATTTTTTGCCTTTGGTTCTTAGTTACTTCTTTCAATGCAGACCATTCCTGGGCGTGTGAAGTTGAATCATTAACGCAGTTCCTATAGCCAGTACATGGTCTTCAGAGTCTTAACTCTGCATGTGACTGTTCAACACCCAGTGGGCAGCGTGTTACAGGACTGACCTGACTCGAGACAGCGTGAATAACGAAAGAGATGGTGCTTTGCCTTTCTTAGGAAAGTGCTGGTGGCACAGGAGCGACTGCTGCCCAGGCTCTGCCTTCCTCATGTTGGTACCAAGGTGTTAGTTTGTGCCTGTGAAACTCGGCCTAAGTTGAAGAAGTTGAGATGCGCTGGCTACCAGTTAGTTTTCAATAATGCAGCACTTCCTTAAAACTAATCAAGCATGTAGCCGCTTCTTGAAGGTCATTTCTCAAGAACAGATGAGTGCTGGTGGGTGTTAAGCTCTTGACATAATTCATGCAAATAACTTTTTAAAATAAAAATTTGAGAAGCACACCTAACCCCTTCCCCTTTCTGTAACATGACTTTTTCTTTGCTAACTGAAACACAGGGTCAATGCTGAGAAGCAACCCAAAAGCAAGCAGATAAGAAAAATCCATACTTAATGCTTTAATTTGAGTGGTCATTTCTTTAAAGTAAAGGTACATATTGAGTTGTTTTCTTTGTAACTCATTTTCACTAGGTAGTAAATATTTATAATTTCAAAGGCTAGGTGTTTGTGGTTGGTTTCTGTAGCTACCTAATTTCACTCTCTAAATATGACTTTGGTGTTCCTGCATGCCTCTCCTGGTTTTCAAGTGCATGTGTATGTGTGCAAAGGGTAGCTTCTGTAGCCGTGTTTGCAGTTCTGTAGGAATGGACCTATCTGATCACATAGTTTCTTGTAAATGTGCAACTGTCTGAAGAAATTGAACCCTAGGAGTCAACATTTTTAGTTATGCTTTGTTCTTTCACAA
The DNA here is from genome assembly GCF_036013475.1 of Columba livia. Classification (NCBI taxonomy): domain Eukaryota; kingdom Metazoa; phylum Chordata; class Aves; order Columbiformes; family Columbidae; genus Columba; species Columba livia. The sequence goes on from NC_088606.1 coordinate 57,580,378, forward strand.
AAATTTGCAGGGCAGAACTTGTGCTGATATGAAAGTGTCACTTTGCACATGATTTTGCAAGTCAGAGGTCTGCTCTGGAGGGAACGCAGCAGTGTCATTGATTTCTCTTCTGCCCTTAGGTCCTTTCTCACAACTTGTGTACAGTGTTAAATGTTCCCCATGATCCGGTGGCCTTGGAAGAGCACTTCAGGGATGATGATGAAGGACCAGTTTCCAATCAGGGCTACATGCCTTATCTAAACAAATTCATCTTGGAGAAGGTAAGTTTTGAATTCTTGTGTTCTGTTTTGTCTTTATCAGGTCTTAGAGTGCCTTTACAGTAAACTCCTGCTTGCTGGCAGCGTGCTGGCATGAAAGTGCTGCTGGGAGTGCGCCTGTGTGGGGTCGTGGTGGGGCAGGCACTCTAGAGAGTCTGTGCCTCAAAATGGAAAGGTGCACTGTTCTCTACTTCTTTTTCCTCTCCCTGGTTTCTATTTCCTGTTGCATCTGGTCATCTTCTAAGCTGTGTTCATATTGATAAAGCATCTTAGCTTGAATTTATTTGAAAGTGTCTTGGAGCTATAGAGTGTCCCACTTTATACTATGGCTACGACAGAAAATTGTCATAGACTCCTTTGCAAGCAGGAAGGGCAAAAATGTCTTCAATGTCTATTCATAAGGTATTTTAATAAGTAGATCCCTTTCTAATAATTACAGTGGGTGACATTAGGGAGCGTTGTTAAGTTTTGTCTTGCAAGTTCTTTCCTTTTGTGCCTGAGCACTCTTTAGTCTTCTGTTGTGCCTTGTTTTGGGGAGAGCTCTGGAAAGCCAGCAGGGTTTGCCTAATTTCTCTCTGTCTTGTTCTGAGATAGGTAGAGCTGGGCTCTGGGTGCTGTGTGTTTGAGATTTAGGTTGACATTTTTAAAAATACACTATCTTCCTGCCTTTTTTTTTTTTTTCTGGCAACTTCTGTTGAGAAACTTGACTAGATGGTAAGAACCAGCCCACATGGTGGTGGAAATATATCAACTTCAATACCACTGATTTCTCATACACTTGGGGGCTGACCCCAGAAACCCTCAAACTTTGTCGTTGTGGCTGCAGAGATACATAGATGTTTCCTTTCTTTTATAATGTTAAGAAGTCCTGAGCTGACGTGCTGCTGAAAAGTCCAGTGTGGCATTTGCATTTGCAGATTATGCACAGTCCTTAGCCCTGATTTTTGCCGCTTCTTTAATCTGCATTTAATACTGGTGGAATATGTGATTATATATAATGTCATCTGGCAGCTTTGAAGCAGGACAAGCTTCATATATTTAGCTAAGACTTACCAGGCTCTCTCTGCCTCTCTAGTCTATGTTTCTGTCATACCCAGTGACAGAGCCCTATTCTGTGTGTGGGAGCTGTTGGCTGTTAAAATACATAAAGGTACCCACTTAATGTCTTGGCTGTTTGCTACTGGACAATCTTGCTTTGTCCCTAAGAAGTCTGTGATCTCATTTCCACTTCGTGTTGGCTGTCTGAGCTACTGTAAGATTCAATGGAGACCAAGCAGTTTGTATACAAATTTTGGGGAAAAAGAAAAGACCTTACTTTATTTTGACTGAAGGCTTACAGTAATTGAGTCTGAACCACAGTGGTTTTTGTTAATACCATCTGTAGGCAGTAGCAAGCCATTAAGTAAAAAAAGAAAAAGATAGAGATGGAAGGGTTTTTCAAATATAAACATGCTTTATTGTTAAAGGGATGAATAGTTATGGAAATGAGGAGCAGTTGCATTTAAATAACACTTCAGTTTGAAAATTAAAGACCTGGCTATGTAAGTAAGCTCATGTGAACTTCCAGTGCTTAGCTACTTTGGGGCACTGTCTTACCCCATGGTAAAAACAAAGAACAAGCTACTTTGCTTCTCATGAAAGGGAAGGCCATGACTGCATGTAATTTCTTGTGTTTTATTCATCTGGCTTCTGGTAATTGCCTGATAAACCTATAGCATTAGTTCATCTTAAAAGATAAAAGTGTTGAGGAACAGGGTTAAATTACCTGTAACTTCATGTTATTTTATCCTGACTAGATGCTCATAAACAGTTTAGATATATGCTATTAAAAATTAGTGAAGTTCTTTAGACAGAAGGCTATCTTTGTGGGCTGGAAAAAACTTGATTGTGGCATCTCATCTTTTAGAGATGACTTTACATGAGTGCCAAAAGACAACATGCAGAGAGGGATGAAGTCACTGGTTCATAGCATGTCTCCTTTGTTTAAAACAAACAAGCAAAGCAAACAAGAAACCCTTTCTTTTTTCATTCTTCCAAGGCGTAATCTGTTGTTTTAGATGGGGTGATTGTAGAACAAATGTTATTAATTTATGCTAGTTAGCAGAACTACCAAAGAACAACTGGTGCTTTGTATCCCCAAATTCAGAGGAATTTATCTCAATTTTCAGTCGCATATCTTCTGGTGAATTAATTTATTTGAGCAAGAGCAACCTGCTCAGGAGAGATATTTTTTACCTCTAAGATATTTTGCTTTAAAACAGTAAAATATTTAAAGAATGAATCCTTAGATTTCTTTAAAACAGATATGTAACTGTGACTTACAGTTTTTTGAGAGGACTTTGTAAGCTTTCGAAATAACTTCTGTGGTACTGTTAAACGCAGTTGTAGCTTTTTATATTTGTCAGTGCTGGCTTACCTTGTGTTACCCTGCAATAAAAACCTCTTTATATAGAACCAAGGAGTAAATTATATTTTGCATATCAGTAGAAATTAAAGATCTCAAAAATGGTATGGGTTTTGCTGCATTTTTATTTTTATCATTTTGTGAAACTTGTTAGAAAAGGAAGGTAGGTGACTATTATATCGTATTTTTATCTTTATGAGTTTAAGCAGCTTTAAGGTTGGAGGGGTTGGTTCCTTTCCATGTTTCATCATCTGGACAGATTCACAAATAAAAGTAATAGTTGCTGTAGAGCTAATAGTGTGGAGTACTGTAGAAATTTCCAAATGAAATTACTTCAAATAATTTGGACAAATTATGAAGTACAGTTAGAAGCCTATTCTAGTACACAGGAAAAATCTTTTGGACAAGGAGTTGTTAATTAATTAAACAACAGAGTTGTGTGATATTCACACAGGTTGCAAGCAGGATCAGTATTCTGGCCAAACACAATTGAAATTCTGGTTTCTTAGCAGAGTGTCACAAATTTTTTATTTTAGCTTCACATCAAGATGATTTCAGTGTAGGATTCGTAGTAGATTCTCACTGTAATTAAAGATGGTTTGGGAATCCTCTTTAAATTTCAGTTCCAGGACAGTCTTTGACCCAGTCTGTGTTTATAAACGTGTGTTTTGTTCATGTCATGAAGAAGCAATGTGTGAATTTGTTTAGGACTTGTGTTTAGACATCAGTACATCCTGTTTGAAAAGTTTCTTCTTTTACAATTTCTTAATTAAGTTAGAAGTACTTTTGCAAATAAGTTCAAAAAGAACTTTAGAAGTTGTTCAAATATTTTTAATTTTTGAAATGATGCTTAGAAGTGATCTCTCATAAATTCTGAGAGATTAGTAATTCAGAGTAATTATTATCTAGCCACCTACGTGGAGTGTTGCCAGTTAAGGAAGCCAAAGTGAGCACAGCCAAGTATTTTGTAGAATTGAGTTAGCTCTAAAGCAATTTGGGTTTAGTTGTGGGATTTTCACCCTCCCTCTCCTTCCTCACCATGCAAATGTGGATGTAGAATTTGTAATTTTAGGACTGTATAAATGTACAGTTATACAGTCCTAAAATTATGTTCGGCCCTTTGAAGGCAACTGCAAGGCTGATGTGGGCTCCAGTGAAAATGAGTTTGACACCCCTGATGTAGAACATAGGTACCAGAAGTAGTTGGCATTGCTACATGGAATTGATGAGTATAATTTTTATTCTTTATTAAAGCAGTCTATTTAGTTTCATTCTTGACTCACAATATCCCCAGAACAACAGTTTCATTTCATTTCATCCTTTATTTCACAGGCAGCCCGATCATTTAGAAAAAACCCACAGATGAGTATCAGAGTTCTTTTGGAGAGCTGGAACTTGTGTGCTGATCTGATTATTGCTCCTGAATAATTCCTGAGCAGTGCCTCTGCTCCAGATGCTGCATGGGTCCTGTGAGGTCCATTTCAGAATCAATTCTGGATTCTGAAAAAAGGAATTACGTGTTTGGAGTGGGACCCCTGGCACAGCACGACCTAGTCCCCTGTGGCAAAACAGTCCTGAAACTTCCTGCTTGACTGCTGCCTAATCCTGGTGGCAGTAACACGCTGGAGGCGACTTGAGTTTCGACACGTGTTTCTGAGGTGCACGTGGTCCAGCTGTGCTATGTGAGCAGAAACCATGCACTTAACCTTTGTAGCGCCTAGAGCACTTGCCAGGTGGTGGCTGTAGGAATGGAGGTTTCCCGCTGTGTCGGTGTCTTCCTTGGAAGTAGGACATTTCCAAGGTGGAACTGCTCATCATTTAGGTGGATGAAGCTCTTTTAGAGAAGAAGTCGAGCTTCATTGGGCAGCGTGGGGAAGACAGACGGGAAAAAGCACAGGCAAAAGTAGCCAAGGGTTGAGGCGCTGGCAAATTGCAGGAAGGACGAGGAAACCTGGCTTCTAGCCCTTCTTCCAGAGCGTGTTTGTTAGCTCAGCTGGTATTTCATTTAAGACCAGTGTTTCTTGTGTGAGTAACCAGGATGCTGAGCTTGTGGCTCAGCTTGTTATAACTAGCTATAGCTTGTAGCAGCTATAGCTCCTACAGCTTCCACCTTCTTCAACGGACAGCCGTAGCCTGTAGCTGGCCTCTTGCATCGCCACTTGCATTGGTGGCCTGCTCTGCAAACATGCAAAGTCTGTGGCTTTCTTTCATAGTCTCACTTTTAGTCCTGTAAACTGTACTGTAAAGTGCTTCTTGGCATAGGGTTGGTTTCCTGCTTACTTCTGGTTTGGTTTTTGTTTTTTATTATTTTTTCCTTCACCCACATCACTTCATCCACTCCTTAGTCTTTGACTTAGCCAGTGTGGCTCATCCTCCACTGTATTTGACCACTTACCAGACTGGACAGGAAATAATAGTTTGCAGTGGTGTCCTTGGAGCACTTAAGATGCATGGTTTGGCCTATCATAAGAAAATGTCACTCAGCGTTACTGGTGTTGTTACCACAAGAGGTACAAGAACCTGTTTCTTAGACATGCTTGCCGAAATCTCAAGGGACTTACATTACAGTGCAAAACATGCCTTTATCAGTTACATGTTGGCAGAGAAATAACATTGCTAAGATGTAGGGAGATAAGTAGTTTTCATCTCTAACATAAGTGCGAGTTTAAAAATAATATAGAGGAAATGAAAGCTCTCACAGATGGGTATGTACAGTTGCTAGGTATGATAAAGGATAATAAAAACAAGAGGATTTTTTAATCAATAAGGTGAAGATTTGCAATTCTGAGAAAAGGGAAAGATATTTAGTGGATTAGTGTTTGAGAAAAAATTATTGCATGTTTATGAATATCCTACAAGAGTTATGTTTGAGTAACATGCTGTGGAAAAACTTATTAAAGGTGTTTCCCAACTATTGTTGCAGTATCACTTGTAGTATATCCACATGTAGTTTTTTGGTTGTAGTGGTTTCCAAATTTGCTACATAAAATCTCAGTAACTCCGTGCAATGAAAGGGCAGTTGGAACTAAGACAGCAAAGATGATGGTTTGGAAGTTAAAGCTAGAGGAAATGCAGAATTTTAGCCTCCTTCACAGGAAGTCAGGGTATTATTGCCTCAACCAGAAATTGGAGGTTGGATGTAGATTTTGCTGGAAGAAGTTCCTTAGTTCACCCCATGCAGGAAGTCAGAGCAGGCTGCTACAGTGGTCTTGACATCTCTTGCAAACTAGAATTTTCTTGGTGCTTTTTGTCTGACTTAGGCTGTTAAACTTTGTCTGTTATTCTGTGCCCTTTGTGCATGTTAATTTTTTTTTGTTCAATTTCTTCATTTTAGGTTCAAGGAAACTTTGACAAAGTTGAATTCAACAGGATGTGCTGGACTCTCTGTGCTAAAAAGAACCTCTCTAAAAGTCCTTTGCTGATTAGTGATGAAGATGCATTTAAAGTGTGGGTTATTTTTAACTTCTTATCAGAAGACAAATACCCTTTAATCATTGTACCTGAGGAGGTAAGAAACAAAAGCTGTTTAACACGAGTTTGCTTAATGTCTCAGTTGAACTAGGTTAATGGTTGCGACTCTTTAGAGATTTAAGTTAAAATAATCGTTTGAATGCAAAACTTTTATTCGCTTCTTTTAATAACGTAAGGCCTCGGGTGTTTTTCTTTGTCTTGCATATGCAGGGATTCCACAGAATAGTTTAGACATTGATGGCGATGTTTGTCTGTCATTTAAACAGGCTGGACTAAATGCAACGTGGTGCCTGCCCCCAGTAAATAACTTATTTTGCTTTTGTGAGGACTGACTGATGTTGGGGCCACTAGCGCCAGTACCAGCACTTGGAGCTGTTGAGGTTCTTGCTTTGCTCATGAGTAGTGCATGTACGTGATCTTTAATCACTGTGCTTATATGTGATTAAAATTTTGCACAGCTAGTACATCAGTGTGATTCTGGGAAAAGAAAAAAAATCTCCCCCTGCTACGTGTTACTGTGACTTGCAAGATGAGTTTTCAGTTGCATGTCACCCTCCCGACGATAAGGAGAAGTACAAACTTTTCTGATTATGTCTGTTTCTGATCAAAAGCAGCCACCACCTGAACACTCTTGCTAGAAATGGTTGAAGGAATAATACCAGAGAGATCTCCTTATACGCTTGAGTTCTTGAACAAGTATGGGCAACACTCAAATATGTATTTTAACCCTAAAGCAAGATTTTGGTATCTCCACAATTCTCTCCTTGGGGAGGGGCAAGGGAAAGAGCAGAACGATCAGAACTGTAGGCATAAATAATCCCTTTGCAAAGCTATATGCAGAAGTCCCAGGGGTTTGCCTTTCAGCACTGCAGTACTGGTTAATAGATATTTGCAAATTGTTGAACAGTCAGGGATCAAACCAGTCTCATTTACATACCACTACAACATAACTGTTGGACTCCAAGCTGTTGTACCAAACCAAAAGTACAGAGAACTCCTCTATCAAAATAAACTGCTTGGTTTTGCCTTATCACTCACTTTTTAGCAGGAGATTTTCACTGTACAGTATTTCTGTTTCTGCTAGACTGGTGATGACAGGGCCTTCCCTGTCATGCTGTATTCCCATGAGGAATGGGACAGTCTTGCTTGTTTTCCTGTGTTTTCCGTCAGTTCTGGGAGATGGGGATCATGGCTATAAAAGCTAAGACAGCTCCTTTCTTAGTGGTGCTATATTTGGCTATGGTAGAAGGTCAGAGCCACTAATAAATATCAAAACTGAGACTCAAATCCACATGTCTGTTTTGTTGTTGTGTTCCCCACTGCGCAGCCTGGCTTACCTGAGGGTAGATACTGCACATCCCCGTATATGTTGGCATGGTTAAAAGTTTCAGACCTGCCAACTCTGGGGTGTCGGTGTTGCTCACTTGCTCCCCCAGATTCGTGTTGCCTTCTGTAGCTGATGCCAGGCGGTGGCAATGTGTCCATTTGTTGGGAGACGGGCTGCAGAGCCCAAAAGAGGTTCCTGAGAGTTCATAGCTGCTGTTGTTTGCTTTCCTTCCTATCCTTTATGTCCAGGGTTAACCTGTATTGCTCTTCTACTTGAATTGTTTTAAAAATTCTTAGTGTGTATCTCTGTCTGCATCACTGTGATTATGGCAAGATTTAAATTGTGCAATACTGTTTAAAGAAAGCTTATAGAGCCTGACAAAGAAATCTGTTCTTATCGTATACAATGCCTGTATTCATTCTAACCTTTTGCCTTAGACCACACAGGTAATGTAATCAGCCGGTGGAGGAATGCTGTCTGTTCACCGCACTCCTTTCTGCCTTACACTGGTCCTCCTTGAGTTCTCTGTGCTTCTGGAAAATCCCACATTTACTGACTTACCCTTCTACACAAAATTCCAAAAGTAAAGATGCAAAGGCTCAGTTTTGGTTAGTTTTGCCTTTTCTTCGTGTGACCTTTCATATCTCCCTTTTAAGTTCTTATGTTTGGGGTTTTTTTAATGTTAAATCCAAACTCCAGATCTGCAAAGCATTTTTTGTACAAACTTGTAGTTGTCGTCTTAGTCCTGAGAATTTCTACCTGAAAATAGCTCTTTTTAGTAGTGCTCAAAATGATACTGGTACCTGGTAAAGACATTTTTTTTTCCATTTACTTTATATGCCTCTTGAGTTCATATTAAAGCTTGATTACATAGCCTTGACTTTATATTGCTTCCTGTCACTTAATTATGAGATGGCACATTGTGTATGAAGTGAGGGGATTTTTGCAAAGCGAAGACCAGAGGAGGTGGTGATGGAAGTGTTGCTGCTCTGTGATGTTTATGTTTTGGTGAGGCCAATGTAGTAAACCTCTCATGGGTGAGTAGAGCTTCCCAGCCAGGGTGTGAGCTTTCCCTCTCTCTTATCGTTGGCTGAGAATATTGCAACACAATTTACTGCAGATTCTGGCTTGGAGTCCTTTTTGTGGGATCCAGCAGTTTCCCCTCCTCCCTCCCTCCCACCTCAGAGGCTTTTGGGTTTTGGAGGTTTTGTTTCACTTTTATAAGTAACTAGGAAATTTGCCTCATACTTTCAGGTTGGAAGAATAATCCCTTGAAGATTTTTGCATCCCATTTTACGGATGGTAGATTATAACAGAGAAAATTCTTAGGTCTCTGTAAATGTGTTAATACACCTTCATGTGGCTATGAGGATGACTTCTCTTGTCCTCCTTGGAGGAGCTGCTCCTTGAGACCTGCTTGGGAGTCTGATTTTCCTCTTTTTCTTTTTTATTTTTTTAAGTGAGAAAAGTTGTTTCTGCAATCATTTGAACAATTTCACGTCTGGAGAACTTTCCCACTTGGGTGCAGTTTCACCTTTGCACCGTGCTGACTGAAGACTGAGGCTGCTGTCCTTTGTTGCCTGTGTTGTCTACTTTGCACTAGTGCTGCTGTGCTAGACCTTTCATATTAGACAACTCATTGTGGTGGGACTGTTACCCCCATCTGCAAAGTGCTAAGTCTTGATTAGCCACCCAGGTGTTGAATGGGCAGCAAATTAGGAACAGCTGCAGCTCAGTCAGAGAAAGGAAAACAGGCTACTTTGGAAAGGTTTTGGAGATGCAGCCTAAGGAAAGCTTTAGAAAGAGCAAAGTGAGGAGAGCAGCTACAAAGAGGGATTTGGAAAGCAGAGGAGAGGCGACACAAGAGCTCATTTAGCAGAGGCCAGGCTGAAAGCCAGGGGCAGCGTCTGGCCTGTGTTCCTCACCTGCCGTGGAAGGAGGGATGGCAGCCCTGCGCTTGAGAGGAATAAGGTTAGTAAAATCCAGCATTGGCAAGGGCTTGGGCTGGGGTGTGCAATTTTGGGATGTGACTTCAAGCATGAGAGGATCCCTCCGTGTTATAGGGAGAAGTCAGGTCACAGAGAAACAGGAGCTGGTGGCTGTGCAGGGCATTGAGCTCAGCTGGTAATGGCATTGGGCTCCAGTGGAGTTTCTGCTGGCATCTGGTGGGCAACTGAGAGTAGTCAGGAAAGGAACAGAGGTCCATGAATGTCTGTTTTGCAGAGGTGCTCGTGTCCCAGGGAAATGCAAAACGTTATCAAATCTGAAAACTCCCTTCCCTTTCAAGTGAGAGGTCTTGCTATGCACGAAGTAAAAAACTTCTGTGAACCGAGTGAAATGTGCTATTTCAAAGAGATACAGATGGACTGGAGAAAAACTGCTGTATTTTTTTTTGCTGTAATACAATTCTTGACTAACGACAGAATTGCCTCCTGGTGCAGTGGGCCAAGCTTTACCAAGCAGCTGTGTCACTAATGTGCCTGGAAGGCGGGGCTGGGGTGGGAGCTCCTTCCCCTCCCCACAGCTGGTCTTTTCCACTAGCGCATCTGAGATATGGAGATCAAAATGTGCGTTTCCTTCAGATCTCACAGGCTTTTCTTCCATGATAAAGTAAAATAAAGGGGGAAAAAAAAGGTGGAGAGAACTGTAGCCATAAGAGGAGAAATAGTTCTAGTCTGTCACGAGTTTCCCTTACAAGTCACCTCTCAACTCAGACTCATTTGTGTGCCTTGGTATTGTTTAACCAGACGTTTTCTGTTTTATAAAAGGTTTCCAAACACTTCCCCTTTCTTATTTCTGGACATGTGACTGACTGCAGCCTTGGGAATGCTTTATCGCCTGAAAGCTGTGCTGTGTGGTTAGCAGTGTTTCTGGGCCATCCTTCGTGGTGAAACCCGCAGATAGGTACACTGCAAGCTGCGCACTCTTTGTGTGTTTTCATACAGTGTATACATAACGTGTTTTAGATAAGCCAAACGTATTTGGTGTCTTTGCTTTTTAAGCCTGCTTTCTTGAGGAAAGATTCGTACAGCCATTTTTCTGTTGTCCTCTAGCCTTCAACTATATTAACATGGCATTTCTAATCCTCCTAGGTAGGACAAAGAGGGTCCAAACCTTGTATGGCTTTCAGTGCATTTGAAAATGAGGTAGTGCTTTTTAGACCAAGGAGGTGAAAGTCTGAAGCTCTCCAGTGGTGATTCTTCTGGAGGCATTTCTTGCAGAATAAGGGGGTTTTCTTGTGACCACATTTGCTTCCTTGTTCTGCATTCTAGTATCAGAAACAGATACAGTGAATGAAATACTGGGAATTGAATGTTGGCCATTCAGGAATAAAATCACAACTGGTTCAACTAGAATGAAAGCTGCTCATGTGGAGTTTTAATATACCCATGACCTCTATAAGTTGATGATGATGGCTAGAAAGATGTTTAGTCACTTACGACTTGGAGCAGCTCTTCCCATTTCACTACTCTTTTCCTCACTGCTGCAAAAAATAAGACAGTTTTCAGCTTATGTGGCAGCTTGTCCTTAGGATTTACATGTTACACTGTTTTTTGAGTTGACCTTTATTATATTACTTAATGGTAATTTAAAAAAAAAATAAATATAATGCCTGACACTGAGTAATGAACACGGTTTTCACCAAGTCTATTAATCAGGAGTAGTTACTGTCCATCAAACTTAATAAATTCTAGTGTGGGGATTTTCTTTGTTGGTGAAAGGAAAGAAACAAATATTTGACTTAAAAGTGATACTATGATGGGATGAAATAAAAAAAGGAATTGATGATGACTATGGGAAGGGATATAATTGGTCTCTTGCCCAGTGATATGCTTCCACAGAATTTTGTACAATGTGAATAGATTTTTACATCTGCTCTGTTATCACAAACCTTATTTGAATACCATGAACCAGAATAGCCTCGTCTGCCCTGCTCTGCTGGACATGAAGGCCTCCTTCAAGTTATTTTTCATTTTTTCCTATTCTAAAACACACACTTGTATTTCAGAAAAGTATGTGAAACATCTATGATACTTCATTCCCCTTGGAGAAGGGCAGTGCCAGGAATACCTGGAAAAGCAAAGCAATTAAGTATTGAAACATGAGGAAAGAAGGTACCGAACAGGCTGCGTAGCTCGTGTTAAAGAGACTGTTTCTTGCTTTCTCTTGGCAAAATTGTGGCTGAAAAGTGTCTGTTGATTTGAGATGGAAGGTGTTTTTCATGCTGTGGAGCCAGTTTGTCCGTACTGGCATACGGAGCGCTAGCAACCCCCCAGTGCTTTTATGTCCATATCTGGAAGTGAGAAAGGTCCAGTCTGAACAGCAGCAAACGCGACTTCACATTTACTTTTTGACCCTCTGCTTTTTAACCACAAGAGTGAGATATGTGTGAGCCCGTAGACTTAGTTTGTCGGTTATTTGCTGAGTTGACATGTCTCTTTGTTGGGGGAAGAGAAATGTCATTTGCTCTCAGAGGTTCCTCATTTGGGCACATAATGAACGGTCTTTTCTTTGCTTCCACACTTACCAGCTCCAACTTACTTCTTGATATTTATCTCACACTGTTCCTATTTATACCCCACCCCAACACTCATTGTTGCTATTGAGCAGATATGCTAGAAAAATTTTTTCTGTGGATTTTGGTTAGATATGTACTTATCTGAATGCGAGATAAAGCTTGGTCATTTTGTTTTGTTTTCGATTTTAGAAATTAAATTGTAATATGCACAGGTCCTTTTTCAGTTGACTTAATGTATAATGAGATGTTTTATATACTTTAATAGGATTTGTGCTCATGTTAGTCACTTGCAGATGGGGGGCTAGCAGACTTAAATGTTTAAATCTTTTCTAATAATCAAAGTTAGGTAAAATGTGTACAAATGATATTGAAGGAAAGGATATGTTGAGTTTGACTTATTTTTAGTGCATTACATGATAATGTATACTAGCCAAGAGTTTTATATTGCATCTTTTCTGAACTCTTAGATTGATATACATATTGTTCATATGGCTTGAGCAAAATAAGTGAAAAGAATCTATTCAGGTATGATGTTTGTGTGTGTGTGTGTCCCTTTGTCTGCAAGTATTTTGAGATAAGTAACCAACGGAATTTGAGAGCTGCATGCCTCAAGCAGTGTAATAGGTTGCGAAATCTTGGAACAATACATTTTAAATTTAAAGTTCATTAATTTTTAATGTTTATTTTTTTTTAATTAGTGTCTAGCATTTTGCCAGGCATATTATCTACCTAATTAAGCCTCAGTTATTTTAGCTTTCAGCTAAAATACAGGATCATGGTTCAGAACTGGTGCTGCTCAGAGGTGCTGAGCTAAGTGGCGGAACGGGTTTTGAACAGAGGGGAAAAAGTTACTCCTGCCTTGATGCCGTTCTAGCTCATCAAATCCAGGTTTTAGGAGGTTTGTTTTGCAACAAGTTTGCAGCGCTACTATTCTTGCATGCTGTAAAGGGCTTTTTTTTTTCTATAAAACTTGCCTGGAGTAGGAAGTAAGCTGCTTCCTGCCTTTAACCGATGCTGAGGATTTATGGTACTGGTACTCAAAGCCTGGATTAGTACTGTACCTTAAGGATTTTGGAGGGTGAAAATCAGCAAAGCATATTTTAAAGATTTTTAAAGGAATGAGTTACTGAATTTTACACAAATCTAGTGAAAGTGATATGTGGGTTGCTTGGGAGGTCATGCTAAAGTTTCCTTGCTGTGGTGTGACAGTCTGAACTCCAGCAGTCCCCAGCTGTGCAGGACCCACAGCCCAGCAGGTTTATGACCTCTCGTGGTGAAAGCAGCAGGAGCCCCTGACACCCTCTCCAGCCGGGGTGAAGCGGGTGCACGTGTCCCCTGCCAGCGGGGCTTCCCTCAGATGGCAGCTGGGCACAGCACAGAGCTGCAAGTCCTCCTAAAAACGCTTTCAGTGAAGCTGATGTGAAAAGCGATGCTCTCTGTGACTTTTGTGCCCACCCTGAAGGTGCGTTCTGTGCCTGGCTGGCCTGTCTTCTCTCAAGACAGCGCTGAGGAGGCGGCTGCGGCAGCCTCACCTCGGCACGGTACGTGCTTCCAGCTCCTTCAGTGGAGCAGCAGCTTTCCTCTACACCACACAGTGGCTTTCAGTAGCGTCTCTATTTTGCTGCAGCACTAGTCCATGTGCTACTGGAGTAGCAGCTGTGAGACTAAGTTACTGACCTGACACGGTAAGAAAAGCCCACCCATCTGTAGGGTGAATTTGGCAATTTACTCGTTTGCCAGATGAGTGTGTTCTGCTACATGCTTGTGTATTTTTTGATCGTGGATGTGAGGGAGAAGGGATTTGCCTGTACCAGTTGCAAGAGGGAGAAGCAGCAGCCACAGAATCAGCATGTATGCTGCATCAGAATCTTGAGGCCTGGGAATCCTTGTGGTGAAATGCGTAGGCAAAAAATGTTTCTCAATTTCTTTGTACTCACAAGTCTCTTATGTAAAGACTGCTGGGTGCTCAAAAGCCTATTAGACCAGCTGAAAAGTGACTCTGAGTTGTAGCTGAACAGTTAATTTATTCTGTTGTGAAATGTCCCAGGGCTGCGGTTTTTTCTTACCTGTAGGAGAAATTACATTGTGTTTTCAAGCAGTGCTGAGGAACAGAGGTGAACCAGCCTTGGCCATTAGAAGAGTGAAGTCCTGGAAAGCATTTGGTTTCCACCGCTTTTCAGCAAGGCGTGTTCATGCTGTACACCTTAGGCATTTTTTATAATGGGATTCAGACTCCTGAGTCACTTTCTGTTTCCAAACCCACACCTAAAATAGGCAAACTGAAAGTGCAGCACAGTGTCCTGAAGGACTGACCCACAGAAAAGCAGCACCGGATGAAATCACGTTAATTCCACGTGCACAGGGAGAAGCCGAGAAGATGGTGGTGCTTTCCCTCCCTCCTCCATGGGCAGTTCCCACCCTGTTGTGTCCCTGGGGAGAAGCCAGGAGGAGCCCTGGCCGGTGGCTTTGTGGACTGACCTGCTGGGAACTGGTTCTGTGCTGGCTGTGGGCTGGTGGGAGAGCAGGACAGCCCTTGGGGGGCCGGTGCTGGGCTGTCCCAGCGGTTTGGGGTGCGGGGTCACTGAGCACCCGCTCCCCAGGCTTCCTCGGTAGGGAGGGCGCAGGCGGCTCTGCTCCCTGCCTTGGCTGGTCAGCAAAGGCAGGCGTGTCCCCACAAAGCTGGCGAGGAAACGCAGTGAGCCATTGCCCAAAATAGCAGAAGGCTACATTAGTTGGTCTGTCTTCAAAACTGGGTTAAATGCTGTAATTGGTATCCTGTGACGTCAGCCAAGCCTGGCTTTTACTTTGTTGTGTAGAGGCCTTTGTAGTAAAGCTCTCACCAACTATTTTGTTTAAAGAGCCATTAAAAGTATTTTACATGTGCTCAAAGCTGTAGATGGGCTCAGTTTAAAATACTGCATTGTTTAAAGAGTGCACAGTGATACGTTTAAAAACAACATTAAAACAAACAAACAAAAAAGACAAAAGAAATACAGCTTTCTTTCCCTCTTTTTCTTTTCGTGTTTATTTTGACTGGTGTTATTAGTGTTATTACCCTGTGTATGGTAATGCTTATAGAATGATGAAAGATTAAAGGAAAAGGAGAGTTTATTTTGCAAACAGTAAAGTGGACATGAAAACTTTCTTCTTCTACTTCTCTTGATACATCTGCCAAGATTGTGTCCAGTGACGGAGCGCTTGAGAGCTGGAGGAGAGGGGTTGGGGAAGACTAAGATATGTGATCATAGCTCGGTAGTTTTTAATGTCATTTCTTGTCCAAACTGCCATCTGTCCTTATTTTTTCTAATTTGTTTGCTTTTTGTCTTATGAGAGTACCTTTTGAAACCTCTTGTTTTCTCACACTTCAGTCATCACGGTTTGGGAGCCGTTCCAGGCCAGGTCCCATGTGTTCTGTAGGAATCTGAAACATGAAAAGAGGCTGTCAGGTTCAATTCTTTGTTTCTTTACCATGAGGAGGGTAGCTGCAAGATGGGCTTGGCAGTCAAAAGTTCAGCTGAGACAGGAACCTAAAATCTTTGCTAATTAAACCACCTTCGTCTAGGGGCCTACGTGTGAGCACAGGAACCTCGCTGTAATGATGGTCTCCAGAGAAGCTTAGTTTACAGCTCTGAAACACTGGATTTCCACGTCTGCTGAAAATGATTAATTTCTGTTTGTATTTCTGTACAGATTGAGTATTTACTTAAAAAACTCACGGAAGCAATGGGAGCAGGCTGGCAGCAAGAGCAGTTTGACCATTATAAGGTTGCTCTCAACACCAGTCGAGAAGGTCTTTCTGCGTGGGAGCTGATTGATCTCGTCGGCAGTGGGCAGTTCAGTAAAGGGATGGACAGACAGACAGTGTCCATGGCAATCAATGAAGTCTTTAATGAGCTCATATTAGATGTACTCAAACAGGTAAGAACCATGTAGAACTTATGTTTTGAAGTAGAACAATTTGTTGCATAATTAGAAAATGTTCAACTTTTTACTGAAATTTCTTTACCTGATGGATAATGAGTAGAGAGAAATAAAGTAAATTACTTATAAGGGTTCTTTAATAAGAGCTTGTTCTTATAAAAGAGAAATTATGTTGCTTTTTGTTGTAATTATTGCAGTATCAGGAGTGAGTTGCTTGTTGGGAGAGTTTGTTTTCAGAAAGGAAAAGAATTGTGCTTTGACTTGAAATACAGCCTTTTCTATACTAGTAACAGCTGCTTGTTAGCTGACAGAAGAGTTGCAGCGCTGTCCGTTCTTAAACTGGTGATAACTCTTCAATCTTTGAAAATGCGTTTTTCTAGTTTCGGTTACGTTGCAGCAAATGGAAGTTGTGCTGGTAACAACCTCTCTGTATTGAAACAAGGGCGTCTGGACGCAGGTATTGCTCCAGCTGAAAGGTCTGCTTCTAAGTTGCAGTTTGCCCCCTCAGTGGGCAGAAAGGTGGTGAACAGCTCCAGAGCTTTCCCCCTTCTTGTTCTGCGTAGCAGGGTACATGGCTGACAACTTATTTACCTGTACTCAAATACGAGAAGTCATGCTGGCCTGTATATTCTTAGCAAACTCCTGTCAATCTTCAGTTTCTTTAGATTTGGTTGGATTATCAGTTTAGGAATGGCTTTAAAAACTGCATTTCTTTCATGGGGAGTATAAATATCACAGGAACCTGAGGGGTCACAGCAGAGCCTACCCGGAGAGCTATTTAAAATTGACTTTTACCTGACAAAGGATTTTTTTCATCTTTGATTTCTTGGTGAGGAGGGAAACAAAAGCTTTCTTGGCAGGTTTTCCTAAGCTGTTCTGAAGAAATCATCACAAGGTCTTGGCACAGGAAATTCTTTCGGAATATCCACAGAACAATGTAAAAGTCTATTTTTGTTAACTGCTGGTTGCCTGTTGGAGGTGAGGGCTGGGGACACATACACACGCACAGTCAGTTGAGGGCAAAATGAAATCATCCTGCTGTTTAATACCATGAAAATGAAGTAATCAGTTTCAGGTCAGTTCTTCCACTTGAAACTCGTGAGGAAATTTGATTTCTTTTCAGTTTTAATACTGCATTGTGTCCCTCCCTCCCTACCCCTTCCCCCCCCCCTTTCTTTTTACTGTCTCCTTTCTTTCCTCTCTTGGTGGCCGAGCCTCTTTCTCAAGGATGTCTGAGTGTCTTTGAATGGTTTCTTGACACTTAAAAATAGTTTGTGTCAAGATTTGGCCCGGAGCCTCCTGGACAGTCACTGGCCTCATGGGGAACGGAGTTTCCCGTGTGACTTACAGACGTCTGGTTTGGTCACAGCTTGTACCGTGATACCTTGTCGATTCACGGAATTGTCCTGTTTGTTGCAGTAAATCATTCTTCATTTGAAATAAATAAAAATTTCAAGGTATTAATTAATGATATGCTGTATTGTAGCAAAGTCTTATTGTACGTTTTTCCTGGTTTACAAGGCCTAAGGAGGGTAGCAGTGATGATGACATTTCAGATATTTAGTTCTCTGAAAGACATGTCCTTTGTGTGATAGTTGCTGGGGAAAGATCCCCAGGAGCTGTCAGCGGCCACTTGGAAGATGAGAAGCAGCTGATGCGCAGAAATAATAGATAAAGATTTTGCAGAAATTTGAGGGGAAAATACCAGTCTGACTTGGCTTTGACAGCAAATCTAGTACGTCAGGAAAGGGAAAACCACCTGGTTATGACTTAGACTGTTCAAGGCATGAAAGAGTGAAGCTGCAGGAGACTTTCACACGCCCTTGCGACCACCCAGACCTCAGACCTGAGTGTGGAGGCAGCAAACAAAGCTGTTTCTCTGCACATTCCTGTTGTGGAGAAAGGGGTGGGATAGCACGGGGGAATAGGAATGGCCTTGGCTCTGGCCACCTTCAACTGGCTAGAACAGCGAAGAGTAGATAAGCTGGGGGGGGTGGGGGGGGCTTGCTTTTCTGTTTTGTTTTTTAAATAAAGCAGCTTCTCCAACTGTCCTGAATTTTTTTCTCCTCAGACCTATACAGAAGGAAACGTTTGACATAAATATACCACAGCATGTTTATTGGTTTGCTTGAATCCAAAACTGCTATAGCTGAAAGGCATTACAGAAGAATGTTCCTTGGTCTCCTTTCTGACTTTTCAGTCCTCTTAATATGGAATACTTTGAGTACAGTGCTTTCTGTATCGCTTGTCCCTAGCTATATTGATTTAGGTGTTTGTTTCATCTGTGATTTAACTTTTTTCTGAAGTTAGGAGTCAGACAAAAGTTTGTAAGTAAGTGGGGAATATGGTTTCAGAAATGGTAGGTATAGCTGAAATACTGGCAGCCTTCGAAACTCTAGATTAAAAGCTGACAAATCACAGCTGTGCCCCCGATAAGACCACTGAAAATCAAACACCTGAAAGAAGGACCAATTATTATATAACTCCTTGTGCACCCTTTTTTCCTTTTTTTGAGTGGCTGTCGCCACGCTGGGTAATACATAACTGCACTTAGTATTGCTGCTTATCTTTTATATAGGTTAATATTCAATAGAGGCAAACTTGGATGATTTATCATGATGCCAGTCCTATTTATTGTCATTACAGAAGATCATAATTTTTATTCTTTTATTTGTATAAAGCTCAGTGGCAAGGTATGGGCTTCTCTTCCTTCTTTTGAAATAGGCTTTTTAAGGCTTGCAAGTGTTTTTCTTATGTAAAGGTCATTAAAGAGGACTGGAGAGTTGTAATAATGACTTGATATTGAAATAATAATAATTGTTTGGTTCTTCAGATAACCCCATTACTTGAGAACTGGACAGAAGAACAGTGAGTAGTTTCTCATGAGCAGTGTGTTGGTGTTAGGAATGGAGGTGTGTAGGTGAAGTATTTAGGGCCTCGAGCTGAGTTTTTTGGTGTGCTTTATTGGGCCTTTAAGCCACATAACCAAAAGACGGAGCAGTTCAACAGAGGCCGGGCATTTCAGCTGATCCGTTCCTTTTTACAGGGCTATATGTTGAAAAAAGGTCATAAAAGGAAAAACTGGACGGAACGATGGTTTGTGCTAAAACCCAATATTATTTCCTACTACGTCAGTGAAGATTTAAAGGACAAGAAGGGAGACATCATACTGGATGGCAACTGTTGTGTAGAGGTAAAAAAACTGAAACAGACAAACTACAACAGACCAACCAACCAAAAAACCCCAAATACCAAAAACTATGACTATCACTAAGGGCTAGAATGATTCCTTTTTGTATGCGGGATGGACTCCTGATACCTTTCATTAAGGGATTTTTTTTTTCTTTATATAAAACCAGTTAATAAACACTCATTTTATAAAGATTCTTAGTACTGGTATTTGTAGCTCTGTAATGGATAACTGCATATGTAGGGCTTAACAATGTAACTTAGTTTCAGTCTTAGCAAGGCTAATCCTTTGTTGCCTATTCTAGGCCTTGCCTGACAAAGATGGAAAGAAATGCCTTTTTGTCATAAAATGTCTTGACAAAAGCTTTGAGATCAGTGCCTCTGATAAAAAGAAGAAGCAGGAGTGGATTCAAGGTGAGGTTTCAAAAATGTTAGTTATGTGCAAGTTAAGGTAAGCTAAAGTCTTACAGCCGTGCTTTACTCAAATCTGAAATTCTTCATTTGGTGATTTTTGGTTTCTCTGTTTTGGGCACAATCAAAGGATCTTTAAGGAGCCTGAGACTCAGGAAGGACTAAGGATCCATGTAAGGGGAATTGGTTTCTGTCGTTTAGGTGCCTCAGTTTAGGTAGCCATAACCAAAACATTATTGTCGTTTGCTTTCTCTGTGTTGGCTGTACTTCTAGGAATGGGGAAGGGAAGTGGAATACACTGTAAATTGTTGCTTTTGGGGAGAAAGGTAAAGCTTGTTCATTTCAGCATCATCAATACTGGTTTTGCTGGAGGTAGTGTGCTTTGGTGGGCTGAGGGTAGGGCTGGGAACTGGGGCTTCCTTTTCCATTCCCACGATGAAGGGACTGCTGCTGCGTGACCTTCCCAGCCACGTGCCAAGTGACAGGTACAGCCCTTGCAAACCCACTGCTGTCAGTGCCGTTGGAGTACGTTCAGCATTCAAATATTTGGAGCTGCGTGCTTTCATTTGTACTTCCCTCTTCATCTAAAGCATGTGTTTAATTGCACCGAAGTCTGATGTATGTCAAACGATTACGTAGTTCCAAAAAGAAATCTTTTTTCACGGTTGTAGCAGGTGAATAAAATCATCTGCCACTCCTCAACTTTGCTCTCTGAGTATTTCCTCACTGAATATGAGGGAGTGATGGGAGAATGTTTCCCCTTGGAGCATCAGTAAGAATAACGGGGTCTAGGTTGATTCTAGGCAAGTAAGTGATGTGTATGTTAAATAACATATTACTACTTGATTAGGGTCACTGAATCTAGGCAGTAAAAAAACCTGAAGTGTTGGTGCAGTGCTTTTTTATTTTCCAGCTAGACAAGTGAGCTGTATGTCCAGTGCCTGTTAGAAATTGGTATTGGAATTGCCATAATGCATTGGAATTGCCAAACCTTATCCTTGTGGCACACAGCCAATACTGAAAGCCAAGTGTCCTTTACTTCTGGCTTGTGTTGACAGCTAGCCTGATGAGAATTAGAACTGACAACAGTTATTTCTGCTTTAAAAATACATTGGGAAAAAAAAAAGCCAAGCCACCAACCACCACAGCACGACAAGTATTCATCACTACGGCTATCTATCCAGAAAGTTTAGCATTTCCCTTCACAGGTGTTCTCTTCCTCTCCCTTTGTGTGCATGCCCCTTCCAGCCATACAGACCACTGTAAACCTGCTGAGAGCGGGGAGCCCGCCACCCCACAAAGAAGCACGCCAGAAACGGAAAGAATTGCGGCAGAAGCTGTTAGCTGAGCACGAGGAGCTGGAGCGGCAGATGAAAGAGCTGCAAACGGCCAACGAGAACAAGCAGAAGGAACTGGAGACCGTGCGAAAGGTGGGAGTGGGAGCTGCAAACCTTCAAGCTTTAAGCTTGATCTCTGTGCTTGAGCTCAGCTTCTTGAAGGGTAATTAGGCATTTATTTGGTGTTAAGGTGTTCAGACACATTGAGCGAACTCCTCCAGAGGAGCTGAGCTTGTGTTGGCATCAGCCCCCTCAGATGGGCTGGTTGAGCCTGCAGTAAAGCGTCAGCATGGGCTGCAGCAGTTCCTGAGCACGATCAGCAGGCTGGGCCTAACTCACCTGGCCCAGCCCTGTCCCCTGTATTGTGAAACGAGGGTAAAAGAAAACCCAGCTGTGTGGATGGTGTTTGGGAGCTGGAGAGTCCAGTATATTCAGTTGCTTGTGGGTTTTTTGGTTTTCTTTTCTGTCAGACATGTTTGTCATATTTGGGGCTTTCCATTAAGATTTTCTTATATACTTTTCCAAAGTTCTCTTATGTGAATCGTACGTGTAGGGGAACTCTTCACACAGATGTAGTTTCCAGAGATATAAATTTAATTTACAAAGATTCCAAAGACAGAAAGTGATTTTGTGAGTATGCATAATTTTATTTGAGTAGTTTGGCTTGTGTTTTATAGAGGTGAGACACATAGCAACTGTTTATAAACTGTTTAAATGCATGTTCCTTGTCAATGCTAGATTTAGTTCTAAAAGCCTGAGAATTGGACTAGAAATTCTGAGTATTAGCAGAAGACTTGCTGAAAACATTATTTTCCTTGTAGACAGCTTTTTAGTCTGAATCTAATGTCTGGCAGGAGACACCAAGGTGCCTTTGCTGTGGCTGTACCTCTTGACAGTAGATTGGACATGGTGATTGATCTTTGTACTTTGGAACAGCTGGTACCTCTGCATTAGTTCACCACAGAGACTTGATTAGTATCCAGATGTATTTCCTATCTTTTCTTTATAAAGACTTGCAAGAAGAGTTACTATGGCTTCTATTGCCACAATACCTTTAAATGAGGAGTGTGCCTTGGAAGTAACTTGGAACACTGTCAAATGCCTCCCTTCTCAGCATTTTGGCTGCTGAGTCCCTGCTGCTAGAGCAGCCCAGGTCTTTGCTCAATACCAGGTCTAAGGAGTCATTCACTGCCTTCCTAAATAAATTTGATGATTTTTTTTTTAAATTTAATTCCCATTTAGGCCAAGTCTGCATCATTGCTTGAGTTTTTTCATAAATTAAAACCACTCATTTTAGCCCTCAGTTAGAAAAAATCTTCAATGATCTTCGCAGGATGGGGCGAGGAAGCTATAAATATTGTGAGAGCATGTTAAAGGTGCTCAGTCTAGAAAGCAAATAAAATAATCCAAAATGCATATTCTTAAAAATCTTGTCATTAAGTCACAATTTGTGATGAGGAATGTTTTATCTTTTTTTAATAACATTACAGACAGTGCTGATGTGGGTCTTACTGTGTTTGCCTTAAATAGAGTCTGACAGTGGAAAACTAAATTTTAATTTAATTTTAGCATCCAAAGTTCTACCATATGTTTAAGATTCAGAATGTAAAATATCCTTTAAAGGATAGCCTGTGTTACCTGCAAGTTACTGGTAAGTAATATACCTGGTAACAGAAATCATGGGGCTGGATTTCGGTGTTGAGAAAAAATTAGAGGGAGGATAACATGAGAGCAACCCCAAAGGAGCAGAAGGATGTTGACAGGCTCCAAGGAGTTCCGTACAAATCACAGTGGGTAAACTAAGGAGAGTTGCAGCAAGAAGTGTCTTTTGAAGTGGTCTGGATGAAAATTACCTCTCAAGGAGAGTGGTTTAGTCACTGACATGCACCACTGCACTTAGTCCAAGAGGAATCAGTGAGGAGGTACAGCGCTGGAGGAATTTGAAGTGTTTGATTAGTTAGAAAGATGTTCTTCAAGGAAAATGCCTTGTAAATGGTTCAGGAAACCGAATTGTTCTGGAAAGCTTAGAGTTAGATTTGCTGCTAATGGCCACGAGCCACCACTGAGCAGCATCTGCCCCAGTGTGCCCCAGTGTGCGCTGAGCCGCGTTTGTGTGCTGATGGCTCCTGCACTAGAAAGTTTCAGAAGAATAAGAGCCTTTGTCTAAAAGAGATTTATTTTTTTCATATTTTTAATGGAAGTTTGAGATACACACATTGAACAGACTGCAAGGTAAGGTGTTTTTTTTTTTCAAGAGAGCATGCACAAGACTCGTGCACCCTTTCTCTTTCAGTTTGGGGTCTCAGGTGGGATTTGGAGACTCTGCCAACCAACCCCTGTGGGAACGGTGTGTTCCTGCTGATTCCCCCTCCCTCCCCGCCCCCACCATTTGGGGCTGTTCCCTAAACTGCAGGGTCACCGCCAGTAACCTTACCTGCCAGGAGCTGGTGGACGTGAATTCAGTGGGAGGTTGCTGATGAAAGTGGACAAACGGGGCATTTTCTTGTCACGGTCCCTGGCAATGCCTGGCTCCCGCCCTTGCCTGTGACTCTGCACGTTCGCCCTCTCAGCTCGGCGTTGGCAATGTTTGTGTAATTTCAAAGCGGGGAAGGAAACCAAAAGAAAATTTCACTTAAATAGGCAGCTTGGATTTGACTACAATTACATGCTTTTAAATGTTTTGGCAGAGGAGCAATGCTGCTTCTAAAAGACTGACATCATTCAAGCCTTTCAAAGGAGAGCAATTCTGTGCTATTTTCTATGGTTAAAAACAAACTAGGAGCCTTCTCCTTCCCCTCTTCCCATCTATTTCAGACTAGAGTGATATCACACACACTTAAAGGAATGAGAATTTTAGCTTGGCACTTTTAATTGTTTAGGCATCTCATTAGTTCAGCGAGTTTGTGTGAGGGAAGATGGTTTAAATGTGGTACCTTCCAAAAATACTGAAGATGCGTGTCCTGCTCTTGCTGAGGGTCTGCGGAAACAATTTCACCAGCCTAGCGTATTACAAAAGAAGGGTGCTTGCTCTGTTTCCTCTAAAGCATCAGATAAGTTTCTTAGGAAAATTCTGTGAAACAATTATTCTGTTTTCAGTGTTGGTAAAGTTTTGGCTGGTACTCATACAATTTTAATCTGTGCATTCTAAAAATACATGCTATCGAAATTCTGATGAAAGGAAAAACTGTGACAACTATATGTGAAATCAAGGTGCAGATTGTTAAATAAGTTGCAAAAAGGTGCAAAGGTACTAGCAGCTGTTTCCTAGGTCTTAGCTCTGACGAGGCTCATTTTTCCCCTAGTTGCAAGTGATGATTATTGACTAGAATTTTATTTACCTTACATGGCAGTTTAGGGGATGTTAAAGGGATGTGATTCACAATAGCACAATCACTTATTATAGCCAAAGTTTGCAGCACTTCTGCTTTCCCATGGCACTTTAGTGCTTCTCACTTCTGTTTCTGTATGAATTCTGCGTATGCTGGCATGGTTTCGCTGTTGGAACTCCTGTGCAGTTCTGCCTGCAATGTGGTTTGCCTTAAGAGTTTCCTATCCTGTATGAGACAGAGAAGAAAATATAGCGATTTCTATTTGTTGTGCAAAGTAGGGCTCAAAAGAAACTTGGAGAAAGTCTGATAATTGACTTTTCATTGGTAAATTTAAAATTGTCTTGCAAATAAAAAGATTTAAAACTATACGTAGAGATCGATATAGCGTCAGACATGTAAATAACCAAACCAAAACAAACAGCTGGTGCCTTAATACTTCTGAAGGTTTCTTCCATTTTTGTTAAAACCAAAAATTGTTAAATGAAATCCCATTCATTCTCTCCAAATGTTTTCATGTTGACAATTCTTTTTTCACTCTTTTCTTCCCCCTGCCCTTCTCTTCCAGCAACTGGAAGCAGCAGCTGCTCGTGCTGCTGAGGAAGAGAAGAAAAGACTTCAGACTCAAGTCGAGTTACAAGATCGCTTCAGTTTGGAGCTGGAGAGAGAAAAAATGGTGAGTGGTGCACATGGGTTTTTGCTGTGATTCCACGTAGCGACCACCGCGTTCAACACCGCGTTCAGCACCGCGTTCAGCACCGCATTCAGCAGTGACTTCCCTCATGGGCAGTCACTGGAAGGAGTCCGCAGATCTTGCAGGTGGCTGGGGAATGCAGCCTGCGTTGAATTTATTAGAGACATAGGAATAAAATATTCTTACTGGTGAATTTCAATACTAGAACAGCTTGCCTACGGTTTGGATAGCATTCAAAGCTTAAATGTTATTGGAAAATTGGCAAGAATTTGACTGTTTGAAAGATAAATGCAGTTATCCTTGCAGTTGTCAAGGATGGAGAACCTGAGGCCAGTACAGACTATATGAATATGCAAAAGGAACACAAGCATAATCAAAATGCATTTTAGGAATTTTCTGACTTGAATATGTTCTTGAAACTATTGGGTTTTTTAATACTGTGTGTTATTTTAAATTTATACACACACAAATATTAAAAATTAAAGAAATATTGTAGTTTTACACCGCCGTTACTATAATCCACACTGAGAATTTCCAAAATAACTAATTTTCAACATGAAGGGCTTTATCAGGCGTAACAGGCTTTTCTGTTAGCCGGGGAAAAGAAGCAGAAATAGTCAAGTTGATGAGAGGGAATGTCTCGGGACAGAAATGCACAGCGTGCTGCTCTGTGGGCTGGGCTAGCGCCTGATGTGATCTGTTGGGTTGGTGGGATCCAGGTGAGCTGAGGGGAAGCAGGCTGCTAAAAACCTTTGGTTTTTGTTAGAGCTGCTCTTCTCTCAGCAAACCCGACCTCTTCAGCCGATTTCCACCTCTTTGTCAGTCCCGTGCTGTTGCGGTGCCATAATCCTGGTTTAAGTGTGTAAAACACAGGACGTGCCTGAGGAGAGGAGCGGAAACAGTGCAATTAAACCAGCCTGACATTTGCGTCCGGGCACTCTACACACTTTCTCTTCCTTCAGTTTTGTGTGTATCTGTAAACTAACCAACAAGATCAAACTGCTTCAAGTTAGGTTTAAACCCCTGTAACAAATTCTGCGCTGCATGAAGTAGGGCAATGTAAGTCATCTGTATTACTATATATATTTTTAATGCTCTTAGTTATCTACAAATCTAGACTCAATTTTAGCAGTTTTGCTCTGCGGGCAGCAGGAAGAGGTTTGTCTCTGAAAACATTTTGTGAGGCAAGCCTGGCCAAGTCCTTTAAAAACTGGAAACTTGAATGGTATCTCATGTGCATCCTCAATTTATGCTGCTAGGTAAGACAAAAAATGGAAGAGCAGGTTGCTCAGAAATCCTCCGAACTGGAACAGTATTTACAGAGAGTACGTGAACTGGAAGAAATGTATAAGCAGCTACAGGACGCTCTGGAAGATGAGAAACAGGCACGTCAGGATGAAGAGACTGTAAGGAAACTTCAAGCCAGGTATGGCTTTCACCTACTACAGTTTCATTTCAATTCCCTGCTCCCCTCTGCAGTAATAACTAACTGTGCCATACTATTAGAGATTGCTTGTGTCTCAGGCACACTGCTGGAAAGGGGGAACTAGCTTGAAGTCCAAATGCAGTATATTTTTTTATTTTTCCTTAAACTATGAAGGCTAAAGCTGGTATTTATGATACATTAATGTGTTTGATTAGCCCTTAGCAGTGCCAGTGCTCAGCAGTTTCAGAAAAGCGGGCATGCTTATTTTTTCATTGGGTGTTGCGCATGTCAGCACTTGGAAAACTGAGATCACACTGTTTCAGTTTTCAGTTGTGCAGTCTAGAAAGCACTAACTGTAAATATGACTTTCTGCAGTATTTTATCACAGGTTTAAATTGTATTTGATAAAGGGTTAAGACTCCTGTTACTCATACGGGCTTTGTTTAGTGTGGCTTGTTTCTTCATATATTCAGTCCTCCTAAGACAATGAAGATAACTGATGCATGCTTGTTTCTTCTGTGGTTTTCAGTGTCAATGTTGTGTATTTGCTTTATTGACTACATTTTCTGAATAGCCCTTTGTAGCAGTCAGGCTGCTTGCACTGCTGGCATGATTTTCAGCTTTACACTGAACACACGCCAACAAGCAATAACTTTTTCCTTGCCTCCTAAGTTTGTGGTTTTGGGGTTTGTTTTGTTTTTAAAAAAGGAAAAGAAAATAATTAGCTTGGCTTCCCTTCATGTATGCTACATAATGGACACAGTTTACTTTAAAGTGCAGTTAACATTGGAATCCCCATTGCAGGTTACTGGAAGAGGAGTCAGCAAAGAGAGCTGAACTGGAAAAATGGCACTTGCAGCAGCAACAGACCATTCAGATGACAGAAGCAGAGAAGCAAGAGCTGGAAAACCAGAGAATGATAAAGGAACAGGCTCTTCAGGTTGCTATGCAGCAACTGGAACAGCTTGAACTGGAAAGGAAGGAGGCACTTGAGCAATATGAGGTGAGCGGTACTGTTCATCAACCTCTCATACTTAAGTATTGAGTAGTTTAACTGAATTTGAAAGATTCTTCAAGGATTAGTATGACACAAAAATTATAACAATGGGTAGGATAGTTTTGGGTGTTTTTAGCTGAGACCAGTAGATACATTTGAAGAAGAGGACATGTTTCAGACCCTTATTCTTTTGTCCCAATTTGCAGGCAAGCCAGCTAAGTCATATCCTGAAATACTCTGTATACATTTGTCTTCTATGTAGACTAACTATTCTTATGTGGTCCCATTGCTGTTGTAACAAAATGCCGTATGCTTTTGAATTAGTTATTCTTGCACTGTTTTGATGATGTCACGGGGCAATATTGTCTTTTACCGATGAAAAATCAATGATGGGCTACTGTAGGCCCTTGCTTCTCAAAAAGGTATTTGAGCACTGAGCTGATGTCCAGGATAGCGAGGAGTTAGCCCAGATTCTCATGTGGCTTGTGTCCCAAATGCCAGCTCTGCTCTCTGCTCTGCTGAGTGTCTCTGGTGAGGGCCCGTAGCTGCGCTCAGGGAAAAGATGAGTCAGAATCCAGCGAGTTCAGCCTCAAGTGCCACATACTTTCTCGGGCTAGCGAGGTGTTGATCCTGTGCGCATTTAGGTTGGGAAACAAACACAGCTGGATTTCTGTGTAGGGAGCGTGTTTGTGCTGGCTGTGCCGTTGGGGCTGGCGCTGTGAAGGACGCGCTGGTGAGCTGTCTCGGCTGGCACACAACACAAATGCTGCAGTGACTGCAAGCAAGGGCCTGGGCTGGGGCCACGTCACAACTTACCATGTTGGTGTTACATCTGACACCACTGTTAGATTGCTTTTGGCTAATACTTGACTGGGGTTTTTTTAATCTGACATCTCAGGATTTTTGTATATGAAGCATCCTTTACTACTCCAAAGGAATTGCTGAATACAATAGGCATAAACCCCCCCCAATTGTTTTTGTTTTTAATATACAAACAGAGTAAAGTTGTTCGTGTTTTCAAGTGGGCTGTATCTTATTGCAGGAGGTTAAGAAAAAGTTGGAAACAGCAGCTAATAATACCAAGAGTTGGAAAGATAAAGTAGCTCATCATGAGGGATTGATTCGACTAATAGAGCCAGGTAAGTTGTTATCAACAGAAAGGTTGCAAAAATGTATATTCATTCTGTCTCATATACTTAGATCACCTAGTGATTTCCTGGAGTTTTCCTTTTCCTGTAGCTTGTTGGTTTCATGGCAGCCTATAAATAACACATTTGTGAGAACTGCTGAAGGTAACTTTCAAGTCTTTACCTCTACTGGCCCTACTATAATAATTAAATAATAATAATATTATTATTCATTTTAAACAAAGCAAGGGTCAACCTGAACATTGCATGGTTTGGGTGTTTAATGCAGTTAGCACAAATGCTAATTGCCAAAACCATCAAGTAAAGATAGCTAAACTATTTGATTTTGGGGAAGAGTTTAATTTCTCAGCTTACTTAGCAGCATGCCAGCCCAGAGGAAAGTGGCTTTGTAATGCAGTGCTGGAGAGATCGCTTCCCTGCACGGACATCTCCGAAGGCAAGAAGAAGAGGGGTTTACTAAGACAGAACTATTGGAGGGTAGGAGGGGCATTGGGAGAGAAAGATGCAGCAGCTGACAGCTTCCCACACTAAGGCATCCCAGGTGTTCTCCCTCCTTGGTTAGGCAGGTCCGTGTCAGAAATGCCTGTCTCAAGCGTTGCACCCTGTCTTCCAGGCTCCAAGAACCCTCACTTAATCACAAACTGGGGCCCAGCCGCCTTCACTGAAGCTGAACTCGAGCAAAGGCAAAAGAGCTGGAAAGGGAAAAAAGCCACTTCTGAGTAACAGCAGCAGCTGATGTGACTCGAAGCCCACCTGTGTTCCTTCTGCTTTGCGCAGAACAGCGTCTTGCTTATAAAGAGCTCAGTCTGCTCAGCACGTTGGGTCTTTCTACAGAGAAAATACTGTTTACCACGTAGAAGTATCTACTCCAAGCCCAGTAATTACAGTATGTGGTGTCTGACAGTACTTACTGTTTTCCCTCGTGTTTCCAGAAATTCTGTTCTTTTATACAAAACTTCTCAACTGAGGATTTTTATTTAAATGTAGCTTGTGACAGAGTTGTTTCTATACTAGCCTGTAACAATCTGACAGCATCTAACCGATCGTGTAGCATCACTTTCATTCCAAAATGTGACGGAAGCAGTTGTTTCATTGGTTCAGTTCATATAACTTAAACCCAGGATAAATCCATCCTGGAGGTTCTGAGCGGCTGTGAGATGGAGCATTACCTTTCCCTCCACTGAGTCTCCTTTTATTTTTGCTCTGTCTGTTGCTCTTTGCACAGTACTTAGTGCTCAAATAGATTCTTCCTTAGTGATGGGAGGCTGCATCACTGGGTACCTGGTCAGATTTTGTGTCCTGTTTTCCTCTGTTTGCAGGAATTCAAGCAAAACAACTGGAAAGATTAATTCATGTACAAATGTACTATGTGAAAAAAAACAAACAACTTTAGAGTTCTCTTCATAGTTCAAAAGAGTTTTGACTTAAGGTTTGTGGAGCAGAGGAGTGGATTGCAGGCCAGCAATCATCTGTGTCAAGGCCATGTCTGTGCAAGAAATCTGATTATATATACTGCTAGTTTAGATGCAACACCTATTCTTAATTTGAGGCCAGATTTATGCAAGAGAAAAAAATTGACCTTTTAATTTTAGATTAAAATGATAAATGTGTAACAATACTGCTTTAGAGAAAATTAATTCCTGTCAGTAAGATAATTTCAGCATTTCTAGTAACAAGGCTTCCCAAATAGCCCACTGCTCCGCCTCGAACTCTCCAGGGATAAAGCCAGTTATTTCTGTTCCAGTGGGGAAAAGGAACAAGTCTGTGATCTTGCCTGGTAGCTCTGCCACAGCAGACAAGTCAGGCTCTTGCTAAATACAACAGTATTTTTCCTAATTGTACAGACATTTTGAGAACTAAGTGCCCCCACAAAGAGCAGGTGCGCGTTGGTGTGGTGTCAGTCAGCTGCGTATGTACACAGAACGTGTACGACCGTCTCTTAGCACTGCTTTTGAGTTCAGCTAAATGTTAAAATATTTTTAATAAGAAGTGAATTTTTCAGGCAGATGACGAGTGCATTTGTGTACAGCACCGTGATACTTCAGTCTCAGCGAGCAGAAGCTGTTCAAAAGTGATCTTCAGACTTGGAAGTGAATAGCATTTTATTTGCCTATTAACTAAGACTCACTCAAATACTGAATCTTCTCAGACATTTCTTCTCCGGTTATATTTTTATACTAATTGAAATCTTTAATGTTTCAGTAAACTGAGTGCTCATTAGAATGGCAGGAAAATCCAGGATCTTCCTTTTTGTATTTACTGTACAGGAAAGCAGTAGTTCCTTAAGCTTGCTAACAAGTATTTTTTTAAAATTGATTATGTTTACAGAAGAAATGTGAAAAAAAAACTGTAATAGAAATACTAATGTATACATTGTTAAACTTTGCGAAAGGAGATGGAACAGTATTTATAACTATCAAATGTCTTTTAGGTGGAGAGCAGAAGGTATATTGGGGCTAAACTAGTTTAATTTTTCTAACAGTCTTTATTTTGGACACCTGTTTTTTAAGAACACCAAATGATGCATGTTTTCATATTTTTTACTGTTCTCTAGACTTGGCTATTTAATAAAGTAATGCAAAGTCATTTACATTTCTGAAGTAATGGATGTCTTTTCACATGGCGTCCTTCTGGGTTACTGGAGTTCAGAAGCCAGTAACTGTTGTGTGGAATTATTACTTTGATGAAAGAAATACACTCTTACTGATCAATGGGACTTGGATTAAAGCCATACTAAAGGCAGTGTTCATGCAGATAATACAATTTGTCTTAACAGCAACACTTCTTTTACCTGTTCAGTACACCTTGATATGGTATCGTGGTGCTCAGCTCCCGCAGCCAGCATTGCTCCATAACAGAATGAGCTGTTTTCTGAAACACAAAGCTGCCAGACGGGAAATGAATTGATACAGGGGTTGCATCTACAGCAACACATCAACCCTTGGAGGGCGAGCCTGGGACACGGGCAGACATGACCTCATCGGTGAGCTAATGGGGGAAAACCTCTGCGGAGCGATGTGCCTCTGTGGGCAAAACAGCCCTTCATTAAAAAGTCATCCGCATGCGTCTGTCTTGAACTATTTATTTCTTATTCACTATTAGAAGAGGAAATGAGAAAAGTCTCCTTTTAAGTTTTGTTGGCCCTGCTTGCTCTGACAAATTAAGAAAGCTTTGAATGAAGCGTTGCACAGTACAAGTGGGGAAGAGGTTGGTTTAAAAATTAACCAATTGCCTTTTAAGCAAAGAATACCGCAGTAGAATAAGTCCATTAAAACTAAACACAGCATTCAAAGAGAGAGTAGAGCTGTGAGTCAGAGTCACCACCCCCATGAACCAGTGCAGCGTGGAAAAGCGCATCCCAGTGCAGTATCATTTCTGGTGAGCCCAAGGGTCCAGCACTCCTAGTCTGAGAAACCAACGGGGCTGGTAACGGTGAGGATATCCACACTGAAATGTCATGCTACAGGCATCTCTTCTGCCCTGAGCAGCCCTGCAGCATTGCAGGGCCTTACATGCCAAGCTTACCTACGGAGAGGCCAGCAGAAAGGCTGTGTCTGCTCTTCCTGAACCCTCGGGAGATGCACTGGGCGGCTCAGTCTGCTTGTTTTGTCTGCCAGACTCAGGTGTACCTGCTGCTGATGGTGGAACAGTCTGCAAACCAAGAACACGGTACCATGCTTTTTTTTTTTGATCCTAAAACAGACAGGTGTGGGGTGTTTATGTTGTTGCTTTTTCCCTCTCCATGTGATCATTTTATAGAGCTGATTCTGAGACTGGAAATGAGTGAACAAGGATGTAACCAACTGTGACAGGCTGGTTTCCAGCAACTCCTGTTCAGCTTAACTTCCCTGAATGAACAGCCACAACAGTAAAGCCTGTATGGCAAAATAACAGCATGTTAGGACAATATCTGTACCCTATGGCTGGGGGGAGGGGAGGGCACCCATCCCAAAAGAAGTGTCTGTTCAGCCCCGCAGGGCTGCTGGAACAGTAGCCACACTGTCCAGGTCATTAAACTTGAACTGAAAATAACTGCTCTGATTCTTATCTCAAATATGTGAAGCAGTTAAGTAAACAATTTTTGAGCAAACCAGAGCACAGCCAGGAAAGGAGATATCCATAAGCTCGTTTAGCTGCTTGGGAGACAGATATAATTAGCTGTTCATAAAGCAAAGGGCACCAAAGAGAGGCAGTAAAATGCACCATAAAGTTGTCATCTGTAACAGAATGAAAATCTCCTGCAACACCAGTAAGATTTTTAGTTCCCCCACTCACCAGTTAGGGCCTTTGCAATTCTGCCTGCCCTATGCTGGCTCTGTGATAATCGTGGCTCTCTTTTTTCTGTATTTTTTAAAAATCTGCCCTTTTGGCGCGGTGGTGGAGCCCCCGGCCGCCCGGTGCAGCCGGAGCCGGAGCCGCTCATCGCCGTGCGGCCGCTGCCACCTGCTGGTGGCTCAGCCTCCGCGCCTGCCCCCTCGCGTTAGTCACCCCGGGAACGTGTCCCCACACTCCGAAACCCCCTGCAGCTTCATTCCCCTTCACCAGCCGTTTACCGGAGAGAAGGGCAATGACGTACAGAGGCTGGGAAAACGTTACCTGCCCCGTGTTTCCTGCTGCATCACCATCACCTCACCGCCGTCAGCATTGCTCGCTGCTGGCCTTGAGTTCATGGGTCACTTCAGTTCTTCTGTTATTCAGCTCGGAGTGCGTGATCCCAGAGACCTCCTGTGAGCCCAGGAAGAAAAAGGATTTTACAACACAAGTGCTACCACTGGCCTAGGAGAAATTTATACTCAGAGCCCTGAAGCTAATTCAGGCATATTTTCCAAAAATACCCCCATTGCACCATGGAAGGACAATGTGTCCAGTCAGATACATCATCCAGCCGTCAGCTGCAGCACAAAGCTTGGGCTGCCTTACAGCTTTCCTAATGGGAGCAAAGCAGAACAGAAAGTTTGTGACACTTCATGAATTTAGAGACTATCACAACTTCCATACATTGAGTCTCACTGTGAACTTCAACTACTTGGAGCAGAAAAGCACCATTTTATGGAACTGGCTTTCTGGGTATGTCAAGAGTATACAACCTTCAAAAAATGGAAAGGGCAGTGGTTGCTTCAACACTTAAGGTGAAAAAAAGCTGCTTCTCACCCCAAAAATAAATTAAAATTGGCACAGTATGATGCAAAATAAAAGATAAAAACATCCTGAAAACCCTTGAGAGGGAGAATTATGAGGCAGCTTTTAACACCTACAAGCACAATCCTGGAAAGACCACTTGACGAGAGCCCCTTGCCCCATTTCTTTCTGATATTTTAGCCTAATTGACAAAGGTCATGTAAAAGGATATGGGCAGCTGGCCAGAGGAAAGCCCATGACAGACTGAACAGAATACTGATTAAAAAAAATAATCACAAACCTCAAAACAATTGTACTCACCTTTCCCCATTGGCCTCTATTTTAAATTCCTTAGTATATAAGACAAGCACATAAAAACATAACCCTTTCTATCCTTGGTCAGTGTGCTCATTGCTCACATCTCTCTTCTGCCTATCAAAGGAGTTTGCTCTAGCACCAGCTTTATTCACTGTTATTAATATCATTGCTAATTAATACAGGTACTTGCCATAGCTACAGCACATAAACATCTTTTACAGGATCTGGGCCTAATAATGTCTTCATGCAAATGCTTACCTGCTGTTATTCCTGTTGTCGCTTATTTTCTGAGCACAGGACAGCAATTTGCTCAGGCAACACAGATTTCAGCACGGGGAACGTCCCAGGGTGTTCGTGAGGATGTCTGAGTGCACTTCGCACAGGTCTGTGCTGGCTGATCTTGCCCACAGTTGCACAAGGCGTCTGTGCCTTTTCACCTAACTTGGTCAACAAGTCTAATTTGAACACATGAGTATCTCAGGACTGAAAACGCAAGCACTGACATGAGGCAGTTTCAAAAGCAGCTCAGGCTTCCTCAGTGTTGACATTTACTAGCCAGTTCAGTGCCTACCAGAGCACGGGGATTTCTCTTTCAACTTCAAAAGGCTTGTGCAGCTCAGCCGCACCACAGCACGTGGGTGCTGGGAAAGCCCAGGTCCGCTGGGCTGTTGGTTCAGTGGTCCTGACTAAAAAAAGAAAAAAAAAATTAAAACAACTTAAAAACCTATCTGAGGTCAGACTCTGCTTAGACACCTTTAGGAAGTCCCTCTCACAGCATAGCTGGGATTGAAGTTTTGCATTTGAGGCAGCCTAAGGTTGTGTTTTCCCAGCCACTTCCCTTGCCAGTGATGCCTTGGGCGGTTCTGCTTTTTCCAAGCCCTGAAGTCAACCACCACCTCTGCCTGCAAGGGAGGAGCACGCCCCAGTTCACCACTGGCTTTTTACCCCGCAGGAGAGATTGTGTTGGCCCTGGGCTGCTTTTTCCCAGCAAAAAGGTGGGAAATGATGGGCGGGCACAGCCTGCTCACACACAAGTCCCCCCCTGAATGGCATGCTGGGGCCCAGGCGTTTGGTGTGGGGCTGCTGCCTGTGGGGATAGAAGTGGCATCTTCTGCGTCTTCTGTTTTGCTTCAGCATGGCCATCACCTGCCTGTGAGGGCTGCATGATGCCCAAGGGGGTCACTGCTGGCCCACGGACCATCCTGGGGAGACAGCTGTCCAGAAACAACCATCACCCCAAGCCTGGTCTTGCAGCGTAGCTGTATGTGGCCTCGTTTGCAGAATAAACTTGCCTGCCAGTGCTCCCGCATGCTCTGTTCACTGTCACCGTTACAGATGGCAAGAGCCAAACCCACAACTGCTCTCAGGCCACCTCCAGCCAGCAAATCCTCCCTGCCAGTAGGAGAAAACCCAGAGCATATATTCCTTGAAATGCATTTCCACGGCATGGGCAGCCAAGAGCCAGGCACCGGCATGGGGCAGGGAACCAGAACCAGCTTGGCAGAACAGCTCACCAAAGAAAAACGAAAAAAGAAAAGCACACCAGGTGCCAAATGCCCTCACCAGGCTGGGCTGCTGCCCGACTTCTCTGCCATCTCTGCAGAGCACGGACAAGCCCTGCACGGCTTTGAAGACAGCTCTGCCTCCCCTCCTCACCCTGCTCTGACCGGTCACCCTGCCTGGTGTCCCTGTGGCCCAGCTGATCGTGTACCAGTCAGCATTGTTCACCACCCGCCGGCAGACGTGCTCTGGTGCAGACCAGCGCAGCTATTTTAGCAGAGAGCTCCCAGGCGAGTGCCGGCCCAGGGCAGCACCCACTGAGCCCCCACCAGCTCCGGGCAAGCAGTGCTGCACAACCACTCGCTGCTCTTCCAGTTTTCCGCTCTTTTCTCATTTTTATCTCACCCCTCCTGATCAGCCCTGCTCCCTACATGCCAAAGCAGGGTGAGAAGACTGACATGATTTTTCCAAAGCCCCCGGCTAGTTCTGGGACCCGCAGCCCAGGACTCCGCCAGCTCCTGCCCCGGCAGGCCGGCCAGGCAGCTGCAGCTGCTCCCCCAGAGACGGGGAGAACAATAAAAAATACCAGATCTGCCGCAGGAATGCGGGAGATACCGTGGCGGGGGGCCCTGGTGAGTCTGGGCAGGATTTGCTCACAGCTTGGACGTAGACCAGAGGTTACCACTTGAGCAGCCCTGTCGTCGGGCCACGGTGACTTTGGGGATGCGTCGGGGGCCCCGTCCCGCTGCGGCCCCCACGGCCCCCGGACACCAGATGGCAGCCGGACCCCGCCGCGCCGCCCTCCTGCTGCAACCACTCACGGGAGCAAAGCTCTCCTGCAGGGCTGTAATTAATCACATCTGTGGATCCTGTTTTGAAAGGCAGATTCACACAGATGCGGTACTACGCGAGTTTTTTACGGCTGAGCTGGTAGCATGCTTGGAGCTGCGTCACTTGTGTACGTGCAGCAAGACACTGCTACTGCGGGAGGGAAAAAACACTCTTCCTTTGCAAGAAAAGCACATGCAACACCAAACCAAAACCTTTTCTTACAGTTATGGATGACCTATATCACCAAAGAAAAGCAAAAAGAGTGAAGACCAGGCAGGCTATGATCGACAAGGTGTCGCCAGCATACCCAGTCATCACAGCTTGGTGGGCTTCCACCGACGTGCAGCAGCTGAGCAGCAGCGGATGCACATCAACCCCTCATGTGCTCCAGGCACATCAGTTACCCTGAGTTATTCAGGTGACTGAGACCAGGGTCTGCACCCACAGCTGCAAGGGCCTGACGCTAATTTAAGAGTCATACAGTTACTCTGTTGGGTAACATTTTCCCTCAACAACTTATGAACTTTAATCCAATTTTGAAATGTAGGGGAGGCTAAGTTGGATTACATTAGCTTAACTGCTCCTGTCATAAGCTCTTGAGAAGTGGGACTAGAGGTTTTTTTCCTCTAGAAACCTTTAGTTGGCCCACAAAATCCTTGTTTTTTTCTTAGCTCAGACACCAAAAGGGGAATTTTCAACTTCCAAAAATAAATCAAAGACACCATGATGCCTGCTGGGTATTTGTTTCTCCATAGGAACGTGAACCTGGTGGTTTAGTTTAAGAGAGACTAAGCTAACTCTCACATTTTCTACATTCCTCCTTTTCCTGATACATCAAGATAGACAGGTTTGAACTGTTGTTTTAATGAAAACCTACTAGTCCTGAGAGGGTTTCCTGTTTTAGAAAGATGATATTTGAGAGCTACAAAATTCCAAACCATTTGACTTGCTAACACCTTCGTCAGGTCCCTTAACCTCCTTATGCCTCAGTTGCCCATTGAAGAAACACGAGTGATATTTATCCACACAAAAAGCACACAGACTAAGAAATGTCTGCAAAATACCCAGCTGTCCCTATAAAGAGAGCTCTCTAAGCGATACTATGATAAACTGAAATTGTGTCTACAAGATGCAAAACAGAGATTGCTACATGAGGCCTCGGAAAGGGCCACGTGTACCAGGACAACCCCAGCACGACCAGATCCCCCGGCACCATTCCCTGCCAGCCCCTTGCTGGGGCACCTCCGGCTCCTCCACCATCATGCGTGATCCCCGGTGGCCAGAAATCCTCCGCTCAGCTCTTGGGTAACAACCACAAGTTGAAGCAGCCTTTAGCTCTCTGATTAACTGAAGCTAAATCACCATGTAGCTTCTCACAAAGTCTCAGGAAAATGAAGCCAGTAGTCACAGAGTCACGCTGCAATCCAGCCAAAGCCTCTTTTGTCATCTCTAATCCAGGCTGCTGAATCAAACCCAGGTAGGTTTTCCCCTCCACTGTGTACCTGGAGCCCCAGAAACATCCCAGTGTAAATGTAAACATGACTGACCTGCACATTGCATCACCGGACAGTTTTCAGAGATTAAGTTCTGCAACTCAGAGCAACAAGTTTTGCAGGTAGGTGCAAATCACTTGCGTAAGGCTCAAGTATTTGTTAAACTTGCAAATACAACAGGACTCCCTGAATATGTTGTTGGTCTTGGAAACTGATCTTCAGCTCCCAGTTTCATTAATTCTGCAATCCAAAATGTTTTCTTCACTGTTTTTTTCTTGTCTAGTAAAGGCAATTAGGATTTTTCAACTGTTCTAACAATTTTGAAGCTCTAATATGTAAAAACACTTTATCTGTGTTACCAAAGTTTCTCTGAGTTGTAAAGTGCATTACAAAGGGGAGGGTGTCAGTCCCTCAATGCTCCTTGGGCTGCTCTCCTGGCAGAAAAAGACCATTGACATCTTGCAAAGCACGGGTAAGACTTATTGCCCAGATCCTGGAAACACAGTAAAACACTGCCTTAGCTGGGCAAATTGGCACTGATTTCTCAGCACTAGTCCCTGGAGGTGCAGGTCTGCTGATGTCAAGGCTGTCGTCATTATTGCAAGGCTCACAGCCCTTGAGACATTTTATCTGCAAGCCTTAGTCCAGCCCACTGCACAGAAAAGCTCTTCAAACACTTCTGATAGGGACAGCTGGGACGTGAGAATGTCGAGTGCTCTTGACGCTTCCCCACTCACCTGCTCCAACTGTGCAGCAGCGCGGTTTGGGGATCTCTGGAATCTGCGCTTTGAGAAGGCAGTTGCTCTGCTGTTTGACTCAGAAATCCTGCTGGAACGTTGCTGCTTCCTGTCTGAGCTCTTTTTTTTAAAGCCAGGTTTTCTTCCTGCTATGCCGAAGAAGCCTGTAAGAAAGGAAAAGACAGCAAAATTCAGGAAAACGACTATCTGATAGGCACATTGCTCAGGATTACATGCCCATTTGGAAAATGGGAAAACCACTAATGATTTTCAAAGCTAGACTTTCACCCGTTATTTCTATCTGGCTGTTACTTTTGGGAGACTTGAAGGTCCCTGTTATCATGGGAAGTTTCCTGATAAATTCTCACAGAAAGATTATTGCTTTTATCCCTTTGCATTTCAGGTAGATGAAGCACTTTATGAGCTGCTCACTGAGCGCTGCTCAACGGCAGGAATAATTGGGTTTTTTGGGGGTGGGGGAAGGCTGAGACACAGCAACTTGCTGGAAGAGCTGGAGCAGAGCCACGAAGAAGCAGGCCCTGCGGTGGTGCATGCTGACGGCGGGATGGCACGTCACTGCCCCACAGAGCTGCTGATAAGCCGCTTTGCCTTCTGGTGCAGCAGCACAAAGCTGCATGTGGGCTCATTTTCTGTTTCCCTGTGTTCCGCAATGCAGACGTCCCCTGGGGTCCTGAAGTCGCAGGATGAAAAACTCATCCTTCCTTTTGGCCTGGATCCTGAATACACATATGCACACGCTTAGCGCCGAGCATGTGAGTAGCAACACTGATCTCCGTGGAGCAATCCACATGCTCAAGCCTCTGCACATTTGGGAGTGGGGGAGAGAAGGACACTTGGTTCTTTGGTCGCCTGTTTTACATACCACTGGTGGAGATCCCACCCAAGAGAGAGCTGTGCAGCAGGATGGCGCTGAATTATACAGCTATTTTTATTTCCATCACTTGTGGCCTTGCTGAGACCTGCTACGAATTATCTGGGATATTACACCCCAGAGGAGTCAAAACAACAGGTCTTGCTGCAGACTGCCTGTGTTTAGTGGGATGATTTAGTTACTGCTTTCCCCCCATCCCATCTTCTTCCTTATTCCCATTAGTGACACATTGGCTGCAGAGAAAAGTTATTCATGCTCTAGAAATGTAATATTTACTCAAAACAATTTTTATTTGGCTTGGCTTCTTCCCAGTGCCATAAAGTGATAGCCAACCCCAAGTGCTTACATAGACAACATGTGCATCTGAGTCATATTTATGATCCTAAATATAAAAAGCACACAATCTTGGTGTTTGGTGCAATAGGATGGGACTAAAGGCATCAGCACGTCTTGAGCATAGCCTGCCTCTGGAATCTGCAGAAATTTGCCATGCTCCAAATTTAGAACTTGTGGGTGGAAGCTCAGACAGGAGCCAACTTTTTATACCATTACATCACAGGAATTGAGGGCTTCGTGCCAAAGGATCCAAGGAAATTAATAAAGAGCAGAGGCTGTCCAGCTGTTGGAATTTAAAGTCACGGCAGAGAGGTAATTATTAATAAAAGTGGCTTTATTCAAAGCATAGTAATCTTATTGCTAAAATTGAACATATCCCCTCTTTACTGCAGCTTACTATTCTGTTGGAACTTGTAAAAATAATAGTAAGGAATTAACATGTGTAAGAGATAGGCCCAGTGAAGCCGGGCTTGTTCTCGATAGAGGACACGTTTCAGTGATAACTTTCCAGCTAATGCTCAGCGAGTGCACGTGTCTGCCAGTGGCATCACCGCTCCCTGGCTGGGGGAGGCAGCTGGAACGTGGCACGCATTCTTCCAGCTAAAACACACAAGGTCTCAAATGGACAGCGATCAAAGCCGTATCCAGCTAATTTGAAGAGTAATTCAATTTGTTTGACCTCCCTGTGCTGGGGCAGCCAGCATAAGCTCAAATGTCACAACCTCCCAGGAGCCGATGGTGAAGCATCAAGGCCTGTTACCAAGAGGCACAGGGTGACCTGACTGACCTCCCAGCCTGTTTGGGAGGCTCTGTGCATGCCCACAGCCCCTGTGGTGGACAGTCCTGTGTGCAGAGTGTGGCCTTGGCTTGGGTGAGGGCAGTGCTGGTGCTGGAAGGGAGCTACTACCCCGTGCATGGAGGGCTGTGCTAGATGCTGCTTTCTGTGCATACAACAGGCACCTTCTTAGCTCCAACAGTGAGCCTGCAGCCCCAAGCAGGACAAACTCCACAGAGAAAAGACACTGGGTCTGCACTCAGAAATGGTCATGAGGTCTAGGTGCTGAGACTCTGCACATTGAGGGCTGACCACAGGCTTGCCACAAAACATATAGGTAGGGGAATATAGCAGTGTCCTTGGAAAAGGGGCTCCCTTGATGCTTAAACCACAGAAATGTTGGTATGCAGCTTCAGAGGTTTACAGCTTATACTCTTCTCAAGGGTATGCAAAAACTATGAATACTTAAAAATGTAGCTCTGGGTTCTCTAGGAAGTTCCCTGTTCCCATGTAAAAACCTGTAAACAAATTGAGATGGGAAGCAACTAAATGCTTCTTCACTGAAGCCATACGGTTGGCAAACCAAACACTAGAGTTCCCAAACAGACGCTCCCGCACCCACAGACACCACATCATGCTTGCACATGTGTTTCTTGCAGCAGCACTACCAAACAGCTTTATGTATCTGTGCCTCAAGAGGTGCCAGCACAGCAAAGATCAAGGCCTGCAGCTCCCAACATTGCCTGCTGTGGTCTAAGCACCCACACATATATGGCATCCCTTTCTCCAGGGAGACCAGATTTAAAACATAACAAAGCAAAACAAACAAACAACCCACACACTTCAACCACAGGTTCACAGGTGACAATTTCTATGACGGGAAGCACATAGTTACTGCTAGGGAAAAGTAAGGGATAAATAGCAGAAATCAAGTCACTCTCAATTTCTTAAACGTGGTGTTTCCATCTGCAACACAGGCATGTGTGTGCAGGGGGTGTTACAAGACTTCAGGCTGCTCTGGGTTCAACAGGCTCTATTACTAGATAAACTTCTTGCATTTTTACCTAGAAAAATACAATGCCAACCATTCATTCCTGACAGAGAACCCACTGAGAGATCCTGGCCCTGCTCAGGTACAACACTTAATTGCTATGTTTTCCCAGTATGTAGCTGATCATGCTGGACTGTGGGTTTTTTTGGGGGGTGTATGTATAGCTGTGAACATCTAAAGATTAAAATCCTGAGGTTTATTAAACATCCCCTTTATAGTTAAGAGATGCCGTCCTGCGACGCATGACTCACGGAGGTAAGCTGAGGCACGGCAGCGGGTGAGGAGAACCTTCAGCTGCTGCTTTGCCCTGCAATGGGAGACGTCCTGCTGGGTCTGACATGGCTCTGAAGCATTTCTCCACTTCAACAAAGAATGGCACAAGACTTTGAGCAGGGACAATACAGGGTTTTCCTTGACTGCTAACAATACCTGCAATATGGAACTTAAGATGAGGAATAGACTCTAGCAATTGAATGCTTTGAAGGGGAATTTATTTTAAAAAATCATTATCAGGGACAGAAAGCACTCGAAAAATCATCACCAGATATTTGTCATAGTAAAAAGACAAAAAACTACTTATTTCCTACTTGAGTGACCCAAGGTAGGTTCAGTTTGAGGAGTAGTTATTTTATCTACAGTCTCACGTTGTTACTCTGCAGCTTTTCAGCACACACTTCATCTTGTGCTAGAGAGAGTCTGCAACTGCATCCACTGCCCCTCTGACATGTGCATAGAAGGTGGAAGACAAAAGCTGGCAAAACGAGCAGTCTTGAGGATACTGTCGTGCACCCCAGAAGCCGGGAATGCTTACCTGTCAGAGCCAGACAGTGGATACACATCGTCCCCAGTCCTTCTTTTCAGATATTGCAGGATAGCAACCTTGCTTCCTGGAGCACTGTGCTAGAGAAAGAATAGTAATCAGCAAGTGATTCTATGGAAATAGATGAAACACTTCAAGCTATAACCCAACAAGTTTCTAACCCATGACTAAT
This sequence comes from Columba livia, assembly GCF_036013475.1. NCBI lineage: Eukaryota > Metazoa > Chordata > Aves > Columbiformes > Columbidae > Columba > Columba livia. The sequence continues at coordinate 57,622,848 of NC_088606.1, forward strand.
CTCCAGCTCTCTTCCCGCTGGAGTCAGCAGCAATCCCTCCCACCCCATCTACAGTTATTGGAAATGCAGCAAGCATTTAAAAATTTGGAGACCTTGCCCATTCTTACAACTGGGCAAGAGTCAGGTTTACAAACTGCTATTTATGCTGCATAGAAACATCCTTCCCAGCAATCCCTTTGTCTCTGGCAGGCAGTCCCTTGTTTCAGTACTAGTTCTAGATGCAGCCAACCATCATCCTATTTAAAAGTCATTCCCTTGGCCATCATCTTCCAACAATGGTAGCAATAAATACATTTGATCAGCTAATTTACCTTCTGCAATCACAAAGCTAGACTAATGATCTGTTTTATGTTCTAGCACAGTAGCCTGTAAAACTAACTCAAAGTAGTAGCACAGAAATTAATGCTAATATATAAAATAAGGAGTTTTATGAGAAGGTGGTTCTGCGGTTTCTTGTTTTATCTTTTTCCCATGAGATTCTTAGAAGTCTCAGACCCCAGAATTAAGGAACCTTGGTGGTGCCTTATTTCCCAGCAATTTCCTTAAAAGATGAGTTGTTCGGAAAGCATGGAAAGTATTAGAGTCCTTTCTTTGATGTCTCTAATAGAAATTTGGGATGGATTTGAAAGCAATGAGGAAAGTGCTGTTATTTCCTTTTGGAACGGCAGTCTGTCATGACTGGTGCTGTTATACAACCGAGCGACCGGGCGGCAGCACACATGCTAACCCAGCCGCGGGCCCAGGAACTCGTCCCCCTCATCAAGTTCATAGTTGGATGTTAATGGTCTCAGCAAACAAACACTCATGTTTGTTGTAAGAGAATGAACAGAATGTACCACAGAGAATATGACTCACTTTTCCATAGGACGCCTGTCTATTCTCCGGGTTTGGATAATGAAATATTGCACCTCTCACTTGCAGTTTGTTTCACAAAGTTTTAATGAGTTCATCCCAATGAGCTGTAGCCCTGCCATATAAAAACTGATTCATTTGCCTTGTGAAAATAAGCGTGCCTTTTGACAGGACACTTTGCACTAGGCCCTACTAAATCAGCCAGAGAGGCTAGACTCACTCACAGGTGGTTTTAGTCTTAAGTGCTTTTTGAAAATGAAAATATGCAGTCAGCTTCAGCAGCATGTAGGCTGTTTTCCCTTGGGTGACAGGCTGTCCTGCCAAGGTCCCCCTCCTCCTCCTCTGTGCAGAGTTTGTCTTTTAAACCGGGGCTTTAAAACCATTACTTTCTGTAAGAAAAGGGTTTGTTTCAAAGCAGGCTTGGGAAAGGGGCATTTAAGAAATCATTACATTTTCATTTCAAAACACGCAAAACCCAAAAAAAAAGCTGCCTATTAACTCACAGGAAATTCTGATTAAAGTAGGTGTCCTTATAAGACCCTCCTGCAAAAAATTCAAATGAAATGCAGGGGAGGGAAAGAGATTTTTAAGTAAACAAGCAAAAGAGCCAGGGAAAATAAGAGCAATGAGCAGAGTCTCAGGTGGCCGACTTGGCGGAGGAGGCCGCAAAGGAAGGAAGAGGCTGTGGGACAACGAACCGCTGGCGTTTACAGTAGTCGAGGAGTCTCCAGAGTCTGTGACTTTAACCACAAGTTGCTTAACAATACTGTACGCTCCTTTTCTTTCCCATCCAGCCCCAGTCATGTGGTAAGTCCTGCTTTGAGCCAAGAGGGTGGACGCAGGTGCATGGCTGGTGCAGCGGACGGTGCTGTTGGAGGGGAGAGGACCAGCAGAGGAGGTGTGTCACTGCCACTTGAAATTACACGAGTCAGGAGGAGAAAATACAGCTCCTGACTCAGGTCTCGATCCACGGACAGGAAAGGGCTGGTGAGTAACAAGTGGGGACCGAGGGACTGCCCTGTGGTGTATTAATACATAGGGCCAGTTGCAGCTAGAAAGATTTTTTTTTTTTTTCCTGAAGCCAGTGGAGGCTTCAAGTGGCCGAAGAGAATGATGAGATGGCAGAAATGGTGTGTTTGTCACTTCCCAGTGATGGATGCAGGAGAGCAGAAGATCCACAAGCAAAGAGCTGGATGTAAGCTGGCACTTCAGAGATCAACTGTTGCTGTGGCTTTCTACCAAGTGTCGACAGTTACTGCAAAAGACACATTTGATTCATGTTTGTGGCGGAGATTGACCTTGGCTAAGACTCTGCAAGTTAGAAAACTATTTCAAGTTAGGAAATGAAATATTCCCCAGGTTAAAGATTGCTCAGGTTATATCTCATTCCTATGGGAATTTTTAGAGTGGACCTGCAAATGCATTGTTTGAAAGTTATTTAAGTACCCCTTTGCAGCCTGGAACACTAGCTGCAATAACAGAGAAACTAACTGAATGACAGAAAAGCAAGCCCTGAAATAGTTACCATTAACACCAGGAAGGCTGGGGACGTGTTATCCTGCGGTTTCCTGCGCTCAGTAGCAATGTGTCATCGTAAAGAGCATACATTTAACGGCTGAACAATGCTGTGCATGGTGTCGCCTTCCCAAGGGCTAACTGTGCAACAGCTTCTCCGAATTGTGGAATTTCCACTGCTGGAGCAGTTCATTAAAAATCCTTATACAGCTGGGAATTATAAAACTCTGCAAGAGCCTGTGATGCCAAGGACCTTCATTTGGAGGCACATCTACGTTTCTAGTGCTTTGGAAGCTGGTCTTTTCCAAAAATCTTTCTATAGATGCCAAAGCAAGGATGAATCTGGCCACAGTTCATTCACCATGAGAGATTACATCTTAAAGGGACATTCCCTCTCTTAAAAAATTCTAATTCTTCACATGTTTCTGGTTAAAAAAGAACACACAAAAGAACCAACTCTTGTGCCTATGTCAGTGTCTTAGCTGTATAAATTTAAACATTCCATTGTAAGCTAAGATTATCTTGCCTCTTGCCCACTGAGACATGTGGATTTGGCTTTATAAGACTCTGTAACTGGCCTGCTTGAACCCTGTCCAGCAAGTTTTCATCTAAATTGATTAGGACTTGGAACATATTTTCTTGGACAAATTGTGTTCTAATGAATAGAACACTCCCTCACAGCTGTCCTGCCAGAAAGCCAAGATTTTTTCTGTCTAGAAATCATCCCAAAGTGACCCTTAGATAAAGTTCAGAATCCATTTTCATTTTTTAATTAAGAAAAGGTTTGCTGAATTCCATTCCATACATTTCAGTGCTAGGCAGCTGACACATGATTCCCCCTAAACATTTAATTTTAAAGAATTTGGTTGTGATGTCAGATCTGCCACAGACAATACATTTCTAAACACACTGTTTACATTAAATGTAGAGCATAAAGACAGCTTCAGCAGGAGGAGAAGCCTCTCTTATCCCAATACCTGTAGAGGGCATATAGAGCAAACTCAAAGTCAGCTCTGTTCTCCACACAATAAATTTAAACATTAATGAAGACAAACAGGGAGCATTGCTCTAAAGCCTCACTCAGGCACTGGGGATTTCCATGACGGCTTTCCCCAGGGATGTGGCTCCCTGTTACGGTCCCCAACAGAACCCTTCTCCCACCCAACAGGTAGCCTCAAGAGCTCATCTTCAAGTCCATGAGTGGACCGGTTGGAAAATCCTGTCACTAATTAATGCTGGCCAAATGAAGATGGCATTTCCCCTCAATAAGGGACCCTCGCCAGTCTGAGGTAAGAGTTTTCCCCAGGCAGGATGAACACACCTTTTCTTTTTAGCATTTCATTTCAGAGTTGTTCTCTCAGATGTCCTAAGTTGAAACCTCAGTAAATGTTTGTGTTATGATTAGCCCATCTGGAATTTTTATTCTGTGACCATTCCCATGGTACATGAGGAGGATTTCATTCAATGCAGAATACCCAGTGGACATCCATGATTACATAATTTTGCTTATCTGTTAGCAAGAGTATTTCTAGGAACCAGGAGTACAATTTGAGACAAGATCAGATCCTTTCTAGTGTTGCAAAAGATAGTTCTGACCCATGCACCTATGTAGCAACAACATGCCTTCAGTATGGTTTCAGAATTTTGCTGACACATGGCACTCAGAAATTAAAGAAGTTTGTTTATAGGAATTCAAAGGAGAAGGTCTTTCAAGGAACGTGACTTCCCAACTCTAAAATCAGCTATATCATTAACAACACAGGAAACTGAGGCAAAGTCACATACTCGAACGGAATTTGATTCCTTCAACTACTAACTATGCTTATGGAAGAAAAAAGTAAATCACGACAAATGGCTCTGCTACAGAAGCAATTAGCATGTGGTATTGCTTGTGGAAAACAGGTCATAAGAAGACAATAAGAATGGGAAGCTTCCTCTGCTCTCAGCAGACTCTGCTTGCTCGTACTTGCAAGACACACTGTGCTGCAGAAATTACCTGAAATCCCACAGAGAAAGACGACAGCTGCTGTAGTTATTCTTCAGTGCCTTAATCAAAAGCTAGTCCAGTCAAATCAACACGATTAGTCAATCTGCATGATAAAATTAAAAAAAGGTCTTACTTTAACTTACACTGCTTTGGCAGACAGATTCAGATGGAAAAATATCACATACCTTGGTTAGAGGCCATGTCATCTTTGTGAACTAATAAAACTGGTTACATTTGCAGCCATTGCTTTGAGCTCATGTTGTTGTTTTGGCTATGTTTGTTTCTTTTTCTTTTTTTGATTCTCTTTCTCCTTTCTGTGTGCTCTTAAACCAGCTCATCAGAACCTAAATATAATGACGAGGAATGAACAGGAACAAGATTTGGTAACATTTTATTGCACTGTATTCTGCAGCTGCTATTGTCTGGAAATGTGGTTATAATGGGCAGATTATACAACATTAAACCCTCCTGAAAGCATACACAGAAACTATGATATAATCATGCTTGGAGCAGTTATCTTTAAACACAAGCATGGGTTCAGCACCCAGTGGAGAGCAGCAAGCGAAGCTATGGGCCCAAGGCAAAACAATGACCAACTGCCAAGAAACATCCTCGTTAGTCTTTGTTAGAGTTTGTATTTTTAAAGTCATTGTGCAGTTTAATTAAGTTGGTAACATGCAGATGAGAAAGTGGAAAAAAATGTGAAGACATAGGGAGATGAAATGCTAAAGCACTGAAAGATGTCACCTCCTCTGTGAAATGCTTACATTGTGAAATAAAAAGAGAAGAAAGAACAAGTCATTTCAGGATATGTCTGGTATGAGAGATAAGACCAGAAGATTACAATCTTCCAGTAGTCTTCCATAAAACCTCTTTATTTGCATTCTACATCATGTGGTCTGATTCCGAACACAAATCAAATGGAGAACAGACAAGAAGATGAACTGCAGGCTAAGAAATGAGATTTCAGGGCATTGTGGCAATTTCAAGACCCTGAGCAATTGATCCACATGTTCCCTGAAGATGCTAGAAACATTTACCCACAAGAGCTGAAGGTTTGATCTAGCCTAAGTCATCACAGAATCATCAACTCAGAGACCAAAGACGCAGATGGGATAAGAAAGCAGAATAGAGAGAGTGAAGAACTCAAGTCAACCCTTGTGACCACCCCAGCGGTCCCTGTGTGCAACCAAGTTGATCACAGGCTTTAAGGTTGGTTTGTGATGTTGTCTTTTATTTTTCCTCTTCATATTCCAGCTTGTTATACACACTCAGATCCTTTCCCTGTTTATCTGTTTTGCTGCACTGGACCCATGAGTAGTTTTGTGAAATTATATAAAGCTTCTAAGCAGAGACAGCCAAAAATGTTTGGAGAGAGACAGGCAAAGTATTTCTTGAGATGAAGAGGAGACTTCATGCCAGATCCCGCTATCATGTCCAGGTTAAGCTCCCCTTGCACCACTTCCAGAAAAAGAGAGGACTTCAAGGCCCCCTTGTGCAGACAGGTAGGAGACTCCAACAGCAAGAGCAGACATTACATTACCTTTAACTCTTACATACCCAGTAATTAACTGGCATCCATTTCACAGAAGTCACACAGATTGCCAGCATCCTGGAGAGGCCCTGGCTCAGCAATCTACTTGCACGCTGAATTTCCACTGTGCTTAAATGACAGTTTGGCCTAGGGACTCAGTCTCAAAAAAAAGAAAGCAGCACTGAACACCAAATATGAGCTCTTGGTAGCTGGTGTTTTGCAGGATTCATCCTTGTTGATGGACTGAAGGTTTGTACCCTCTGCCATTAAATGGAGGGACAGAAGGGTTACAGGAAAGGCATGCTTGAACCCTCTGTAGCCAGTATATAGCACTGTAAGGAATAAGCCAAAATGTCAACACTAAGGAAGCAAAACAGAGAACCAGAGATAGATGGGAGTGAAGTAGAAAGCTCAGAATTATGGACACAAATTAATGAACCAGCAGTACTGGAAACGGGAACAAGCTGTCAGAACTTCATCTCTTAGAACGGACAAAGAAAAAAAACACCACCATAATTTCTGATACTTTTGATGGAGACAGAGTTATGCAAGACTGATATTGTTCACACTGATTTAATTAAGACTCTGTCAGCACTGTCAAGCTTAATTGGCCTGGTATTTAACATTTATAGAAGTCAGTTATAAAAACGTGCTCTGCACTAAAAATCAGCACTCTATAAATGGTCCCAGTCCTAGAAGGGTTGCCTTTTTGGCACAGCAGGCTCTCGAGAGCATCCCACTTATGTGCTAAGATATCTCTATCTAGCTGAAAAGATTACAAGCTCATGCCGCATTCCTTGCCCACACAGTCGTCCTCTAACAGTTTGTGGAAATCTGGGGTGTCCAAGGAATGCAGAGTCAAGCTTCCTGGCAGTATCCCATCACGGAAATTATTCCACAGAGAATTAATCCCTGATCTTGACACTTCTTGTCATGTTAGGTTCAAATCTCTGCATTTGCTGAGCTGTAATGAGCATGGAAAGGCAAGGACTAGACAATGGACTTGCACCACTTGTGAACGTTTTGGTTTCTGGGCTGGTTAGTGACAGAAGCAGATCTCTATGTAGAGAAACGAGCTCATCTGGATGTCAGCAACAGCCCATGGGTAGAGCCTGCCACAAATCTCTGCTACTGTCATGTACAGCCCTATTCATCGGGGCCATAGCACCTCCAGCACTAAGTCCCGTGGCTGTGGGACATGCCTTTCCTCTTGCTTCAGTGGGCAGCAAGTACACACCAGTGAAATCAGTCAGGTCTCTAGTGGGCTGCCTCAGGGCGTATTATAGATAAGATTCAAAGAGAGGCAGCAAAATTAATATCAATGAGAACAAACAGCCAACACTCCCAGAAAATCCCATGTTCTGTAATTGTTATTGCTTCATCGGTGACAGGAAAGAGCAGTGTTTTAAAATAGAAGCTCAGTTAATTGAATTTCCCTTAAGGCACAGAAAATAAGCTTCCATGAAGTGATATCAATTGTTCAACAATAACATGACTCTCCTGACTGAAAACTGGGTTAGGAATTTGTATTGTATTTTCACAAAACAGAATTCCTAGCCCAGTTTCCTTCTCCTCCTTGAGATAATCAGGCAGATTCCACCTCAGTGATTACTGAGTTAGACCATAGGGGTTGGTCAATGCCTAACCGATGTCCAGCTTCTCCACATGCCTACTTAATGGAGGCCAGTGGATCCACTACAGGGCTTCAGATGCACAAAGGCATTAAAGAAGTTGGTTGCTTAAATACCTTTGTAGATATGCATCCTCATCCTCTGTGCTGGGGCCTGAGGCTCAAAACTTGTCTCAGTCCAGATGAGGTCAGCTGCACATAGGACTCACATCCTTGTCCCTCCTGGGTTACAGATATGCAGAAATATAAATCTCAGGGTACTAAAAAAAGAGAAACAAGGCAACACTCAAGAACCACAGGACAATGAGGACCCATACCTCTTTCTGATAATACAGAAAGTGTTAAGAACCAACAGGCATGTATTTACGTGTGAAATATTATCTTTCTGAAAGCTTGTCATAAATGTGGCTCACACCGCAGGGATGGCCATGCTTTCCAAGTTTGTGCAGCAGAAATAATATTTCCTAGGGAATAAGGTCAAAATATTAGTATTCAACTGAACCAGTATGGGCCAAATTACTGTAGTTGTTACTCCATCATAGACTTCCATACGTGAAATCTGAGAAAGCGGTTGTATCAACAGCACATCAATCAATGGCACTGGTCAGAGGAACAAAAAAAACCAACCTTCAGTTTCAAAGTTTCATTCAGCTTTGGCACAGAGAGGTTAACTTTTGTTTAAACAATGCTTCTGAACAGATAACGTTAATTAAATGTTTGCATTCAAATCTTATTACATAGTGCAACAAGTTTGTTTTCTATACAAACACTGTGCGTCCGGTATGGAACAGAAAGCGGGACGGGGGCAGACACTAATGAGTAATAGCTCAGTTCCATGGACCTTTTTAAAACTAAAAGCAAGGAGGGGGGAATGTTCGTCGTCTCCAGACTCTGTGTTTGTCTGCCTCTACATTTCTTCTAATTATCCAGGGATTTGCAAAATCACGTGTTTAAAAATTAATTTTCCTTCTACTCTGATGCTGCTTAAAACTCCGTTTTCAAGCCCAAGAATGACATAGCCAGAGGATGCAAATTACACTCAGTAAAACCAGAAGTCTTGTAGCAGCACTGGGTAAGTCAAATGCCAAGTTAGCCCTGATGTGAGGCAAAGCAGCTAAACCATCCATCCAGATGGGAAATGTTGACAGTCCCTTAACTGTAGCGGTTCTAGTTGCAATGTAGAGAGGTGCACGATTTGGCTTGGTTAAGCAGACATCATGGAACTATTTATTCTGTCCGCAAGTCAAACAGGAAGTTTATTAAACTTGCATATTGCTGGACCTCTCACCTGGCTGCTGTGTTTCATATTGGAATGCAAAATTGGATGGTCTGTTTCTGTACTGACGTAATGTACTGCCATGCGGAGGATTTCTCTTCGAGCCTAAGACCTATTTCTGCAACCCCAGGAGTGCACTGGATGTTGTGCATCCAGTTCCTGACAGGAATGCTTCATTCTCCTCTTGAGCAACCACTTCTGAGCAAGCCAGGAGCAGAATCCAGCTCTTCTTGGCTGGAAGAATTGGGATGTCCCAAAATGGGGCTTTTTAACAGATGAGTGAAAAAGCAGAGAGCCCAAAGGACCAACCCTCTCCAAAGAAAATCATACAAATCAACAAGGAAAAATTTCTCTTCATAAGTTAGACTTTCTATGATGGTAAAACAGCTGTGTGCTGTTGGGCTTAGCTCTGCTCCAGCATACCCCTGAGTATCCGTTTGACTGTCTCAACAAGGCCCTAAGGGACAGAGCGAGGCTCCTCAGTCTGCCTTGGCAGATGCTGAACCAAGTCGACTGTAAATGTGACCTAAATTCCTTGTGGGAGACCATCTTGGTTTGACAACTCCTTGCAGTGGACCTTCTTACCACTCCAGCACACCATTGCCTTCCCTCCCTGTGGGCTGGATGCTCTCCTTCCATGGGCTTGGCTGGGCTGTGGCCTGCTCCCCTGCCAAAGTGGTGGGTTGCAGCCAGCACGGCTGCTGTGGACATGCCTCCTGCTGCCACCAATGTACTCCCTCTGCCAGGCTGGAAAGCTGCAAATATGGTTTTGCTTTCCATGCAGGAGAGCTCTTAACTCCCCCAGATGGGAAGCCCTGGCCCAGGATGTCATTAGTGGGGTGCTGGATGATCGTCGGGAGCACAGCATTATGTCACTTGAAGAAAATGGGGGTGATGACAAAGCTTTCAAGCTTCATTTGCTGAACCACCAAGTCCACCTGCAAATGCATCAGAAAGAACAAGGGAGCCCTGAGTAATATTTGTAGTTTCTTTTCTCTGTGCAGTGAGCTGCTGAGCATGACCAACTCCTACTTACTAATAAAAACTATGGGGCAGAACTGATTTTTAACCACTTTACTTGCAGTTCAATATCAATCCCAAATAATTTCATCTTTATGAAAGTTCTCTTGACAGCAAATAGTGTTGTTTTCAGACTTCTCTTAACACCCACCCCCCATGTCCACTTAAAATTTTGTTGAATTTAGCACGTGAACATCCTTTCAAAGTGGAGAGTTCAAAAGATCGTGTTTTCAGCTAAACTGTATGAAATACACTAGATGTTTTGTCTGAAGAATCCCTCCCAGATTTACAGCAGGCCAAATGGATTCATAAACTGTTCACAGAGTAATTGGACAGATTTAAAATAGGAGATGTTTTCTCCTCTGTTTGTGCTATTTTTTTCAAAGTCAGATGACAAATACAACATCAGTGTGATTTATCATTTTACAAATGTATAAAGGCCCTTCCCTGACCCTTCACTCTTCACAGCAGCCTGCAGAGGTAATTTAAGATGCAGCCAGTTTTTGAAATATCGATAGAGACACACTCATCCAAAGCACACCAATCCTTTTGGCCTGTTCCAAACAGAGAACTTTAACTGCTATAAACATTTCAAGCAGGCTGGATATCTCGAAGTGGAGAATTCCATCTTTTCACTTCTAGCTTAACACAGTAGGAGCAGGCAAACCCTGGCATATGTACAGGCATGTGAACCCAACTGCCAGCCCTCAACACGCCTTTGTGGCCTAATGCTATTGTAATTATTCAGCTTGTCTGCTTGCTTGGCTCTGCACGTTACTGAACCTCAGCGTCACCTCCATGAACTACCACAAAGCACCACAAAACATGGGTCAGCAGGGACCCCTGATGTTACTCAGCCCATCCTCCTGCTTGAAGCAGGTCTATCACCAATGCCAGAGCAGACCAGCAGGTTCATCTGCTGTCCCACTCTCCAAGAAGTTTCAGCATAAAACCCACAGCAATATTCAAACTACAACCCTGCCTGAACTGGTCACCACTCCAAGGACCACCCGAATCTTCACAGTGATCAGGAATTGTGAAGAATCCTGTGGGGAATGAAGGTCCTCAGCTACACACAAGTTAATATTGCTTCACCAAAAATGACCATATTCCAAGCTCTGAGGAGGGGAGAAAAGATAACTATACTATAATTACATTTTCTTTGGACTTATCTGTCTGTATGTGAGACCTGGGGTTGAAACACTCAGTACAAAGCTGAGAGGAACTTAAAGCACGCTTACTTATTTAAACCAGCTTCCAGCACTCTTGTTCAAAGTAAATGCACAACAAATATGAAGTTTTAATGCAACAGGAATTATCTTTTTTTCTACAGTGCTTTATAAATTGCTATCCTCTCTGTTCCCTTTCCAGAGAATTAACATTCTTCTGTATGTAACCTGTGGTTAAAGGACAGGGACTAGTACGGTAAGACTGCAGAGGACACTGCTCCTAATGTGTTCACCCAGTCATGGAGATTCCCCATTGAACAGCAAGCAGAACTGGTCTCTATTATATCGACACTTCTCAACATGTTCTTCATGTAGCTGCAAGAGGCCAACCAAAGAGGATGCCCCCTGTGCAGCCTCCTAGGCAGGCCAGGTGCTAAGAAACAGACCTTGACTTTATGACACCCTCATTTTGCTCTAAAGATTTTACCATCAGTCATAAACCCTAAACATTCCATTTACTCGCATGGTGAAAAGGTTTTTACAGTAAAACTTCAGATATTTTCTGCAAGTTCATTGAAGTTCAGTAAGCTGGTTTTTCTCATTGCTAAGAACATTTCTGTTCGAGCTGGAAAACTTCCTGGCAAAGTACAAGTCTTTAACAGAGGAGTCGGTACTTGTCAGACCATGCAGAAAGCTCAAGAGCTCCTTTCTCAGCAAGCCTTACACCTTCCTCACAACTCCCGTGGCTGTGCACATGCCTGCAACTACACGCCCCAGAACCACACGCTAGTTTAAAAAGGAAAAAGAATTCATTTTCTGAGTTCGAACTTTAACTTCATTTTGAAACCTTTCCCTTTTTTCCTGACTAATGGAGCTCATGAAGGAACACCTCCCTCAGGCCAAAAGCATGGAAGATGCTTGTGATGACCTGCCAAGATTTTAACAAGGGCGTCCTCCGCACCTCAAAGCTGCACATCAGTGGAATGTGGCCCATATTAATAATACTTTAACTTCTCTCAACATGCTCTGAGAAAAGCTGGATGCCAACCCGCAGGGTGCTGAGGGCAGCATGACAGCATCCACACAGGCTACTAAACTGAAAGACAAACGTTTGCATTTTATGCCCATCCACTCAAGTACTTAGTATTTCAGAATCTCCTTCCTCATAGTTACACTCACAAGACTGTGGCATTACTTATTTTAGCCTGAAAGAGGCTAGTCACATGCTGGCATTAACTGTCACTTGTTTATTACCATAGTACTATTGGTATACAGCAAACGTGTATTAGATTTTAAAATGAAGGGTTTTGTTCAGGAAATTGCTCAGACATGTGTAAAACCTCCCCAAGAAAGAACATTTTGGGGATGTAGGTGGGAATCATTCACAATATGCCCAATGAGCATTTCTCTGCATGTCCAGGACTTAGCCTGGTAGGTATGGACACTGCCTCTCCACCTAGCCCTCTCCTAAGACAACGTGAACAGTACTGCTGCAACACATCACCCAGTGTTACAAAGCTATCAGCCTCTTTCAAAAGATTATACTAACATTTAAGCTACAAGCTACAGCCTGACCACTGCAGAAACTGAGACAAACCTTACAGTCTTTGCTATGATAGAAGCCACTATGGCAACAAGAGAGATCAAGAACATCTTGCTTTGGATGCATATGTTTGAATTACTTAGTCAGAAGGAATATTATGGGCAAGGGGGATTTAAAACAATCACATAACAAAGGAAATTTTATACTGGTCTTATCAGAAGATGCTTCGTGCAGTTTCTACGCCTCGGCAAATCAAAGTCAAACCAAAATCCTAAAGCTGCCCCACATCACCTCTCCTCTCGCAAGGGGGGAAATAAGGATTCTCCAATGCTGTTAAAAGACTACCTTTTAGCATTACTTCCTGATATCAAGTTTGTTAAGAGAACACAGCGGTGACCCTCCTTATGCCTAGAGAAGAAAGCTGACATAGGAAGGTGAAGAAAATACCAGCAACACTGAGAGAAAGAGCAGCAAGGAAGCAAGTTTAGTATTATGGACTTGTTGCCAAGTGGAGGCAGATCTTTCCTTGTTGACACGACACAGACTTTACTCTTGGGCTAGGTGAGCTGTACAGGAACGAGCTGGGATCCCCCCCAGCTGCTCCACTGGTCTTGGTCTGGTTAATCTCTACCAGAAGAACACTTGCCAACCCTCTCCCTTTTCCAACCATCATAAGTATCGAGGTTAAAGATCAAAATCTGAAAACAAAACATGTTGAAAGACTTGTCTTCTCTGAAAGTGAGAAGAAAGCATGTCTAACTATTCAGACTGCATGCTTTCCAGTATGGCCATGCTGGATTATCAGAGCTTACATGATAGCTTTCATCAGGGGATCATGCAACACAGCACAGACAGGCCACATGTTAACCCTGCAAGGCAGGGATAAATCACGATTTTCTGTATTTCACTGAGCAGGAGACTGAAGAACTGAGAAGTTCAGGGATTCATGCAGGGTCACATAGGAGCAGCAGAGCCGTGAAGAGAGCCTCCAACCAAAATAACACTGATGCATAGAAAAAAGTCTGAACTCCACAGTTTGTCTGATTCTCATGGGATCACAAGCCCTAAGATTTCACCAGGTCAAGTAAGCCATGGTCTGTTCAAGGATACACATTCCTTTTTAATCATGTAACCACTATGTGACCCTGACAAAAAGTTCAGAGGTTCCTTTGCACTAATATGGGCTCTTGGTGCCTTTTTAAGGGGAGGAAAAAAAGGAAACAAGACCCAGGTGAGCATACAACAACAAAACAATCACTCCAGCTTCACTTCACTTGCAAACAATATCAGTACTTTTCCATTCTGGTATATAATTTTTATATATACTGTATAGGTATATATTTTGTACATACTTTTATGTTCTGGAATAATTATAATCTATGTCCTGGGCACAGCACAAGCAAGAATCTCACATTAGAAGATAATTATCTTGCTGCAGTCACGCATCAGAAAGTAGCTAGTCCAGCATGGACTGGGAGTATCACATCGAGGAAAAGGAAAGCAGAGCTTGGAGTTAAAGATGTCGTGGGGCAGTCACAGAGTCACAGATAGACCTTCAGTCACCATCGCTATGCACCCCTGTTACTACAGAGCTGTGCACCCCTACGAACAGCAGCAGCACTGCACTTTCCTTTTTACATAATTCTAGGCCATAGAGGAGTGGGGGAGATGCAAGAGCAGTTCTTGTTGTTTATTCTAGGAATATAGCAAGATAAAAACCATGGCTCTGTAGCAGTGCAGAACAAAAATAAGCTAGGCATCCCACAAAGTCATCCAACACATCTATCAACACTCCTAGTAAGTGACAGCTTCTACCTTTTGCAGCCATTGACATCTGTAAATGTTATTAGTTTAGTGATTCAACATTTTGGTGAAGAGTAAACAAATTATAGTCTGTGCAAGGAACAAATGGTCATGAAATCTGAACTTGGAGATACTTTCCATAACTCAGAACTTGTCAGGGTGTGCTTACAGATCTAGCAGGGAACCTCCATCAAGCTTTGGAGAAGCTTATGGGAACTGCAGTCCTCTCATTTGCAGCAGACACTCTCCTTGGGAGATTCACTCTTCTGAAACAGAAAGCATTTTAACAATTTAAAAAAAAATATAAGTCTAAAACTAGTAAGCATTCTGACACTGTTTGCAAAAGACTAGATTCTCATTCATTTCCCAGTAGGCTTGAAGATTGCAGCCAAGAGCATACAGATGCCAAAGAGATGCCTCCCACAGAGTTGTAAGAACCCTTCTTGCTTTTTTAAACCTGAGGAAACCTTTGGTCCAAAGTTCTGCAGTGCAGAGTTCCCAGAAATGTGAACATGTGAAAGAAAAAAAAGTCCCTGGAGACCTAACCTTATTAATAACCTGCTTCTCCCTACTTAAAGTTGGTTCATATTGAAACACTGAATCTCAAACCCAGGAAATTATGAGTATGAAACAGTAACGCCCAAATAGGCATGGCAGAGCTCCCAGTGATTTCACACAGTCGGTTCTCAAGTTACAGAAGTTGGAGCTGCATTTACAAGTGGCATCAACCAAACCTCCAAATCCAAACACTGAGATATCTTCAAAATCTAGACCCAAATCTTACAACTTTGCTTTTGGCATGGACACACGAACACTTAAAGTATGAAATGTTGCTCTCGGTCCACTTGGGTGACAAAACTCACGCACCGGAAAGGTCAGAGACTGAGAGTTCATTCTGCGCTTCTTACATACCTTAGGAGACAAGGGTGGATGGAGAACAAACTGCTGCCAATAGAAACACTGTTGCTTATTCACAGGGACATGCAGCAGCAAAACCAAAATTACTCAAAACAAATAGGACTGAAATTACTCAGGTCAAGGACAGTGGAGCCAAGAACACCCAAGAAGGGTGGGACACAGGTACCTTACATCATCTTGACGTTTTAAAGAGACTTTTGGGGGTTTAACTCTCCTGGTCTCATGAAGAGAGTCAGTGGCACAAGGAAAATATCTCTTTCCTCTCCAGTTCTTTAATTCTTTGAAAGAGACAGTCAATAATACCTGTCATTACAGGCAGGGTGGCTTCTCCTGCTGAGGAGGGCTTCAGAAAACAGCCTGCTGGCAAAGTGCATGAGCAGAGCTGTTGACGGCAGTGCAACCACCACAGCAAAACAGCAGGTGTCATCCACCCACCAAAGGACTAAAATAATTGGACTTTTTGGGTTTGTAGCAGCCATAACTGGGTTAACCGCAGATGCTAAACCGAACTACAGCAGACTTTTGAATTTGCCCAAGCATACCTTTGCCTGTTATATGGGCAGGCCAGCTCAAACAACGTAAATGCAGTATGCATAGGGACATGCAAACAAGTTTCAAACTGCTGTCTCAAGCAGCGATACAAAAACGATGCCAGTCAAGGTCCCAAAAAAATCACTCTGATTTCTGGCCAGGTTTTACAGGCTGCAGTGAACGTCTGGCTGCTGCTAGCACAGGTACAGGAAGCGGAGTTACAACCCCCCACTGGGGATTACAGGTTAGGTGCTCTGCTGTGGCAGAAAATAATCTGCTGGTTTACATAGCTCCATCTGAATCCACCTCTGCAAAGCCCATTTATGGAGTAAGCAAGCAGCATTCCGCACCTGGTTCCCTGCTTTCCCCTGCTGCTGCCAGGCACAGATCACCCCGGCCTGGGGACGGGTAACTGGACACGGCCCTTGCAGCAGCCACCCCTGTATCATCCCTGCCCTGCACTGGGGTGCTGGAAAAACAGTCTCCAGGGTGGTATTGGCACAAAGGAGTTTGTGTGAACGCTGTGCCCTGGTGGGGCTCCAGCCTGGCAGGGCAGCCTCCCCGCTGCTCCTGACAGTTTGCTGCGGAGCAATGCGTACACAGAGCCAGCTAGTTCACGATCCCAGATTAGAAAGTGTCACCAGTTAACATCACCTGATGGCATTGTTTAGCTAAGGATTTTTTTTTTTTTTAAGACGTGTTTATAACAGTCATTTTGATAGAATAATCACACCACTTAGCATTGGCTTTCATCTCCCTCATGTGACTCACTTTTTCCATTTTCTAGTGCTCAGCCGCGATTGCTGTAGTGGTTCAGCTATCTGTGCTAGTGCTAGAGACAGGCTTGTGCCACCGAGCTCAGATCAGGATCAGAAGTGCTGGGAGTCTGTGGGAGTTCAGATCAGGAGGTTTTAATCGCTCTGCCGCAGGGACACTGACTCTTATCTCTGCAGCTGGCTCTGCTGCCTGTCTGCCAGCTGAAAGGGGACAGGGGCAATCTGGGGCTTCAGTCTCATCTCTTAATATGTATGTTTCAAGATTCATTTTCTTTACAGATACATATAGCTCTAAGCATATATATTAAGAGAGATCTTTATTTTATATATCCACATAAATATGCACAAGGTTTTGAAAGTTTCTCGTTTTGAAAGCTTCCCCAATCAATCAATGAGGAAAAACACACCTTGTTTTGGAAATACCAGAAACTCCCACGGGAGTCGGAATGAAACATCTCAGCCTCCTCGACCCAAAGCACCTACCCAGCCACTGAGGAGGTATCTCCCAGGCACCAGGGGCTGGTGCTGCAGACCAGAGGTGACCGCAGCACCCCTGGCCCTTCCCTGGCACGAAGGGACCCGGGGACGCTGATGAAGCAGCCGTAGCAGCCGTGCCTCCTGGCCCCAATATGAGGCAGCTGGCGCGGCAGCTGCATTGAGCAACATGAAGGTGGTGGGGAAATAATTTCGGTTTCCTGTAGCGTTCCATCATTTCACATATTTTTGCATAGGCCAGTTTAAAACCTCCTGGCTTTTTCCAGCAATGTTACAAGTATGGCTAAATATACAGATTTCCAGCAACACTCCTTGAGTTCACTTTCTTGCCAGTTTTCAGGAAAAACTGCCCATATGTGATTTGCCAATTTTTAATGGAATTTTGGCCCAAATAATTTTTAACTACTTAATACAGATCACATTTATTATCACCATCAGTGGAAAATATTATCTTCTCAGATTTCTTTGTATTGTAAGCAGTGGGAATATAATTAATTCATTCTGCAGTTATACAAATATGTAAATCCATTACAAATACAGCATTGAATACATTTTCTCAAAATCCTGTGCTGCTTGCAGCTTTGTTTCTGGCAGCACCAATATCCTTCTGCTGATGATCAGATTGCCCTTCAGCCCCAGAATAATTCCTGAAATAAACCTATTGATTAATGCTCTTGTGACATACTAACTCATATGGCAACAGGGAACTATTTTTATTGCTGGAGGCTATTTGTCCCTCATACGTGCACATATTTTGACTTCAGACTTGATGCATCCCACAAGCTGTCCTACAGTTTGATGCTATCCATCATCCCATTGCAGCTCCAACACTCCTGTTAGAAGAAATTCCTTTAAGCACTAGGGGTCAGTCAACTGTATTAGAAACATAAAGCAATTTACTAAAATATACGTTTAATGAGGCTTCAGGGAGAGAAAGGATCACATGCACAAATTACAGTTTTAGGAATCAGACCTAAACCTGTAGTGGATAAAGTCTAAACTAAGATCAATCTGTGACAAATCCTCAAATATAACCCTATGCCTGGATTCTATCAGCAGACTCTATTATCTACACTATAGCATCTCTTAGGTCTCATCTGTAGCTCTAATTTACCATAAATTAATCAGAAAAATTTTCAACTTAAACAGCAAGATAACAAATGTCCCAGACTTTGTGGATTCAAATTCTATTGCTGCTACTTGTGAGTTTTCTAGCAGTTGTGCATGAGAGAGATGGGAGGTTCAGTTTTGTTCCCGTGAAGCCAGAGGATGGTCCCACCCCACATGCCCCTGGTTTCCCAGCAACTTGTACAATTTTTGCCAGCAATGGCACAGTGCTGCTGTTATCCCAACCAGAGCTCACCTCACGGACAGCGGTGATGGGCAGTTGGGACCTTCTTCTGCAGATCCAGTCATGAGGATGTCCTGATCACTGTGTTGCATTCTCCATCCTGCCAGGGCAAGCAGTCATTGTTCATACCCCTGTCTGGCACAGTGTCCAGGCCTTTGGTTTCCCTGCCCTGGGGAGAGGTGGGCAGCAGGACACATCAGAGCTGCAGCCACTGCGAGGAACAAATGCATATAAGCAGTTATCTAGGTAATAGTGCCAACAGCGGCCAGCAGGATGGAGCGGAGCCCCAGGTGACCCGAGTTCTCCACGAAACCCAAACCTTACTGCCCCCTAAACTGGAATATACTTCCAGTAAAACCCATCACAGCACACTGTGGGTATCATGGAAGAAATCTGTCCCTGTGGCAGGTGATTAGGGAGCCAGACACAACAAACGTAGCACTGAAATCCTCAGTATGTTCAGCCAGAGAAGAGATGGTCTGAAGAGCATGGTGATGATCAGTGAAACAAGGTGCACCACAGAGCTGAAGGTGGGTATTTTTCTACTGTGTCAGAGCTCTTCTTGCCCTTACAGTTGTATCATTAAGGCAGCCTGGTTCCAGGCAGCCTACAAGAGCTGCTGTGCTGTAGTCATCTACAGCATCTTTACCTTCTTTTTTAACAAAAGGCAGTATCTTTCACCCACTCCAAGTAGATGCCATGCTGGAAAAAAAGCAGGTTTTGTAGCTTCCCCTTAATGATGAGTGACAATAATCACTTTACTTGCTCAGTCCTGCCATGTGCCATATGGCTGCTTACACCATCATCCTTTAACCACTCTCTCTTCCCCTCCACCCTACATGGTCACCTAGCTGAAGATTGCAGCACCGCATCAACTAACCGAACAGAAATACAAGCTCTAACTGCAGTGGCAAAGCAGCAGCTGAGGATTAAAAAAGCACCCAGGGATTGCAAAAACACAAATGATTCAAGGCATGAGTTTTGCGTACCTCTTTCTGGACTGTTGGGTCACTTAACTGTTGTGCAATTCATTGTGACTGTGGTTGTTGGGAAAGGTAGGAGTATGAAAAAATAAGAGCAAACTTAAGGAAATCTAATTTAGTGAAGAGAATTGCACAGCAGAGCAGTTCTCTCAAAGTGACTCATAAGGGATGGTACCATTTAGAGCGATCGGTGTCCTTTCGCTCCAGTGCAACAGATCTGTTTGTCTGACGTCTTTTGGAAAAGGGATACCTGCTTAAGTAAGGGCAGCCAGAATCAATGTTCAAACAAACAGCACCTTGCCTCTGCACATGCCATTGTTTTCCCCTTGCCACAACACGCTCTGTAAGAACAGATGCAGACATTAGTCTGATTTACACCGAATTTTCCTAAACATTTCTCCTCAAGGTAGACTGATGCCCCCTATTCTTCAGAGGCAAAATATTTTGAAAATGTCTTGCTGTTTCCAAGACTGGGAAGAACCAGAAAGCTAAAACAAAGGGGGAAAGGGGAGCAACCCAAGCCCTTTGTTCCAGTTGGCATGAAAGCATCATTCTTACAATAGCTCATTTTCTCCTTCCCCCCAACAGCTGACAACTCATGGCAACTAAGGACAGGGCTGCTATTGTCGTTAAGCAAATACTTGTCCAATCTACGTAGGAAAAAAGAGCTCCAGAGATGACGACATGTTCAAAATGCTCGCAAGGGCATCCCAGGAGGCGAATAAAGAGACAGAGCAGTGGAGGAAAGGGTTCCTGAAGGAAAAACAAAGGACAGAAAAGTGGCCTAGCAGACACAGCTGCTGCAGAGGTTGAAGAGTCAGCCTGCTGCAGCCAGCCAGGGACTCCAAGCCTAAGAGTCCACCACAGATTGCAGACTCCAGCCTGGGCATCCTCTGCAAGCCCCTGCTTCTGCAAAGCATCCTCTTCCTGGGCACATGGCATGCTGCCGTCAGGCCTGCACCGTCATGCGCTTCTGCACGAAGTGATGGCAAAGAGAATTCTGGGCACTGGGAGAACCCTTAACGCTGACTCCTACCAGTAGGATAGTTTATCTCTAGCACCGAATGACCAGCATGCACTGAGGACACATACAAATAATTTCTTTAGAAAAAACACAAACAACCAAGCAAACAAACAACTCACCACACACCCACACAAAATGTGTTTATTATTAGAAATCTCTGTACAAAGCATGAGCCCTCCCCCATATAAAGCATTTCTGCATGTTCACCACTTCAGCCACACACTTAAGGGGAGGATGGAGGCTATACATCACAACATTAGCATGCAGGATGAGTTCCAAACAAAGCACAACACACATTTTTCCATGAGCAGTCCTAATCCTCAAAGCACAAGCGTGAGTGACTATAGTCCAGTCATGGCAGCATTTGTTTAGAGTTTTTCAATTGCTATAGGATAAGTCTCCCTTCAGGGTCTACCAGTCTCCTCCCCCATCTGTAGCATAAGGCTGCAGCCCTTTCTTTCATGCAAAGTTGTGCAGAAGAACTCAAATGCAGTCACTGTAAAGTTCGGTGGTGATGTGCCTGAAACAGAGACAACAGGCAAACAAACTTGTCTTTCCTCTGCAGTTGCAGTAAGGGACATGGCTGGGGGCTGCAAGGTCAAGAATAGCAAGCATGGCTATGGGAAGCCTGGCACAAGGGACTTATGCCTTAATACATGTGGATCTCTCACAACAATTGCAGGCTTTGTGGGCCCTTCTTTATGGAATTATTCCAGGGGCTCCAACTGTAAGCAACAGTCATCCAAATCAAACAACCTGGGGACTCACAAATTTTCAAGTACCTATTATGGATTGTTCAGCCTAACACATCTTCATGACAACAGCACATGGCTCCTGTGCAATAGTCAGTCACCTGGCACAGACAGTCAGTGGCTAACTCATGGCATGCTCCAGGATGGAGAGGCATGAGTCAAAGGGAGAGCTCCCTTTACAAAACAAATCCCCTGCTACCCCTCCAAAGGGCTTCTGTACAGGCTCTGACGAAGCCTTTGGTCACAGGGGGTTTTACCAATTTATAATCCCGGATCTAAAAAACTAAGCTGCTACCAGCCGTTCCTGGCTGCCTAAGACAGACCACACTCCACCGAGCAAGGCTGTTAGGGACAGCGCTCTGTGTGCCTGGTGTCGGACTCCTTCTTGGCTGCCCTTATTGCCCTGGTCCTGAAAACTTTGCATGTTTTCAGATGTGTTTGCAACAGCCTGTTTATATTCATCACCATGAACATTTCAGTACTTGCCAATGTTTTTAAAACTGGTGCTGGCCAGGTTGCAAAAAACAAGATGGATGTGAGATAAGAAGAATCACGGGAACTTAAATTTCACTCCAAGCCTCAAAATTCCATCATCTTGCAGTTGAATGCCACAACGCACAGTATGCAAAGTCCCAGGATCTTACACAGCAGCAGCAATGCATCTTGGAAAGTCTGGATAAAGAGCCCAGCACTTGTTTGGAAACACTGCAACACTGGACAGTTGTAATGATACACAGCTAAAACTGCTTTGGCTGGAGAATGACAGTATTCACTGCACAGTGTTTATGGATATGCAATTCAACTGTATAAAACGACTGTATGTATCTCGTTACTCGCCTCATGCAAACCCTTACGCAAACCATTTGCTGCACACAGTTGTGCTCTGCCAGCGATGAAGTGGGGCTTGAGGCACCGCAACACAGCACAGCCACAGAAAATTGCTATTATGCTGCTGCCCGTCAGCAATGCCTTCACAAAAGGAGAAAAACCCTAGCTTTTTCAGTCCGATAGATTCCTTCCCAGAACATTGTGGTTTGGTTCTCTTATCAATTTGAAAACTCTTCAGTAGAGTTTTGAGCTTCTCAGATTGTGAAATACCTAAGAAGCCACAGCAGACAGGCACTATGCAGATAAACAATCTCAGTACAATAACAGCTGCAGAAGGGCAGTAAACATGCATTTTGGCCTTCTGCAGCTAAACATTGTAAGACGAAAACAAGAAAGCATCCATGATTAGGGCGATTTATAGCCTAAAATAAACCCGAAGACTGATGAAGAACACGAGACCAAGAGGAACTATTCATTCCATCTCACCAGTTTTGTAATTGCTTTGGAACGAGAAAGGAGAAAAATTTAAGAGATTAGAAGAAAGTCATTCTTCATTCCCCATGGGTCTGATCCAGAGCTTATTGAAGTCAATTAAACGAATCCCACTGCATGTCCACTAGATTTTTTTGATCAGGCCACAAGAGACAATTACTAAAGTGTCTGTGCAAGAAGAATCAAGTTTGTTTCAGAAAAAGATATTTAATGAGCATTTTCCTTCAAGGTAATCACAGATCCCTTGAGACAGTCAAAACTCAGTGCATCCAGCCTCAGCACTCAAGGGTGAATTGCTGTGAATAGCATCAAGTTAAGAAAACAGCATTTGTTTTCAACATTTTTTTCCATCCCTTTACTGTTTGCATACCCAGGATGACCAGAGGTGTTCTGCTCCTTCTCTCCACTCCCACAGACTTGTACATTTTAGAACACTGTGCACTGTCAAGTTCATTGTTTCCTTGGATTTTTGTGTAGCTCTTTTACAGCGGTGAGGAGAACCTTTAAATCTGAAAAGCTGATAGCATATGACAAAAACGTGAGAATCCACGTGCAGATTTGACTTAAACTGCTCTTAATTCATCATTTACAGTTGTTTGGCTTGTGAGTCAAGGATGACTCTTTAAGTTGGAGTTTCCCCTGAAATTTTGCCTTTACAAGCAAGTTTTTTCAGGCCTCTGTCCAGAAGGGGAAAAATAATGATTCTTGGAATCATTATTATCTTTTGGGTCACTTTTTTTTTTTTTTTTCTTTTTTTCTTTTTCCTTCAGAGATGAACTTTCTAGAACAAAGGCCCAGTCAAGAACAGTACTGGTTTCCCAGTTTCCATTGGGGTAAAATGGAATGTTCTTCTTTAAGAAGAACAAACCCACAAAAACATAAGCAAAAGAATCCCCCAAAGCCATACTGTATGCAGTGAAGCAATGTTCAGTGGTTCCATCCAGGTGATCTCTCTTGGTTGTCTGCACTCTAAGAAAAGATCCTTTACCAACATTCCTGTCTTTAACCTCTCCAAGACTGAACTTCCATTTTGCTGTTTGTTTCTGGGTGCTTTGCTAATCTGCCTAAAAGTTTGAAGAAAAAGCCAGCAGAGAAGTTAAAAGATGCAGTTCTTAGCTCTTTATGATACAGAAAAACAACTGAATGATCAAAAGAATTAGCTAATTATGTTCATGTGGGTATAGAGGGAAACCCGTGGGACTGACACACATCCAGGGCAGTGCCCACGGGAGAACACTACCACACCAGCGCTGTGCCGAGGTATGATCAGGGTAAAGCCATGAGCAGAATCAGATTCTCTGGAACAGGGAGATAAGGCCTCTGGAAACTGCTGCTCTCTCCTGCTGTGAGCTACTTTTGAAGGTTATCCACAGTCTGGTTTTTAATACACAGATGTAGAAGTGAAACATGTCCTGTGGCCCCTGCCACACACTTATTTCAGTAAAGTGGTCAGGAAGGCTGACCACCCCTTCACTAAGGACTCAGAGTCTTTGGATTCTCACACCTCAACCCCAAGTTTATGAAAGCCCTCAGTAAAGCCGTGGCCAATTTACAAGGTCTAAAGGAACAGCGTATTGCATCCTTGTCTCAGCAGGTCACCATTAACCAAGAACCAGGCTATTGTGGTTTTTGCCACTATATGCCTGCTGTAAATCAAATTTCTGAGATGAGGTTTTGTCTCTCTTGCCATCTCCTCCTCTAGCATTGAATTGGTTGTCCTCCAATTACCTCATTCTCACTTCAGTGTGCTCAAGCCAAGCTTCAGTCTCATTGTTGTCTCTCTCCATCATACTTCACATATGAGTCCACCTACGGATGAATACAAGTCAATTTTTCCATTTTCTTAATGAGAAGGATATGATATTCTTAAGGAATTAGGCAGAGGCTCTTTATTAATTTAGGTAATTGTCATGATTTTGTTATTTTGGAGAATAAATATTTATCCTCATTGGATGGCTGGAACAGATCCTCTTCCAGATACATCCAGCCTCACTGCAGAGGTATATCACAACTCCATTATTGCTGTATACGTTCATTTCTTTATAACCTAAACTGTTCATAACAAACACAGAACACAAATCAACTCCCAAGTCCATTCTCAAAACAGGTCTTAGAAATAGTGATGCTCATCAAAAGAAATACTTTAATTGGGCCTATATCAACAAGGCATCCTCCAGCAATTAAAAAACTACATGTTCTCCTCTGATTCTAAAGCTAGTACTGACTCATGCTGCTAAAGTTGGTCCCATGTTTCATCTCATCTAGAAAAAGAACTAATGTAGCTGGCTTCTTGAGGCATGTCACATGCATACTTACTCCACTACTAGTGCGCCTAAACTCTACCCACACTGCCCCGAAGTTTCTCATCTTGTACACGCTAAACACATCTGTCCTGTTGCACAGAGAGCATCCAAAACTATTGTTACACCACATAAAAGGACAGAGGCTCATAAATATCATAAATATGTCAGAGTCAGTCATTCACATGTCGCCTCCTCCAACGGCTCATGGAATGAAAGTGAGTTCTTGTATCCCACATGAATCTGAGCTGCCACTTCATATTGCTGGAAATCTGGAGGTTCTACCTGTGGGGTCATGCAGACAGGACTGCTGCCTAGAGCACTGTGCATAGAGCATTCCTTCCAAGGAGCTTGTTCACCATCATAAAGTTCCCAGGTAGTCTCATGGGAAACTATGGTGTCTGTTATAGTCCATTATAGGGAACTGGTTCTGTTTTTGGGGAAGGATGCACTTGCAAAAGGACTAGGTTGTTGGGGCATTGACAGCTTTTTTGGTTTTGTGTTTACATGGTGGGTTTCTACCCTGCCCCTCTTGCCAGCTCTTACATATAAAACCCTGACTGTATCCTACATGGAGGTCTTGAGCAGGCAGTCAGCTTCAACTTCTTCAACTGGCTTTGGCATTATCCGTGCCATTCATGGTCTGTTCTACTTGCCTATACTCAAAGCAGTCATTACTTGAAAGTAATAGAACAGTTTTGTTACATTTCTACTCTTACTTAAATGTGAACTCCTTTTGAGATAGAAGTAGCTCCTCTCAAATAATGCAGCTAAGGACAGGCAACAGGACTTTTAAAAACCCTTACGGAAGACAAGGAGACCACAGAATTATAGAATCATAGAATGTCTCGAGTTGGAAGGGACCCACAAGGATCATCAAGTCCAACTCCTGTCTGTGCATATGACAACTCCACAGTTCACACCATGTGTCTGAAGGCATTGTCAGAAACATTTCTAGTCAGAATCCTACTTGTCATTAATTCCTGGCTTTTCCATTCTATAGAGTGCTGTACATATGTAGTGCTGAAGCAAAAGGTACATCTTATTTTTGCTCAGTGACATCAAGTATGGTAGTCATAACAGAGAGTTTCTATTCAGTTCTGCATTAGCAGCAGATTGACCTACACAGTAATATTTAAACTGGGTCAGGAACCACACATTATTAATGCTGAAGTAGCTGTTATCCATAAATTATAGGTCTTTTGAGCTTGCAAGCCCATTTCAGTTGTTGTTCAAGATTTCTGGAAGACTTTTCACCAGTTAAACTAAGTAGTCAAAATAACGGTACATTTCTGTATTCCGCATGTCTGTTTTTTGTCAGTGTATTTGCACACATTTAGTTTTCCAGGACACAGTGATTCTGCAAAACTGACCAATCTATTAAAGCAGCAGAAGCTACAGATGAGCCAAATCCCTACAGAAGTGAAGACCTGAGAGACAAATAAAAGAACAAAGACACTAACAAAATGCAGTGACATAGCCAATTAGTCTTACATATTTTGTGTTATTTTAATTTAATCTTCTTAATTATTTTTGCAAGAATGCTTGAACTTCTTGGGCAGGAGGAAGAAGAGGGGAAAAGCAAGCCTCCTGGGTTTGAAGTAGAAGGTCTGTGCAACGATTAATTCTCTAGAAATGTCCCTCTGCAAAATAACACAGAAAGCTGCTAAACTGTCCCCTTGGGAAGATGTAGCACTCCCAAAGCAGGTGATCAAGGTACTTCTGCTATAGCTTTTTAGTTGCAACGTTCCTGCTGGCACAGCTCTATCGTTGGGCTTCCACGCTGTCCTGATCTGGTCTGCCCTGCTCTGATGTTTTTAATTTGCAAAGCAATTTCTACATCAGAAACACGGTGAAGAAAGAGGGACATGCCATCAGTCTCCATGGCCCATTTGAACTTAGTGCTAGTCCGAACAACACTGACTTGCCAATAGGATTCCCAGAAAGTATGGAGGCTGCTTTATTTTTTAAATTTGCTTGGGAATATATTTCTCAGCTGCTAAACAGGAAACAGTCGGCCCATCCATTAAAATTGCTTCCTCGAGACCAGATTTGAGGTATTTTATGAAGCCTAGCATTAATTAAGCAAGATCAGGAAAGTATCTGGGTTTGAGATCCCACAGATGGGCATATAAAGGACAAACAAAAAAAGTGCTGCAAAAGACAAACATAAACATGCCTGCAAACACAACTGTTCACTCTGCCTTGAATTACAAAACAGCATTTTTCACATGGCTAGAGTCTTAGGTCATAACAAGTGTCAGTGGAGAAGAATTCAGAGAGGCGAGGATGCAATATGCTAGCAACACGTCTGGTAGGACCTGGCTTTGGAAGTAACTTTTCTCAGAGAAAAGGCTTTAATAATAAGCAAGTGTATCAGATTTCTGCAAACACACTGTTAAGGTCGGCAGAGCAGCTGGCAGAAAGGCGAGTTCCGTGACCTGCTCCTGAACCCTTCAAACTCATTTCCTGTCAAACATCAGACCCAAGAGGACAAGCAAAAAGCTGTTAAGCTCTTTTCTAGAAGAGTCTGAGATTAGAATTCCAGTAATGGCTCAAATTCCTTTCCAGTTGTCCTGAACTGGCCACTTCCAGCACCGAAGACTGCGATGCCGTACGGCAGTGCTGTCCTCTGGGGCAAGGAGGAGAGAGCAGGGGTGGAAGGAAGAGTGAGGCCATGGAAAATAGGATCCAGCTTTTCCGACAGCAAACAGGAGAGTCCGATGTGCTATTCATTTAAATAAATTAGAGCTACTTCCGGTAGATCAAAATAGCTGGTGAGAATTGCTTAGCTTGCCCTGGAGAGCAAAGGTAAGCCTGGACGTAATCTGCCTCTGCTGGAGCTCCACGTCAGGAGCCAAGCAGAAGGCTGTCCCTGCTGGCAGCCGCAGGCAGGAGCTGGCACGCACAGCCAGAGCCAGCCAGCCTTTCCCAGCATGCAGAGAGAACGAAAAAGAAAGCATCGCTCTGCTCATTTCAGGTGGTTGGAAGAGAGCTGCTCATTTCCACATCAGCAACTGTGAAAGCACCAAGTGGGCCGATCAGATGAGGTGTTAAGAGTTGGGCGTTTTGCCAAAGGGAAGCACCCAACAGTCAACATATCCATTCCACTATATGAAACACGCAACTGCACAAATTTTGCGGAAACAACTCATAAGATCTCAAGCACCACCATTTTAGGTTTTCCTCAGTTTCTGCCCCAAACTGGGTCCAACAGTTCTGAACACTTAAATAAAAAAGCCTAGCAAGGAACATCTACCTGTTTGCTTCTGCATGGAGGCTTCCCAGTTCTCCTGCCCCAGCTCTGCAACAGAGCCCAAGTTCACGAGTTAAAGCATCAGACCAAACCTCTCAAATCTTCCTTTGGTTTATTTGGCAAGATCATTCTGGAGCCAAATGCTTCCATTGTGTACCATATCTATGGACAGAAAGGTATAGTACAACACCAGGACAGATCCTCTTTCATTCCATTTTAAGAAATTTCAAGTATTTTTCTTTTTTCTTTTTTAAATTTTATTAAGCTTACCCTGCTATCATCAACCTTCTTGTCAGCACCACCATCTCCATGACAAGGAAAACAAAACTGTGATGACATTTTGGTTTTCTGCCTTTCATAGTTAAGAGGCAGTATGGATTTGAAAACAAATCCAACAAACTTTAATTTATTGTATCTGATTAGCTATCTTCAATTTCACCTTTCTTTCCCATTATACTGTTATAAGCAAAACAACATAGCTAAATATATAACAGACTATTTGTACTAAGATGTAAATCCAATAATAAAGAAAAATGTTAAGGAAAACAAGAGAAGTAAACTTGCAGCAAATTAATCAAAACATTTGCTTTCAATGTGGATGAAAATAAGAATAAATCATTATGGACAGATGCTTGTGATGTTGTTTTTGTTTCTCTATTATTCTGTCTGTTATTGGCCAGAGGCTTATATTCATGTCTGGAAATGAGCAAACTTCCTATAAAAAGCACTTCGACAGCAGGTGTATAAACTGAACAAGTTTTGCCATCAACAAAAAGTTAATATTTGGCAGGATTTTTGGATTCTGGGTCTGTTTCCTCTAGTCAGTTCATTAATATAAAGTTTAACTGCCTTCCTTTCCTAACCCAGAAATAGCAAACAAACTCTCCCCTTTCCCCCCAAATAACACAGCTCCTAATGACCGGTTTGTGTCCCAGAGACTCCATTGCTGCACACAAATCACAAGGGCCACCACACGATCCTTCATGTCAAAAACGCCGGAGAATGCTTTAGTGGGATTAGATGTATTTTCCAGATTTACTGCTGGAAATCCTGGGAAGCCTAGGGACAAACAGACAAGCTAACATTTTAGTTCAGCTTAGTGACTCTTGGAATTGGCCAGTGCAGCTGCTGGCTGAGCAATGACTGACCTGCAGCCAGCACGTAAGAATGCAGGGCTAAACAAAGAACAAATAAACAAGAAAAATGCCACCCCCAGAGTACAAGGCTTGAGCTTCTCCAGCAAACCACAGTGCAACAAGGAGATCAGTTCCCTCATCAAGGGCACAGCCAGACTGTACTTTGTGCTCACCATGACTTGGGCCTGTTACCTCGGAAAGCCTGCAAGGCGTGTGCCGGAACACCCTGACTATTCAAGGATGTATAGAAAACCAGGACTGCTTTCCCCCACAGGCTTCCTTTCTTGAAAGCAAGTGGTCTGTTTCAGGAATCAAGGTGGGATTCACACATATTAGCACCAATCTGATGCAGAACTACAGTCAGTAACGGAGAACTTCAAGAGGCTCCAACTGGACACCTGTTTCCACAGTATTTATTATAGGGCTTACAACTTGTATCTGCTCTTTGCAAACATTTGGGTCTGAATTCACAGCACCCTTAAAGCCCTAGACATGTTCAGGAGTAGTGCTGAACTTTGAAAAAGAGATTGGATCCAAGCGAGGCACATTTCTAACATTCATGGGAATGAAGTCAGGTAAAGGCAGTTGTGATGTCTCTTGAACAGAGAAAAAAATACACAAGTTTTTACCTATCAGACTAGTATGAAGAAATGGACTAGGACAGAGATTTATAACTAAGTCCTTTAGAATATACAGAGGCCTAGGACTCAAAACAAAAACAAGTTTTTATTTCGCCTATATAAATCATTTTGTAGTAACCAAATCAAAAACTATCTTGACAGTGCCAGGTCTTACTGACCTCAGTTCAGGACACCAGTAAATAAACGTCTGCCCTAATGAAGTTCCATTTGAGTTAACAAATAAAGAACATACTTACTGCTGTTTTGAACAAGAACATTTGCATTTCTATTTATTCTTAAAATTAGGGCCCTGTGGAGAGCTAAAAACAATTCCAAATTCATAAATAAATCAGAGCAGAAGAACACACGCTTCCCTGTGCTGATAATGCTCAAGGCATTTTTGTTCAATAAACTGCAGGATGCTATCTGAGGTTTACCCTTGAGGAAAGATACCAGAATTAAACTAAAAGTAAACTCTGTATTACAGGTTGCAGTAGTGAATGTTCTTGAAAAACACCACGTGAGCCATTCAGGACTTTCTGAAAGGAAATTTGTAGGTAGCTTATAGAAGTTTCTGTCCTACAAATTCAAGGCCATTTTTGCATCTGAGAAATACATCAGAATACTGGTTTCATTATGCAGCATAGCCCCCTAGTCAGGAAAAAAAGGATGTCAGTAACTTACTGTTATGCTGTTGAAACCACAAGAAATGAAAGAGGATCCTTCCCTCTGATGACACCAGTGCTACCTGCAGAACGTTATGTCCTACCACCTCCCTTTGCATTGTTTTTTCTAGGGGCAGAGAGGAAATGAAAGAGGATGTCTTACAGATGTTTACGACAGAAGATGATGGAACTTTATCATGCCATCTATAAAATGCACATAAGAGCTTGGTGCTTTAACGCATACTAAAGTACCAATTCAGGTGTTAACTAGTAGGGCTCATATCCACTAGGAATATCCCTTTTGTTTTTTATGTCAGCAGAGGAGGCATAGCTGGGGGAGAAAAAAACCACAACCAAACAAAATGCAACAAAAACCAAACCAAACAACACCACCCTCACGCCCCCACCTCATTTATATACCTTGTGGACCCTTCCTACTGCACCACCCATCACAGAGATGACGGCAGCTGACATACTTTGGCTCTAACAGTATTTATAACAAACATGGCTGTTTTTCCTGGATAAGAATTAGCTGCTTTGTGCACAACAAATGCAAAACTCTCTACAATGAACAGAGCCTCAGACCCTCCAGAGGCAATGTTTTTAACTTTATCAAAGCCAGAGTTAAAAGGAAGATGTGCTGTTTCTAAATAATGGATATTCAAAAGGAAAAAATGTCAATTAAATAAATGCTTCTGGCATGCAGAGCACAGATGTCAAAGACACAGAGGCATTTTTGTGGTGTCTCGACATAGCAATTTTATCTGTGATACCTTGTAAGGACAGACTAGAGGTCTTAAGCGGGACCCTAGGACTGACCAATATAAAGCCATGTCCAAATACAGGGCAACGCAGGTTATGCATTGCAAACCATATGAAACACAATGTAAATAATTTTTCAAGGCAAACCATATGAAAAATCTCCATCTGAAGGGTTTGAGGTAGAGAAATACTGGCAAAACTGAGTTTGAAAGTATTGCATGTCTTGCTCCCGCAATAAAAATGTCATTGGCAACCAAGCTAGAACAGCACACACGTCACATTGCATAGCCTGTCAAACTTACGTAAATACTAACTAGCTTCATAAAATATTTGGAATGCTGAATTTCTTCACCATAAAATGGTGTAAGTTACATCACCTGGCTTCACTAGAGTTTGGCTTGAACCAGAACAGCAGACCTGAATTTATCTGTGCTTTTAAAGAATTTCTTGGATGCAAACTGCTCAGCTGGTCTGTAACTTGATGGTAGGGATCCATCTGCACTGAATCATGACACAAGGGAATGTTTCTGAGTTGTGTTATCCAGGTGGACACCTCACAGCACAGGACTTCAGGAGAGCAAGCGTAGCCCTGCTTAAGTTCTTCTTTAGCTATAAATAATTGTGCTTACTCTAAGACTCTGTACTAGAACCAAAGAGCTTCCCTGTACTGAACAGATTCAAGAACAGGTTCTGATCCTATGCACTGGACCAACCTCCATTTTCTATTACTACAGCTGTCCATCTTAAAATGTTCAGTGACGCTGAGTGCAATGCTAATATACTATGGTACTTCTCCCGGGAAATCAACGCACTCGATGTCTCCTTGAAGTGTTTGTGCACTCATGCACAGTTTGAGGAACAGAGAGGTAGAATTAGAGGTCTGCAGGCAGCTGCAGGGCCACAATCTCATTGGCATCAGGGAGAGATGGTGGGATAGCTCACAGAACCAGAGTTCTGTGATGGATGGATACAGGCCCTTTAGGGATGATGGGCCAGGAAGGTGAAGAGGGGAAGTTGCCTTTCATATGAGAGAAGAGCGAGAGTGCACCCACCTCTGGCAGGCAAGGACACTGTTTGCCCAGCCTCAGAGAGGGACCCCATGCTTCCCCAGCTCTATGGACCTGCAGCCTCCCCCTGGGCACTTTGCCTTGAGTCAAGGCCTCTGCTGATCCAGGGGCAATTGCTCATTATACACAGTAATGAATTTTATATACCTCATACCATCAAATGTTAACCTGAGATCTAGGAATGTATGTTTCACTTATAAATAGTTCCAGAGATAACCAGGAAAAATTCTACAGTCTACATTATAAATTATTACTCTACACTGGCTTATTTTGAGCTATGTCCCTGTAAGTAAAGGTTGAAGGATTGAGTCAATTTAGCACAGTAAACATAACCCACCTGAGCAAGATCTGGCAGTCACTCCTCTGGCTGTGCACTCAGATTGCTAAATACTTTGACATAAAGGCTCTGTATGTATTTTACAGATAACCAGAACACGCTGCTTATGAAGCACTAACTAGTTTCTGTAGTTGCTGCATTAGTGAAGAGTTGCAATCAAACTAGCTGACTCTACAAGAAAAGAGTTCCTGCCATCATATATTCATTTTGATTACGACTTGTAACAAATGCTGTCTCAAAACTTCTTTTGTGAAATCATAAATCCACAGAATTAAAAACAATTTATGGTGTCACTTTCAAACCCAGCTGAAGTTTCTCTTCAGCCTATGGTTATTAGCATGTATTATTTTTGTTCTTTTTCCAAAACACAGTATTTTGGATATTATGATGGTAAATCCAGAGAGGACAGAAACCTGGTTCCAAAGTATGTTGCTAAAAGGAAAGCAACTTTAATAACAGCAAGTATTGGCTTCCATGTGACCCAAGCTCAAATTCAATTTAACAGATACGATAACCTTCATGAGGGATGAAATCTCTGCTTTGCTGATCTCAGGGTGAGCTTTGCCAAAGACTTAAGCAGGCCATAATTTCACTCCCTCCACAAGAATTCAGGAACAAGAGTGAAAAACCAAAGGAACTAAAAATAGCCCTTTTCCTTGTCTCACATATATGACAGCTGTTCAGCTGCACATTTTCCTGGATTTTGCTACCTATGACAGCAAAGAAACAGACCTGTCAAGCGAGGTGCCAAGAAAACGGAGAACTCCAAATATTTTTATTGTTGACAATACTATTCAGGAAGTTAGTTATAAGTCAAACTAAGTACTATAATATCCAATATATGCTGTTTGTATTCATGTAATCACAAAAAAATGCACTGGTTGGCTACAATATCACGAAAGAGCAGAGAAATTGATCCCTTCTGAGAGTCAGTTAAATCCAAAAGCACCGTGATAAAGCAAAGAAAAATCCACCTCGTTTAAGATTGTGGGCTTGTCTGAAGTTACGGCTACAACCATTAAAATACAGTAGCTGAGAGATCTTTAAAAAGTGGTTTAACATGATGTACTCATCCCATTGCTGAGAGAAAGAAGAACTGCAGGCTTCATCCTACTCCATGTCTCCCAAACAGCCACCTATATAGAATTCACCTGCAGCATTCACCTGCAACCTATAGGGAAGTTCTTTAATTAGCCACATACTAAGTCATACAATTGTTTCTAGTATGAACTGTTTGGATGAGCAACAACATGGAAAAAGATACTGCCTTAACTGACACGTCATACACCTGTCAATGACATACGAAAAGTAACAAATGAAAAGCATGCAAGTATCCTACTCCCATGATCGGAACAGAGAGGAACATTCTATCCCTTCTTCTGAGCACAGCAGATTTTTTGTTCATAACAGTAAGGGAATGTTAAAAAATAAACATTTTCTAAGATGAGAGAAGCATGAACATTTTTCAGATAGAACATAAGACATGGTTAACAACAGGAAAATGCAGAGTACCTATCAGTGCTTTATAACACACTGTAATGCAAAATGAATCAGGAATCCTTGGTTGGGAGATGGAAATGCTTGCATCTGTGAACAGTCAGTCTGACTCCAGTGCCTCATACAGCAATTACTTACACATGCTTTTTAAGCAAATTACAACATCAAAATATTCTCCATCACATTAACACAATGTCCAAACTTTCTTTTATTCTATACAACTTCAACACGTTCAGCATATGTGCAGATCTGGTATTTTATTTTTCTGTGGAAGAACTCCACTGACATGATGAGGCTCAGAGGTATTTCTGATCTACAATAAATCCTTTAGAGAGTTGGGACTGGATACAGAAAAGCTCTGTTGTAATGTAGAAAATAGATGCTGAAGGTAGGTTAGCTGTACTTATTTTCTCCAATTTGTGTAATTTTTATTTGCTTATTCTGAAGCACTTCTTTTCCGCAGAGGCACATATGGAACCAAAATGTGTAATAACATAGTAAACAACAGCTGCAGCCACCTTTTGGCTTGCTTCTATTTCTATAGTATATCAGCAGTTTCTGCAAAGCTTTAGGTGTTATTATTTAAAGGAAGGGAAAAAACCTTTGAATTTACCTCAAAGTTGATAGAGATCAGGTCAAGCAGGATGCAATATCCACACGGTTCTTTAACAACTCTGCATGAAACGTCTTGTGAGAGAGCATTGCAACACATTTCAAACACTAACCACCAAATCAAGCAGCTGGTCTTTGAACAGCTATTTGAATACTAAGTAGAAACTTCCCTTCTCAGGGCCAAATTCCTCGCTTGGATCACAGCATTTGAGCCTTATACCCTATACTTCAGAGCTCCCTATGCAGCAAGCTGAAGGGGACATACTGAATGGAACAAAAGAAAACTACTAGGGAGCTCCTTCATTTCAGGTAGTAGGTCCTTTAACACAAAAAAGCATCTGTGAGGATCTTCTCAACACAGGCTTCAGACAAACCATCCAGTATAGAACATACTCTCAAGCACAGCAACACCATATTCCCAAATTACCACGCTGAGAGACTGCTGCATACTAAAGCTGCTATTACTGTTCAAATGCCTTTCATATTTTAAGAGTTTCTAGAGAACAATAATTATTGGAATTACACTATCATAACAAAACTTCCAACAGCTCCCTCCAAACTCTGTACACTCCCTGCTTACCTTTTGGAACTTCCTTGGGCAAAATTACATTTAGCAGCATGGCAGCTTCTGCTTCCTTCTCAGGCCAGGTGCAGCGGGGAAACTCCTGCAAGCAGGAGCCCTTGCTGTGACGGGGAAGGTCCTTCCCAGCCTCAGCTCCTAACCCACACAGAACCCTGCTCATTCCCATTCAGCAGCTCCTAACACCACCCGGTGCCACCCGGCTGTGCAGTTACTGGGCCTTGCCCCAAGGGTCACAGTCCCCAAGCAGGTCTCCAGCCTCAAACCTAGCTGAGGAGAGCCTGGGGATGAGTTTCTTCCCCGCTCACCCCCCAATAAAAAGGAGTTCTCCTGGCAGGTGAGCTCTCGCCTACAGCCTCACCTTTTCTGCAGGTAAATCCACCACCTTTCATCTGTGCAGGCAGGAACAAAGGCAGAATCATGGGCACAGCCATCGCTGCTGCTCCTCTGTGCCCAGCACAGCCCCGCCCCAGGGACAGGCACAGGTGCCACCCATCAGGACCTGCTGCCCAGCTGGGCTGTGCACAGGCACACCTGGGCCCCGGAGCCCTTTCTGCTCTGAGAGGGCACCCAGGACAAGCAGGAATAAACCCCGCTTGGCATGGGCAGTGTGTTTCAGAATGAACATTCGGCATGTTTCTCTTCTACCATGTTTGCATCCTTTTTTAAGGATTTAAGACCTGTGTTTGTGGAGACCATCAGCCTCCTCCTCCCCACAGCTGGCAGGCCCAGGCGCTCTGCCCTGGCTGACCACAGCTCTTGGCAGCTGCGGACACTTTCATACTCATTAACCATTTCCAAACATTTGTGTTGTGTTGCACATTTTCAGTTGTTGCAGGCCACCACCCGAGGGCAACTACTCTGGTACACAAGCTGTCATTTCATCTGTCCAGAATATGTTTTTGGCAAGGGTTTTAATAATCTGTTGTCCTTACGACAATCCTCTTTTCCCTTTCAGAATAACAATGTATTAAGTTAAATAACATCTACTAAAATGGTAAAATTAATGTAAATCACATGTTTTTCTACCTCTGAGTTTGTCCTCAGTCTTTTCCTTCAGAAAAAGAGGTTGCCATGCTCCTGGAACATAACTCAAACACATCAACTGTAGACAAAAATGCAGTCTGCAATTTATGTCCACCCTGGGCTTGAGATTTTTAGTGTTTCATTCTTCTAGGCTCTCTGCTAGCCTGTGCAATATCAAGCCACATGGCAGCTTTGTTTAAGTTTTGTAGGTAAACAATAATTTCCCATTTTCTCCATTTGCCTGGCTGCCGCTGGCCTGCCAGCTCTACATCAGCTCACTTCTCTGTCCCTCTCCTCATTTAATGCTACCTTGTGTAGCAAGGCAAGGGCTAGCAGTTTTGGGATCTAGAATACTTCATACTTTTCTTATTATGCATGTACTGTATTTGTACATGCCCTCTCATAACGGCCTGGATTTTGTATTTTACACAGAAATTAGCATAACACTCCTAATTTACTAAAAAAAGTATTTAATACCATATTAGCATTTACTTTTTTAATCCATCAGTGAATAATTCAGATGTTGGCCAATATGAGGGTTTATTTCCTAAGTACACATCTCACTTTGTAACTATTATCCATGTTTGTTCTTGAAAAAGGACTTCAGATTTCTCTCTCCTCTCCCATTCTCTTCAAGTCTTGCAAACCAGAGTTTGAGAATGATCACTTCTGATTTTGCAAGAAATCCTGCACAGTGTTTTAATTATCATCTTTTTCAAAGGCTGTATGACTATTTCTTCTTAGTGTCTAAGTGCACAGTATCACAATGCTTGTGTCTTTAAAAAGAACAGTTTTACTTAATGCAGTAAAAGCGCAGGTTTGTTTTAACCACATATTAGCAGTCCACCAAAAATGAAGCAGTTGTATTACCTACAAAGTTCCTTTACGAGGAACAAAGGTAATAGTTCGTAGGAACATTACTTTCCTCAAGTATTTAATAGCACCAATGAGTAATATTTGGGCTCACTTTTACCGGGATATCACTTCTGTGTTTTGCTTCTTCCCTATGCACATATAATGGAACAGGCCTGTTTGCTGCTTGGTTTCTGATTGAAAAACATTCAGCACATGCATCAAAGGAAACTTCAAGTGCGCTCTTTGTGTTTCAAACTGCTAGGAATTCTCTCATTCTTACAGGAAGTAAAAATATTAATGATATAATGGCTCAAAATAATACTAGGAATAATCACCCTAGTAACAGGACACAGCATTGTCAGCCCACTAGTCCACTTTGCTTTCTGTGCTCTGACAGTAGCTCATGCTCAGTTACACAGAAGAAAGCACAAGAAAACTTATAACCAAATTGTTTTGGTTAAAGCAACAAACATTAAGCAAAGACTTCCATATTCTACTATATGGATAAAATTCTATATTATTAATTATTCCACATTAGATAATATCCATATTACAGATAAGTATGTTACATCATGGAAAGAATGGCCCAAATTTGGAAATTAAAGTAGAGACTTGACAGTACATCCTTTGTACCCATCTCCAGCAGCTGATAATAATTTGGCTAAGTCTGCATTTGATAAACAAAGCTGTGATGTTCTTCTGGGAATACACTTATAGTAATATTAGCAATGGTATTTTCAATGACCGGAGTTCAGCATACTTGATGTTGGCTTCACGTTAACCTCTTTCCTCGATGCTGTTAAATTTAATTCCAAGGAGCGATAATCACATGTCAAATGCTGAGAGTGTCTGAAATCCAAGCTCAGATCCAGTTTTACGAACTGGCCCCTTATCCCTTACAGCAGAACAAATTCAATCACAAACCCTGCTCCCCTGCCCCCCCCAATTCTGAAATAAGATGTACAACCTGAATTAGCCACTAGTTTTAGCGCACTTTGATAAACAAAGACTTATTTGGCTTGAAATATATCACAGCACCTGGAAGTATTTTAGGCACCTCTAGGGAACAAGTTCACACTGATCATCTTTGCTTCTCTAAAATTTATCATCTAAATTTAGAGATGATCAGGCAAGTAAAGGTCAAAACCACAAAACCGGGAGTGAAACAAGTACAGGGGTAGGTTTTGGTAAACAGAATGCAACTGCTCAGGGAAAGCAAAGGAGATCAGAAGGTCTTCCTTTGCTGCTGGAGGTCGGAGTGTATGGGATCCAGTTCCATGGACTGCTTACCTGGAGTTCTTCCCATTTGCAGTATGAGCTTTCCTACACTCCATTCTGTCACGGATACCCGTCTTTTTACTTTCTAATTCTTTGATCACCTGTCCAGTAGATGAATATGCACTAGAGCTGCTGACACGTGTTGTTCTGGTCTCTGCTTTACACTGGCATCAACTCATTGGTATGTTGGGCACTAACCACCAGCCAGGCCTTGCTGCTCCCCGCATCTCTCTCCTTTTTGATGTCCACAGCCTTCATAAGCTCTGTTCATCCTGGCTTGGTGGGAACATACGTACAAAGGTTAATCTAAAATCCTAACAACTTCTAATATATACCAATGAGAGCAGTAATACAGTCACTTGTAATCTCAAGTGTCACTGACAGCCTTACTACACTTTCATGTAACTCAGACTGATAATGAAAATTAACAGAAATCAATGGGCTGGAATCCCCAGATAAACTGAAGGATTTCTGTCAGTTTTGGTTGCACATACTCATTTCTCAAATAAAGTTACTAAGTTGTCTTGAGATACCATCATCAAATAAGGAAAGCTGTCCTTAAGTATTATATAAATTTTAAACAATTTATATATGCATAACGTTTCACTGTGAAATGGGGAACAGGTCTGAGAAAATAAAAAGTTAAAAAGTTGCACAGAACTGTATTTTCAGGAAATATTTGAATATCATAAAGCAACATGCATGATGTAGGATGTGGAGAAATATTTTTAAACTGAGGCCTTTCTGACAACAGCTAAAAAAGTTTGTGGTAGTGCATAGCAAGTTGCTAGGGTATACATGACCTTATTGACAGCAATATTTACTTTTGAAAGCAAAAATGGAAAATCTGCTCACATGATAAAAATGTGTGCAGTATTCTTTGAACTAAAACACATTTGGTATAATAAGAAATAGCTACATGTTTGTTTTTTATTCCTAGGCTGAGAACTTGTCACGTGTCACTGTGCGGTCAGATGTGTGGTTTTAACAACTGAAACAATAATTGATAAAAATGACTTTATCTTAAAAATTATTTTCTCTAACAAGATTTGTGTCATTAAAGAGACAAACTCTCAGAAGACTATTTCTGCAGGAAGAACAGGATACAAAGCTTAGATATTCTAGGGTTAAAAACCACATATGATTGCTGTAGCAACAGTATGATACTTTCCAAGATTGTAATATGACCTATAGCCTGTCCTGACACCACTAATGTATAAAACACACACAGTGGTCAATGACTCGATTCTACATACCATAACTAACTCCTCAATTTATTCCTGGCTCTGGCGCATTATCACTTGATGGGATATTTTCCAGGTTTTCAGGCATTGCTACATACTCATACCAGAAAATGAGACTCACTGCAAACTTTCCTTTGAGTCAGGAGCCCGAAGTAGAAGAAACAAAGTTTAGACTTTTTTTTTCGAGAAAACAGCTCTAAAGATGAAGAAAACAAGTTGCTTTGAAAGTAAGAAAAGCATAAGAGATTTTT
The DNA here is from genome assembly GCF_036013475.1 of Columba livia. NCBI lineage: Eukaryota > Metazoa > Chordata > Aves > Columbiformes > Columbidae > Columba > Columba livia. The sequence continues at coordinate 57,662,813 of NC_088606.1, forward strand.
GAACTTTATTTCATTTCACTTTAATGCAAATACATGAATTACTGACAGTAATTCAGGAGACACTAGGGTAAGCTGAAAATTTTAAATAAAAGGTCTTTGAAAATGTGAAAAGAATATCTACATACATCCCTGAGAAACAGGCTGTCCAACTTCATCAAAGTTCAATAGCAATTGCATCTCCAATTCCTTTTTTTTAAAAAATTCCAATCCTAAATCATTTTCCTGCACAAAACATTACAAATATTTGAATGCGTTATACTAAACCATGTTTTTTATTTTAAAATATCAGCATAAGTATTTGCTTCAACTATTGCATTAAAATATTTGCCAGTGATAATCTGAGCACAGCAGAAATTAAAATGAAACTTTAAACTACTGCAATGGCACAAAATCAATGCAACATATGCAAAACCTGAACATGTAAGTATTTAAACATGAGTGCTTTCACCTGTACTACAGCTTATTATATTGAGCTCAATTCATAATGCTACACAATTTTATAAAGTTATTGTTTTTAACTTACTGGAGATCTTGATATGAATATAATTTCTAACTCACTGGCACTACTAATGAAGATGGTTCACAGCCAGTGTAACCTGGGACAGCCCTCAGTGCTGTCAGTGTGACACTTGCTTCTTGAGCTTCCTGATAATTTTTCCTTATTGAGAAAGTGTTTGCACAGAATACTCTTCCTGGGTGTTAAACTCAAAACAGTCTCATCTGTCCATCATTAAACAGGGCGGTTGCACCTAGTATAAATTTAGGACAATCAATGGAGACTTCTAACACAAAGGGACACTACAAGTTTTGGAGGTCCTGTTTGGTGACAGGTTGAGTGGGTTTGAAATATACAAATCCTTACTGAGTTGAACAGCGAGAGAAATTAATTAACAATGCATTCATTGATTTTTTGACAGTACAGACTGATAAATAAGTCATCAATAAATAAATCCTAAGATACACTATGACTATGCCTCAGGTTTTTCTAGGTGGTATGAGGGACAGGAAGGAGTATCATTCAATACCTGAACAACTGCTACCTTCATATCTCCTTCCAGGATAATACCGTGGTCCTTTTAGCCTAACTATCTCCATCTTCTATTATCGCCTGTTTTATAGATAAAAGTAGAGGCTTTCTATCAATCTCCTAGAAGACACATAAATAAAACATCTTTACTACCAAGTAGACAATGGGTGACAGCAACAGTAAACTTGCCACAATCAAGCAACACTTACACTTCATAAATGTGCAAATTTTGACATAAAAGCAAAATTTTATGAGAAGGGAAGAACCTTTAATTGTATGATGCAACCTGAAACTGGACACAATGTAGTTTTCCATGGGATGTTGACAACAAGCAATATTTTAGAGAAGCAGACATTAGATTAGACCACTATGAACAAGATAAGTACGACAATATTTTGGCTAGATATGACCAGCAATCTAGAATTAGAATTCAGTTGCCACTAGCACATCTCCTGGTTTGTAGGGTGAACATAGACATCAAGGTATAAACAAGTTAATTATGTTGGAGAATCGGCCTTTAAAAACTACAGCTTTTACCTTTTGTTCCAAGATTTGGTTTTGAGACCTTTCTAGGAGGAACATATGAAGTCCACATATGAAATTAAATATCTCAGCTTAAGAAACTCTTTGTCTTCTCAGGAATGACTCAGGTGAGCATTACGACAATCTCAACTCATTAAAAACTGAGTTTATTCACAGTTGCTTGCTAAACTGGAAATGATAACAGTGTTCAGTCTGCTTAGACTACAAAGGTATACAGCAGGGAAAAAAAGTACTTTTTCTTTTGTTTTTGAGATTTTGTATTACACAAAAAGAAACAGGAAAACAAACAATTCTCATCAGAAGTATCTGTATTAATAATCCATTCCTCCAGGACGCTAGCTGGTCTGGTAAGTAAAGAGAGGAAACAATAGTGAACTTGCAGCATCCTTATTTGACAGTCAATTAAGAAAAAGTTGTATGTGAAAGAACTCAAAGATGGAAATTTCCTAAATGAGTATGTGGATGCTAATACTGCCCTTGGCTTGCACAGTAGCCAAAATTTGGGAAGAAACTGATGGAATACAGACAAAACCCCGGAAAGTAGGTGCGACAGTGATACTCAGCATGAACTTTAGCATAACTGGGGAACTGGCAAATTCGTTTCAGTTTTCTGACTCCCCAAAGCAACCACAGGATAATCATGAACAGACAAAATATTCCGATGATCACAAATCTGAAAAATGAGAAATGTGCTGCAGCCACTTAAGACATACTCCAAGAATATTACAGGATGAAAAGGCAAAATGTCAGTATTTGGACAAGATCACCACATTTTTGTTATGTCTGCAATTCACAAAGTATCAGAGACAAATAACGTGTGTGGGATGTGATAGAAAATGTTGAACATTTGTTCCTGAGTCTGTTAGCTGTTTGTGTACTATTACATAACCAGTGACCCACACATGTGGCATGCTAAGTATTTTATTATTTAGCATCTAATTCTAAAGTTGCATCAGAAGGACTTTTATAGAAAATATTTGTATGTTAGATAGGAAAGAGAAATTACTAATATAATATACAACTAATATATTATGTACAACATATATATATATGATATAACAACTCTTCAAAACTTAAACTCAGTTCATCCCATCACCCATTAGGTGGGCTTTTTGTTACTTAACACAGAGAAGGGCAAGCAATCTTCTTCCCTTATGTAAAGCTCCTGATAATACTCCCACTATTTTACAGTCAGAATGTTGTGATACACCGTATGGGAACAGCGATATGACACACCAAAGGGAGCACATGTTTACCTCATCCCCAAGTCCTGGATGGGTTCCTTTTTCTGGAATATTTTCACATAGAGGAAGCCCTATTTCTTTGTACACAGAATTTTTCCCAAGCAAATTCTCTATTCCTAATTCTCTACTTCTGCTGCCACAACCCAAACACAGCAACGCACCCTGTAGCTTATGTTACGCTAACTTCTTCACATTTTCTCTAAGTCTCCATTTCGATCTTCATTTTGTATAGAAGCAGCCCTCAGGAACACTGCAAACCATGAGCCTATGCCTACTATTCCTGCATATGTTCCTTATAGAAACACCACAAATATCATGTATCTCATTTCAGCTTTTATTTGGGTATTTTTAAGTTAAGTTGCTCAAGTACATTTTCCAACAATACAGACACTAAAAATTGAGATCAACATTTAAGGCAATATTAGCATCCATGCCAAGCTCAATATGCAAACCTTATCATCTAAGCACCACAGCACCCAAGAATTGTCACAGGTCCCCTACCTCCGTCACACATTCCCTTGCCATTTTAACTCTGCTAACTGACACTACACTCAGTAATTCCATTTAGATGCATGTTCTCAAGTAAGACCTTGTAATTTTTCATATTTTATTTCTTATGACCTAGGTAATTTTTGCATCAGGTGATACAAATGAGCAAGATACATTTCAGGGTGAAAGTAATGAACTTTGATGTGGTATCACAGGATTAAAAAAAAAAAATTAACATAATTATTCAACAACTTAGTATGAACATTAAATATATTTAGCCTTTTAGTAAAGGCTAAACACTGAGTCTTGTTAGAATGATAATTTTGCTTTAAATTCTGATTTCTTTAGTCTTTAGTGTTACCGTTGACAAGTGTTTGAGTTAAGGATGCTCAAGTGCAACTTTTATGGAAGAATATTTACAAGTATACAAAAGACCACATAGCTTTTAATACACCCACTATTCTTAATACAGAGTAAATAAGGATTTGTCTTGTGCCCGTGGAAATATTTCAACATGTGGGTCTTGCTTTTTTCTCTTTTACAGTAAAAGGAAAGGTTTTACTGTTCCTTAAGAAGTGTATTTATTACAAGATGGTTAGCATACATATATCACATAACATACAAGAGTTAAAATTAACTAGTTACAAAATAAGCAGTGGTATGTATATTTTCATATAACCTAAGAACAGGATCAGTATTTTACAAAGTACATATAAAAGTACTTCATATACAAAGAAAAATACAAATGTGCAAACACCATTGTCACAGGTGGCAATTTGTCAATTGAAAAATGCTAGAAAAATCCTTCATACTTTTGCTTTGAAACTGCAAATGCATTAAAAACAGCTGCATTTCCTATTGTGTGTGGTGAGAAATTTATGTTCCTTTCTGACAAAATACATTAGTTATAAAAAAACCACAAACAATTTAATAACCGAAAAATCTTATAAGTATAGTCAGTTTGGTTAGGTTGACATTAAATTACAAGCAGAACGTCTGGAAAAATGAGAAAATAGTGAATCATATATACAAACCTTTTGTAATATTAGTGTGCTATTTAACATATTAACATTTCAAAATAAAAACAATGGCTTAATTACCTACATATTCTACTCAATGTCATCACTATTTGTAGACTGTAAAATTTCTGCTAATTTGGGGCTATTAAAAATGTTTCACCAGGATTTTAAGCTGAACAAACACAATTTTATCAAATGTAAAAATCTATAAAGAGTCTTCCAATTCATGTGCAAAAAATGTTTAAAAAATATCAAATCACGACACATCAAACCTGATTATGTACATATTTAATATTTGTAAATGTTGGTAACTACCTAGTATTGTTCTGCCATAAATAACTTACCTCTGTCCTGCAAAATGTCTGCATTTTAAAGATTTCAGTGCAAATGCTTGCTTCATTGTTTAGTGCATTATCATGTTATTTTTTATTTACTGTGAGCAGAAGAGCATATAAATTAACATATACAACTCACACATAAGAGATTTTTCTTCTACTGAATTCTAGTTTGTTGTTTTCCATTTCTCCTGGATAGTGTCGGCCAGTTTTATTTCATTTATCACATTGTAATTGCAAACAGAACCTAAAATAAAAGTGTTGTGATCTTCAGATAATCCCTAGAATTTGGAATTCCATAACAACATTGCAGAAGCACTCAGCAGAGTATAAGGTTAGAGAATGACCTGCACACTGAGAAGACGCTTGAAAGTCGGGCTATTTCACTTTTTGGTCTTAAAATATCAACTGTCTATAAACATTGGCAACCTGATATATATGTCACTGGGCTCACAAGCTTCATTTATTTGCTTATTTTTCGGAATTGTAGACATGTTCCCTCTTATTCATGACTAGCTTGGATATAAGAACATTCTGCTTAAAAATGAAGAAAAGAGAAAAGAGAAAATACACTTCCTGTTGGAGGGAAAATTTCTACAATTTCCTTTGGACAGGTTTCCCAACAGAATAGCTCTGAAATGAGAAAACCAGGATTAGATGATAGTGCAAATACAGACCACTTTTATAGGTAGGAATTGTATTGAAGAAAGTGGAAATTCAGGATAAATGGATTATTATTTTCCAAAGTCCTCCCTGCAGAAAAAAAAATAGCAGTTACAGTGGTTATAATTATTAAACAGAAAAGGAACCTTAGCATAGTATGAACTTTTATGGCTGAAATGTCAGAAAGACCGGTTGTCTGTCAGTAACATTTCAGAACTTAGCTTCTTACAGGAAGAGGTGCTTTAAACGTGTCTTTAATATGGAATGTTTTTCCTTTCTAAGCATCTGAAATGCAACTCTGGATCCTATCCATCCATTGTTGAGCACTCTGTGCATCTTGGGCACAAAAATTATACACGCGTTTATTTGTCTTCAACTGCAAAGGGAAAACAAAAACATGAATACAGACAAGTCAATACACAAAACAGAAAAAGAATTTTGCAAATTTTACTGTATATTGTAATACTCTATGTACTAATTGGGTCTGAATGTAATATTTTCTTAACTTATACTGTTGAGAGTGAGAGCCAGATGCAAGATGTGTAAAAACTTTCTGTCTGGAGTTGGCATGACAACTCTTTCCTAGCTCACACCTTCCAGCAGGACTGAAAGTAGAAGGTTAAACTCAAGCAAAAAAGGAGGTTTCACATAAAAATCGAGTAAAGACCAGACATACTTACATCAAAAAATGCTTTTTCACTTGCATGTTTTGGGGCTCCAATTGTTGGAGAAGCTGGAATCACAGTTTCTACTTCTGCAAGATCTATGTGTCCCTTACAGCTCGTATCCTCACCAGAATCGTAGTATCGCAGCTAGACCACAAGAGAAAAAAATAAATCAAAAGATGCTATTTAGATGGACCTTTCACTTCTTCTTCCCTTTTCCTGGATACAACCTGGGGGCATGGAGGGGTAATGGTGGGATGCACAACAGTACTAGGGCCTGAGGACAACTGACGTGGGACACAACTGACAGAAACCACAGGCTTGATATACACAAAATGGTGGGACTGGTGATAGTCCTTAACTGGCCAGTCCTCTATTTGACATCTCTGGATAACTGCGAAGTCTCCACCATCTGCTCCTGAGCAGACATGGAGGTGGGGAGGAGCATTTTGTCACCGGAGTTTCAGAGCAGAGATGTTTCAAATAGTCCTGCATTGGTTCTGGGCAGAGGCCATGTGAAGGATGAAAGCAGATGCAGCATTCCTCATCAATTTCTCTAACAGAAACCACCTCTTCACTGTTCATTACATTGAAACTAACACAAAAGCTTTACTTCACCGAGGAGTTAAAAGAACACTTATTCTCTTTATTTCAAGAATTTGAAATGATCATCAAAAATTTAAGTATAATTTCAGATCATTATAAACTACATAGAAAACTCACATTTTCCTACACTGCATTTAGTGGTTGAATGACGCTTGCCTTTTATTTTTTTTCTCCTTACAAAGATAATTTGATATGAATGTTAACCACTCCATAAACTGAGTTTCAATATGCAAACAAGTTCCAGAAGAGAAAATCTGACACTTACTTAAAAGAAAAAAACAATCCCATAAACCAATGCAAAATAGTAAAGCAAACTTTCATAGCAAAGGTCAAACAACAGAATTCCAACTAAGATTGACCTGTATTTCTCCTACATCTATGATACTCAGGAGGATATTTGGTTATACAAAAGATGGAAAAGTATTTTTTTCTTCTGCAAAATGAGTCTTTTCTCCTCTCTATCAGGAAGAATAACTCTAATCAGCACATTTGTTGGTACTTTACCATGCTAATCTAGAAATCCTCAATTAGTGTTTTAAATGACTATCTATATGACATATTTTAAAGTGTATTGATTACAATAAATTAATATTTTTAAACAAAACCATCCATGAGTCTCAGAGGTTACAGCCCACACTGTGTGCAGTATTTGCCTCAGTGAAGATTACTGCCTGATGACCCACCATTATTTAAAGTCCACGAGACCACAAATTTCCACTGCAGAATTCCAGCATACATTATAAATTGGGTAAAACATTGAGAGCAACAGATCTCTGGCTTTAGTGCTCCTTTCTGTATAATGATTTGTCAGTATTTATAATTAACTTTGCTACGAAATTTACATCACTATTGCTGATCTAAAATGCTTCATGGCACCCAAAATCATCGTTCAATCAGGAACTTTGCATTTCAGGACTTTTACAAATACAAATTTGAGATGAAATTTTAACTCATTTTAAGTAATTTGCAAAACTGATACTCATTTCAGAGTAATCTGTGATCCTGTTCTTCATATTTGAAAAGACTTTCATACAGAGACTCCAGATCAGCTTTCTCAAATACAGGTTACAGAAAAACACTCAAAAATCAAGTGAGGTACATGGTCTTTTTTCTGCCGAGGCAATCCAGATTATGATTTTCCAGAGTACACAATGCCCTTTCATTTGCAAAGAGAAACGCTTATAGCAAAGTGCTTGAGGAACAAAGAGGCTGTAAAACACACTGCGCATACATTAACTACCACAGTTTCCACATGAATGCTTGATTTCAACTTTCTCTCAGTTATCATACTAGCTCTCAGAATCCCAGTTGCACTCTAGAAAATACCTTTAAGTTTTGCACTCTCTAGTGTCAGGAAGTTTTTAGCTCTTTTGGAAACTAAATTGGTCAAATTAAAAGGCAAATCATGCTCACCACTTAATTGCTTAATGACATTCTAGAGTTAGGAGTGCTATAAAAAATTGCTTGTATACCACAATGCCCAGAAAATGTCCTCAGGCACCACCTGGCTTTTTTATTCCTGAGGTATGAAGCAGGCCAAAGATGTTTGGGCCCAAACAATTATGCATGACTTCCAGTCCAAGAAGTCTTTTATGATTATATGCTAAACAGTTATCACTGTTTAAAACAAAACAAAAACCACCACAAAACAACAAAACCAAAATCACCACAAAACAACAAAACCAAAACCAACCAACCAACAAAAAACCCACACAACACAGAAAACTCCGACCAAAAAAACCCCACAAAAACGCCCCAAATGCTAAAAAACCTCTATCCATTCAGAATACTGTATCAGCTGCAAGATATACAAGATAGACAGATGTATGGTCTATAATGATGTAACAAATACATTACATCTGAAAATAATCAGTATTATTTGTAAAATCAATCTGTACAAACTCAGTAAACAAAAAAGCAGCGAACTAGTCATTGAAAAAATCATTATCTGAAAAGCTTTTACCTGGTGTTTTGTCACATCCAGCACAAACCAGCGAGGTTTCCAGCCTTTTAGTAATGCTCCTCTTTTGTATAGCGTACCTTCAAAAGATCTGAAAGGTACAGAAAATACAAAGGGCATGATTCCACAATATGCCATAACATGAATACTGGTGACACATAAAAGCCCCAAATGACTACATACATTTTCAAACACTTCTTTTACTGCAGTAAAACAAATTGGTTTTAAACCGATAGATTAGTTATTGGTAAATGTAATACACTGATAAACACTGCTTCAGTATTTCAAATGCGTAAAATGTGAAGCTACAATTTGCTTGTAAAGGGGAAGATTGAAAGATACTTCTAGGAGATAAAGGCCCACCCATCAAGATAATTAATGTAATCAAAATCACAAAGAAGGAGTAAAGTAGTTACAAGGTATTCTGTGCATATGAAAATTTCACTTTTTACCTATTTTCATCATTCTTTGATGTGAAATGATTGTATAGTGTAGTTGTTCTTCTGTCTACACCATTGGAGGGAGAAATGCTCGCACGCTGTTCCTCACCCAGCCCACTGTCAGGTATTTCCACCAAAGACCTTTTTTGATAGGAATGTAGATTAGCTGACATCATCCCTGAGGAGCCAGAAGGGTGTTTCCGGAGCTAAAAAAGATCAAAAGAAAATAAAAAAGGTAACATAATGTGTTTTGCATTGTGAGACTGTCTTAGCATTATACTGATAATACATGGTACAACGTGTAAGTTGTGAATTACTATAAGGCAAAATTATCTTCACAATGTAAGTCAGTGCTGCCTCAGAAAAGAAGTCAGAGGGATGGCAATTCAATGCATTTCTTAAGCAGAAGGGTTCACATGGTGTGAGAAATCAGTATTTCAGAAGCGCCTTGCATATTCCAGTGACATGATCTTGAGCAATGTTTTCCCTTGCTTTCTCAGAAGCATCTAGAACTAGTCAGACATTCAGACACAATAAATGTCCCTAATTTCATAGGGAAGGAAAGGAATGGAGGGAGGAACGGAAAAAGAGTTCAGTTTCCAACAGCTACTTTATAGATCCAAATCATTTTAGTATGATCTCAATAACCTGCAACAAGAGGGATCCTGAATTTGGTCTTATCTAAATGATAGCTTGACCCTTAGCTGTTGCATCTATCTGAGAATCCTTAAATAACAGCTAAGACAGGAGACTGATATCAGGTATACTGATACTTGCATTTTCTTTTCTGCCTCCAATTCAATAAAAAATCCTCTGCTTTGCTAGGATAAAGCCTTTTTCATCTTGAATTCATCTTGGGTATAAAGTGAACTTGAATGACTCTGACAGATGTAAAGCATATTGCTTTCCTGAGAGCAAATTACAAAGTAGTGCCGCAGACCAGCCATTGCATGGCGGCTGGCAAATTGAGCTGGTAACACAGGGTGCCAAGTTTACAGGGAAAGCTCACAAAAGCTGTATCTAACATTCTTCCTAGTGCATGTAGATAGCAAAGAGGCAGCCTATGACTTAGAAAATATCTATATTGTCAGCTATTCTTACCGTGGTCAAGAACTGGAAACACAAGCATGAACACTTCCTACCATTACTAGAATCTACAATTCCAAAATTCTATTCAGACATGGAAATACTTTTACTCATCTCTGAAACTCCGTGATGTCTGCTTGGCTACTTTCAGGAACTGAGTTTTTTTTCATACTTCAAGAATCTTATGAACATATAAAGAAATATATTTGTGTGTCAGTAAACTGCTCATGCTCATTTTGTCTGTATGCCTTAATCTACCCTGGAAAAAGCAGTTAGATAAATAGCACAAGTTTAAATATATTTTCCTGCTTGCAGAAATACAGAGCCAGTTTCATGGGTTAGAGCAACATATTAAACTTTTCCAAAGCAGTATTTTACTCTAAGAAGTACAGTGATTTTGTCAGTGCCCTAGGTAGCCTGCCTAAAACAAATGGAATTGTTCTGTTGATGAGCTCTTAGTTTACTACTTACATTGTCTTGTCTGGTATCATCCTTTAGGTTCATTTTGACCCTTTCCCACAAAAGCTGCCACCTTTCTGGGCTCTGATTTAATTTACTTTCCAACCTTTCAATTTCCTGAAACAAACAACAAGAATTTTTAAGGATAAACATTTCCAGTTGATCACTTCCTGGCAATCATTTTTATACAGCTATTTTCTAGTCAATATTTTTACACAGGGAACTTTAAGGCTATGTTGCCTAGTGAAGTACAAAAACCGCTGTCAAACCAGCTATAGATTGAAATCAGCCAGAATCAGGAGTCAAAGGCAACCAAGTAGAGCATCAGCCAAATCCAGCATCAGCCACATCCTTCTTCCTGCATGTCAGAGGCTGGAGGAGCCATTATGCCTTCAATTCTCTGCCAGTTCTTCTGAACACATAAAGTTCAACACAACTGCCATAACAGAAACATGGCAATGATAAGGATAGGCTATATTTTATAACAATATTTACAAAGTACAAGTTCTGTGCTGTGACACCAACACTGTACATTGCCAATATTAACATTTACCCTGGTTTATAAAATGTGATACAAAGCTGTAACAAAAGGAAATGAAACAGAAAGATTTATTCAGTTTGGATGCCAAACTGTAACAACATGTTCTTGTTGTGGAACTTGGGAATATGACCTTTGTTGATAACCTCCAGTTAGGGTTATTTCCTGTTAATAAAACAGCGCATACAAAGTAAAGCAAAAAGAGGCAATTTCATTACTTTATGTTTACTTGTGAACACTCATTGGTACATTTGTCATTATTTGATGTGTGGTCCATATTCCTTACAATGCTCCTTTCCTATATTTTTTTCTTTCAGCAGTTGTATTGTTATGAAAATCTGATTCTCAATGAAATGAAACTAAAACCTCAGTTTTCCAAATCCAATTAAGAACTGATGATGGAACAAAAACTTGCCATAGGACAGAAAACTCCCATGTTATATGAAAGCCAACTAAAACCCAAGACATTCATTTTCTGAGTAGAGACAGTAAGTCTCTGACTTTATTTACTTCTACTAGACCAAATGATTAAAGTAGATTTCTTAACATCCTCCAACTCCTATTGGTCTTTTAGATTGACAGTTTCTTCAGGAAATTGTTATTGATTGAAATACTTACAGAAAATGATTGTATTTTTAAGGTAAGAAAACAGTTTGATCAGGAAATTAACTCCTGAAACAAATTTTGAACTCTGAAATGAAAACAAAAAAGCCACTATCTGACAGTGCAACGGGAACACAATGTTTCTACAAACTCTTCCTTGCTGAAGGTAAATTAGCAAACTCTAAAGTAAAACTAAATACAAGAAATCTGGCTCAACCGCAAGAAGTTTTACATACTGAAGGTAGTTAAAAGCCACATATACATTAAATATTATGGGACTCTCTTTCTGACAAGAATTAAAACCAGAATAGTTTTGTTTGGAGTATCTTCATAAGTAGAGATAAAAATATGGCATGGTGAACACAAGCCAGACTAAAGCTTTCTCTAGATTACTTGTTCCTTTTTCAAAGTGCTGAGTGTAAAACACTTCCTGATGGGATACATATGACTGAATCAATTTAACACAGACTTTCTATGTAACAGGCTTTCCAAATTGCTGCAAAAGGATGCAAGCTCTTTAGTGCTAAAAGTTAGACAGGCTTTAATCTGATCATTCTCTTTCTGCTGTAGTCTTGACTTCTGAGTAGGAGTCTTTCTTTGCAGAATCTGGAAGTAACTGAAACTTGTTACTTAGCAACTGGGTCACATTCCTTCTCTTTTGGCCTCACAATGAGCAGTGCTTCCAGAACTTAAAATGAAAAAGTTTCAACAAACTCCTATATATAACTTGAAATGTTAGGAATAAATTCTTCTTTAATAAACCCCATGTAAAAAAAACTTACATGGCAATAAATCCCTAAGATTTACTCTTGCTCCTTCAGTTTTAAATTTTGCTGAAAATGTCAGATTTTTTTTTACTTCCATGTGCAGAATGGACTAGGAATAGTTGTATTTCCTTGAAAGAAAAATTCCTTAACTTTATCTTTCTGGTTCATCTCCTGTTGCCTAGACTTATAGGAGCAGCAGTCAATACGTATAAATAGAAGGGTTATAACAAATACAAATCATATGAATATCCATATTTACTAATTTACTGAAATTAGTAATTGCAAGCAATTAACACTGCAATTAACTCTGCCTTTCAAAAGATACTTCTGCTAAGCAATTTGCTTTGTAATATTTGAATGGCATAGAGAGGAATTACCTCTGCGTTCACTCCAGAACTGTAAAGACTGATCACCTGCTTTGTATCCAAAACGTGTTTGGGCACATGCAAAACAATCTGGACAAAGTGCTATGCCAATGAACCATTTTGACTGTGACAGATCACCCTGTAATGGAAATCCTCCCTTGCCAGTATTTTCTCTTCAACTTCTGGGCTAGAAGGTTTCTGAGACTTTGACTACAAAAGGAAAGATGCTGAGTCACCTCTGTCAAGTGTTCAGACTTGTGTGTGCGACAAGTTATACGCGACTACTTACTTAATTTTTGGATTAAACTTTTTGATTCAGGGTTCACTTTGATGGATCAGTCTTTTTGGCACATAACCAGAAGTTATAAAACAGCTCACAATCAGAAGGGTTATTTTTATTATTCTGCTAGTTATGCATTGATCCTTTTATATAGCTTTAGTTCTTTATAGCATGCATTTATGTCAGAGTTCATGTGGGTGACTGGCATCCTGAACTGGCACCTCTGAGTCTGCCAACCTCTCTCTGAGCAATCATCATCTACGCTGAGTGACGTAACTTCTTACTTGTAAGAACAGGACACGCAGGTTCACCTCTCCCAGTTCTTAAAAGTACGAAATCTGAGCCACTCCCAATGAACTACGGGGACTGAATACCTTTTTAGGAACATTAGCAAATTAGTGGGGACAGTGGAGATGTGTCTGCCCTCAGGATTTGACTTGCATTTTTATTAAAACGTTGGTACATTACTACCTCTAATACAACCATCAACCAGACATTTATCACAGATGAGGTTGGAAGTGACCTCTGGAGGTCATCTGCTCCCTGAAGCAGGGTCACCTACAGCCAGTTATCCAGGACTGTGTCCAGATGGCTTCTGAATTTCTCCAAGGATGGAGACTTCTTAACCTCTCTGGGAAACCTTTGCCAGTGCTTGGTGACCCTCAGAGTGGAAAAGTGTTTTCTGATGTTCAGATGAAACCTCCTGTGTTTCAGTTTGTGCCTGTGGCCTCTGGTCCTGTCACAGAGCACCACCAAATAGAGGTTAGCTCAATTTTCTTTACACCTTCTCTTCAGATATCTTTATGCACTGATAAGGTTCCCTGGCTGAGTCTTCTCCTCTGCAGGCTAAACAGTCCCAGCTCTCTCAGCCCTTCCTCATATGAGAGATGCTCAAGTCCCTTAATCATCTTTGTGGCCATTTGCTGGACTCTCTCCAGTAGCCCCATCTTTCTCATGTACCTGGGTGCCTAGAACTGGGCACAGCACTCCAGGATTGACCTTAGGGGGGCTGAATGAGGGAAAGGAGACCTCAACCTGCAGGCCATGCTCCTAATCCAACCAAGGATATCACTAGCTGTCACTGCTGCAAGTGCACATTGCTGAATCACAGTCAGCGTGTTGTTCCCCAGGACTCCCAGGGCCTTTTCTGCAAGGTTGTTTTCCAGCTGGGTTCCCCCAGCATACACTGGTGCATGGGGTTGTTCCTCCCCAGATACAGGACTCAGCCCTTCTCTTTGTTGAACGTCACTCAGATAAATTAGCTCATTTATAATGTGCCGCAACATACTCATGGTCGAAGGAGCACTTGAAGAGCTAGTCTTTATGGGAAACATTTAACCCAGAACTTCAGGCAGAACTGAAAACATGGCTCTTGAATGTGCTACACTGTGGCAGAATCTGATTGAATTTTACAAACAAGGAAAGCAAGTACTTACAAAAAAAGAAATAGCAGGAATGTCAAAGTTCCTGTCAAATTAGTTGGTTTTGAGTTTTATGGAGAAACCTACCTTTTTAAAATAAAGAGATTATTTTAAACCTATTTGTAACTAATCACTAAAAGAGAAAATAGAGGCATAAGTGTAATGTTTCACAATTACCTTTCATTTTCATTAAAAAATGGATGGGTAGTCACTCTTACTATCTTTGTTTCTGATTTCTATCATGCAGAAAGGCTACCGGAAAATGGTCTCAAAGGGAAGCATCTCTGTTTGGATCTGCTTTTGAACATTTATGTCTCCAGGGTACCTTTTTGAGAAATTAAGATTTCAACAGCCTAGCTCATATTTATTGGGTGCCTCTGATGTGGTAAAAGTGAATTGAGAAACTTTATACAGAAATCTGCATTTTAAAATGCATTTTATCATCTGCAATCTTTAAAAGGCTTCATTTAGGACAAAAATGTGCAGACTGGTTAACTTGCTAAAACTCATAAACATAAGGATTTATGGAAACCATAGAGCCAACACACACATCTGGTTAGAGGTGGATTGTTATGTACCCAGAACACATCAGAACACTTACTGCTAAAAAAATTACACCTTTTGCTCTTAATAGAAGAGCACCACAATCTACCGAGGAAAATTCTGAATTAAGATACTCAATAACTTCTCTGTTTCAGCTTTACATCCTGAAGAGCACTATCTAGTTTTCAACTGAAAAATATCTTTAGAACAAACAAATTTGGGCTTATCATTATAAACTAAGGGAGAATCAATCATCCCTAATAATTTACCATTGCTAAATACGGTCTCAGTTCAAACATTTTTTGGATACCAACACATTCTCAACGGATTTATGATTAAAGAGAGGTCTTTCTCCTACATCAGCCATAGCCCTAAATTAACAATTTGTTTTAAAAGAAAGTTCACTTTGCTTTTTAAACTTAAAAGGATATTTTTGTAACCTTTATACAACCTCTTCAAAGATTTCCAAATGTTCCTCTCCATTGCTATC
Organism: Columba livia; assembly: GCF_036013475.1. NCBI lineage: Eukaryota > Metazoa > Chordata > Aves > Columbiformes > Columbidae > Columba > Columba livia. The sequence continues at coordinate 57,678,356 of NC_088606.1, forward strand.
TTTTCTTACTATAATCTAATTCACAAATAACATTTAAACTCTATAAAACCTGACCCGCATATCTTTGGAATATAATATGGCTAATTTTCCTGTTATATGGCAGTTTCTCACAGTTGTGGATATGGACAGTTTGGCATCAACCCCAGGAAGAAATGCAGAACAACATTGTTCTATATTCCTGCTGTACTTCTTGCCTCTAGTTACCTGATAGAAAAGCTCTCCATGTTTTTGCTAAAGAACCCCTGATATGACCCCTGCTGAGAGACTGCTCTTCTCTTGCATTTGTGAAATTATAAGCTCTAAGAAGTTCTGGCTATCTCATTTGGATTCAAGGGGAGTTTTACAACTATTGCTCCTATGTTTGATCAATTATGATTGGAATGGATCAAAAGAAATCTGAGGAATGTGTCAGAATAAAGCTAACTCTCTAGCAAGAACAAGTCTATTCTCAAGGACCCAAACCCATCCAGAAACTTCCTGCTTATGACTTTGCAAAAAATCATCTGTGATTCGGGGGAGTTCAGGGACCCACAACATATCCCAGTTTTCCAAGCACTGCAATATTAGACTTCATAATCCCAGCTTTAATATCAGGTAAAGTCTGCAAATAGTTTTAGAAATAAAAAACTGTACATAGTGATGTCTATCTGAATGTGCACGTGGCTTGAAACAATAGCTCCAGCCCTTGTCATTTTCCTGCACTATCAATTAAGATTATAATCTAAATATTAGAACTGTTAGTTAATTATAATCAAACAATAAACATTTAAGAAAATATAGATGTTATACCTTTTAAATAACTACATCAATTATCATGATAATTAGATTCTTTTTCATCTTCTAATAAAGGAAGGGCAAAACCTAGGCAGCCTACATGAGCCCAAACAAGAAAGAGCCAAAAATCAAGCATCTACTTCAAGTACCAAAATATTCTAAAGAATCTAAATTTACAATGCAGATCCTAGTAAACATGCACAAACTAAGAACAAACATGGAAAGGTTTTTTTAGAAATTTAGGCCAAGATGTTCAGTTTACGTTTGTGTATCTGTCTCCTGCTTTTTAAAATCAACAAGTGTCAGATTATGTTTTCTGATCTGTCTGGAAGTCTGGGTCTTTGCCATTTTACCGCACACCTACTTTAAACTGAGTATAAAGAGAAAATGACATTCAACATTCACCCAAACTAAAATAATAGCTCCCTCATTTCTTATAAAAGGTAACCTAAAAATGTATTATGCTACCTACCTAATTATTTAAACAAGACAGTGAAAAAAATGAATCAATGACTGGCTTTCTCATAGTTTTTATCCATGGTTAAAGTGTACTCCCAGAAAAGTGTTCATTCAGAACAACATAAGCCTTGCAGGAAGCCTGACTGATTCCCTGACGAACGATTACTTCTCAAGATCAACCAGTTAGTTTTACTAGATACCTGTTTTGACATCTATCACGATCCTTTTCATAACAATATATCTAGAAGACAATACCTTAATTCAAAAGTAAATTCGAATTTCATGAGCATAAGGGAACTTAATGTTCTGTGTAGCACATGTACTTACATTTAAAAGGCTGCTGATGGCATCAGGTTGTATTTTTTTAACATCATCATAACATGGCCATACTATTTTCCTCTTAGTCTGAGAGAGAGAACCATCTGTTTGGTCTGTTTCCTCTGAGACGCTGCATTTTGCAGTTACCATTGTCCAGTCATAGGAAGGACCTGTAGCCAGAATCTCTTCTACATAATAATCCCACTTTTTGAGGCTGGACATATTTACATTTGGTTTCAGTGCCTATTTGAAACAAAGTTTTATTATAATGACAGAAATGAATTCTTTGAGTTTCAGACTTACATATACTTATACAATACTTCTATTTTCTAGATCATTCTAAACTGAACAGTATATTACACTGGGCGGGTAGCGCAGCAATTTGATAATTTCCACAGAAAGATCTCAGTCAGATCAAAACCTAAAACTAATGCTAGTTTTGGGAATTTGCTGCACATTTTTACCCTTCTATTAAACCAGGCACCTACCAAGAACTCTTATTCAGCATATACAGTTGGTACCCTCACAGTCTTTGTGCCTCCTGTTAAAGATTCAAAAGGCACTCAACAGCGACCACCCTTCAGTTTTCCTCAGCAGAAAATCCAAGACCCATCAGAGAAAAGAGACAAGATGTATAACGTTGGTGGACATGCCACTTGGAAAAACCACAGTAATATAAGGTAAACAGCCAGGGACTGTAGATCCTTCAGAGTAGTTGTGTTTTTTTTTTCTTTTAAAAAATAAGGCAAGACTTTCAGTTTACAGGCACCTGACTTGAAGGGAATTACTGGCTCAGGTGAACAGGAAATTCTGAAGTCTGAAGAGTGACGCATGATGACTAATTCTGCTATTATGATTAATTCTGCTACTATGATACCATTTCATATCAGGGAAAATAGTTTCTTCTAAACAAGAGAAAGAAACACTGCCATAATATTGAAAGCTACTCCTGATTGCTTACTGATCAGGCTACTCCCTACAGCAAAGTGGATAGAACATACAGTGAACAAGCACCCTGTAAAGCTCCAAATTAATCAGTTCTACAAAGAAAACAGACTTTTCTCTGAAACAAAGACAGCTGAAGCACTTTCTATCCACTGAATGTCATCCTCTTGTGTTCTTCCTCCTTCCGCTTGCACCACCATTTTATTAGGTGAGGGTGTGTGCGTATAGGGGGTGTGGTGAGGTTGAAAGGGGCTGCACTGTGATCCGATGCAGAATCAAATTACCTTAAAGCATTTTCTTTTTTAAATAAGGTCAGTTTATATAGCAAATTTGAGTGCAAGGTACTATGTATGCTAAGACACAGTGTGGTAAAACAGCTTAAGGAAAAACGAAAACTAAGAAACACAACCAAAACATCAGTGATGCCACGGCCTCTGAGACAGTGGAGACTTTCTGGTCACCAGCAGTGGATGGTTATGCAAACAAATGATTTATCAGGGCGAAGCTCACTGCCAAAGCAGGAGAGAGCAGCACAGGAATGAACATCTGTGGGGCAGTGGATGGCAGGAACATCTTAAAACAGCCTTGTCTCCAGAACTCCAACAAGAACAGCACCCTTTTCTTGCAGTTCCTGAGATATCTTGACTGCTTCTTCCCTGGCTACTGCAGAATGGTATAATGGTGAGGGCACTGTAAATTCTACAGAATTATTCAAGATAAAGTCCAATCTAGTGGACATGCATTATCATGAGACAGTGATATAGATAAAGTGTTTCAATCAGATTGTTATGAAATAGTATCCCATTACGATTCTAATTATCCCATAAGTGTGGTTTGCAGTACACAATGTCTTTTTTAAACAATCTGTCCAAACTTTAAGATCACTTCTTATAATCATACATATAATTAAACGAAATCAAACAAAGATCCTCATTTACCTCAGTGGGATGCATAAATACATGTTCCAGAATTTGGCAGTCTAAGTAACATTTACATAACTAAGGTGACTGAGAATATAAGCCTGTGAGACAAGGTGGGTCAAATTTGTCTACTAAACGCTTAATTCATTTGAGAGCAAGTATTAGCAGGGTATCAAAAAGTACTCATGGAATAATGAAACACCTGTATTTTTTTTTTCCAAAATCATACCTCTATTTCAGCAGGGGCATAGAGGTAATTGAAGAAAATAGGGCTCCTTTTGTGCATCTTTTCAATACATTCCCAAATACAAATTCCTTTTTTGGCATGTTTATCTCCTTTATCTTCGAACAATGTCCCTAGGGAAAGTAATAGCAGCAAAAAGACAGCTTTATGGTAATACATAACAAACTCTAAAGCATAGCCAAAAGAAATTTCACAGACTAAATGTTCAGTAAAATCTACTATCAAATGTCATTGCAACAAGAGAATGTATTTGATGAAACAACTGCTGTGCTTTGCAACTGCCACTGTGCCACAAATTGGTAGAATATCAATTTTGTATGAAAAAAAAATTAAGTAGCATTATATTTATAAATCTATTTTGAAATTCACTGAAATACTTGAATGTATCAATGAACGTCCCTTTCTGCCCACAGCTATGCTGACTCAGCAGACCACCTAGTCTGTTGCATGCTATTACAGTTTTTCAAGAAAAGCATTGTAATTGACCATATGGCATAAGAAACACCCCACAAAGCAGTGAAATTCAGAGCACTTAAGTGTTTTGCGAAGTGAAAAAGTTCTAAGAACAACTGTGGTTGTGAAGTTTTATTAAGAGGTTTCTGAGGGTAGATAAGGCCTTGGAACCAGTAAGGTTGCACACAATAGATGTAATTAAAAGGATGTAGAAAAGAAGAGAAACACTGGAAAGAATTCAAGAGAGAGAAAGGAGAGATAACAGCTAGAAAGGTTTTCCTTTCCTGAAACCTCATACACACTCTGAAAGATTCCCAAGTTCTTTCTGTTAAAATAAGGTGTTTAGTAGGGGAAACTGAATCACATGGATAAATTGCTAAAAACCCCTAAAGCATGGCACTAATTCCTTCCACTTTCTCTTAGTCTCACCAGTGGCATGGCTAAGGAATTCTTCATTCAGAAAATTCTACGTTCTTCACTTCTACTTTCCTTTAAATTCCTGAAATGGAATTCATTACATCATCACCGTGCAATTACTGCATCATCTAAAACTACGCAAATTTTTGTAAACCAAATATTGACGAGAAAAATACCAACGACTACAAAACCAATATGCAGTAAATAAACATCACACATACCATGTTCTAGTCTTTCATAGTCTGAATCCAGAAGAAATGTTTTAAATCGATTTGATATGTGATGAAAAGCCAGAAACTTCAGATAATATTGATTGAACTCAAACTCTGTTGGGTACTGGTTATGAATCTAAAAAATAAGAAGGGAAAGAAGAGGGTATTGATGTATGATACAAACACATATGTAATAAATAACAATGTGAAATATGACAGCAAAATAACTCCCCTGTGAATGCTGACAACAAATACCTCCATAAGCAACTGTCTTCTCTGTACATACAAAACCTTCTACATTTTGTCTAAACGTGTTTTAAAGCTACCGTTATTGAAACAGAATTTCTGAAGTACTTGCTAGTCTACATGTATTTCGTCCATTTTGAAATATGCACCAGAATATTACAGTATGAAAAAAAGGAAGACCATGCTGAGGAGGTGTCTTGCCATTATTCTTTTAAAACAGTAAAAACCATGTAGCATGTTGTTATCCTCAGTTAGGCTTGGGATCTATCTAATCCAGTGAATGTCACCAATGTGAGACAGTTGGCCCTTCACAATTGCTTCCTCTTACACATCATCAGAAAGAGCCTGGTGTAAGATTCTAAGCATTAAGTTTAATGTTCATGGCACAAGTTTTTAGCATTAATTATTGATAATATTTATACTTGATATCCATAAAAATTCAAGATTCTAAAGTTAAACTTGATGAGATATTGCTCACAGAAATTTCATGTGTAAATTTCAAATGTAAAATTTACTCTCCAAATAAGTTTATGAATTGTGATATTTATTTTCTGAATTAAGCATGGTAATTAACTGAAAATTTCCAATTTGAATAAAATACTAGTAAGTGCAGTGTGCAATCAAAACATAAATTGCTGATTTAAGTTCATATTTGCAATATGTCCCACTGTGCTTTACCTGGCTTCCCATCAAACTTGTAAAATACATTTAGTTCTGCAATCTTCCCGTGTCTTGTGTTTTGCATTCCTACCCTTCTCATTTTCCCATTCCATCTTTTCTCTCTAATCTCTGCCTATCAGTTCCTCAAGAGAGAAACACTTTTTTTTTTAAGTACTTATAGAAACTAGTATTAGACTACTTGAAGCTCCTTGATGTTTAGAGTTCCACATGTGCCACTTGAAAAAACAACCAACCAGCTAAATAAAGAAAACAAATATGCATTTAGCAAGGAAAGGTTATCTACAGAATGCACAACAGTGACAGGAAATCCCTTGTAAGGACCTAATAAACATATAGACAGCATTTCAGTCAGAGAATCTGTTGTTATTGTATCTTGATATTAGCTTGTAAGTAGGAAAATAAAATGATCCTAAGATACTTTTTAAAATATCTCCATTCAATATGCCTGCACTTAATTTACCCCTGCTACAAATTACAACATTCCTGCACTGTTTTGTAAGAATAAAGCTCAGCAAATTTTTTTTCTATAATAAATTCAAGAATTCAACTTCATAGACAAAGTAAGGTTTTAGCTCTCCTTATAAAAAAGAAAGTATTTTTTCTGGCATGTATTAGATTAAAATGTAAGCATAGTACACTAATTTTGTTCAAAAATGACACAATATATTTTTGATCTGAAATCCAAAAACCTCTGCGTATGTGTGTGCATTTAGACACATATGCACACATATACAAGTAGTTCAGTATACATTTTCTACCTTCTGTGACAGGAAAAGTTTCTTTAATATATTGCAAGAAGGAAAGGCTACATTCTGCTATTTGACACGACTTATACAGGGTCCTACTTATGGTCCAATAATTATTTTAATGCATTTGAAGACTTAGAATAATAAGCTGCTACCAAAATCCTGTCATTGATCTAGGTATTGTGAGTGATCCCATTACTGGAACTACAAGTAAGTAAAGTTATAATAATATAACTTACTTTCTAATTGAAAACAACTATCATCTAAAACATTTATTTGATAAAGATGAATATCGTATCTATTGTTATTGTCTGTGTTTTAATGGCTGTGGCTGATTTCAGCACACTTGGAGATGGGAAAGATGCCACAGCCAGGTGAAGTGACTAGTTAATGATGATTTGTTCAGCTGCAGTGCAGTCTGCAAAATTTAAAACATGGTTGAGCTATCAGGGAAAAAAAGCTCTTGATAAAATTAGTTCCATCATCTGAAGGGCTAAATTAGAAATTCAACATCAGAGAAAATACTTGTGTTCATTTAAGCAATTACAAATAAACATAAAAGGAATATTTTTTATTACTACAGGCAACGTAACCACTTAGGTTGAGGTTAAATACAACTGGTTTCTTTCTGATAACTCTTTGGTGCCATTCCAGTCAATTAATTGATTTTAAGAGATATACTAAAAATTTACATGTAAATTAGATGTGATGTTTTATACTTTATGATTTAAACACATACCATCTAGAAAGATAAATCTACAAGGACGGGGTATCTTTTAAAATTACAACTGCAACATCTTTTAAAATGCTTAATCTCCACAATATATGAACATTTAAAACCTGAGTAAACCGATAGTGTTTCTAATATTATGACTAGAGAAACTCAGTATTTTAGAATTCTTTTTCAAATCACCATGTTCCAAATTAACTATCTCCTAATGTATTTAATAATCTTACACTTCTATCAACCTTCCTTAGTTTTCCAATACTTCCATTAGCTTTCCTTAGTTTTCCAATATATTTTGGTTTTGTAATCCCATTATACATATATACTTAATTAGATTAAATAAGAAGTATGGTACCCCGAAAGTCCTGTGCTAGTAATCACTAAGAGGCTACTCCTGCAAACAATGGAATGACTGAATACATCTACCATGGGAGTAGCGCACTCACCTCCTCTTCCACAGGGTGCTCCTTATTGAGCTTAAAACAAGTCAGTTCCAGAAAATCATTCTGTTTTAATTATATTTAATAGATTACAAAATAGAAGAAAAATAGGAAAAACTTTCTGCACTGACATCACTTTCATAAACTCAGTCTTCTTAGAAGCAGAGACAGTATCTGCCAGATGCTGCTATTGTAAAGGAATGATTTTGCATTAATAATTCAGCTGACACCTGGAGATATTGGCATAAACAATGACTTTTTACAAGATGATGCAGTTCTAATTTAGGAATTCCTGCTTCATTTGTTTTCTCTGTATCTTTAGTTTAACCCATGACATTTAATGCACATACTGTTTCCATGGTGACTATTTACTGCACCTCGTATGTTGAGACCATAACGGTTAAAAATATTTTGAAAGAACCAAATGTTTATTCCCAGTGAATAGGCAATTTTAAAAAACTGATCATAATACATTATACTTCAAGGTCAAGTTGCGGGCTAATTGGATTCTGTAGTTGGCTAATGAGTTTGACAGAAACTAATGAAACATAACAGAAATGCTCAAGTATAAATGTTATGTAAATTTATTTTGCATAGAAAATTCCTAGCAAACTTCAACCATTCTGACTTCAAAAATAATTTCCCTAGAGTTTACAACCATACTGTTAGAATTTGGTAAGTCAATACTATGCTATCATGAGTTAGAAGACTAACCTTTGTAAGTCTGTTTCTAGAAAACTTAATTCAAAGTTGCATTCTAAACATGATTGTAAGTAATTTAAAGATTTTTGTAATAAATCTACAAATCTATATTACCTATATTACAGTGATTATGCAGTAAAGCTGTGTTCCCATGTCTTTCCTTGGCTGAAGTAAACACTGGCTGAAAATACTATAACGCCTAGACAGCCCTATCTTTCCTCATGAGAAGTTACTGCCTCCTTCAGATTGACCTGCTGAACTGCTTCTAAATCTACACCCATCAAAATAAGATGGTCCCTTCTACCAAGATTTTCTACCATTTTGATTGGAGAAGTCAGGCAGGTCCAGCTAACAGGCTGGATGGGTGTTATCTCCACCAGAGAAGTGCTGAATAGCTCCAGATGCCTGCAGAAGGTCATCTCTCTGCTGATACAGCTGCAGCCAGGGCACGTGGACACAGCTTAAGACCAAAAGCCAGAAAATACAGATATTTCTGTAAAATGTCGCTGTTAATAACTTGTATACACTATATTGCATCTTAAAGATAGAGTCAGATACCTAGTGACGTGCATCAAAGCTGTTATCTGAGATGAATTACAAAGGCAACGTTCTTCTATTTCCTTGACGTATTCATATGTATAGCAGGAATGTTTTACACACCTTGCAGCTTGAATCAAAATCTTATCTGACAGTTGTTAACGGCAGGGATTTATCCTACTCTATATTACATTCCAACTTTTAAAGCCAGAATGATTATAATCCACCATTCCATGTTTTTAGAACTGCAGATTGCGTTAAACATAACTTAAAGAGAAATCAAGAATTTTGCAGTGAAGAAAACACAGTACATTCCATTTTATCACAATAAACCCAAATCCTTGGATTTAATTTTCATCTTTGTTCTGGATAAACCATTTATTTCCAGTGTTTCTGTGACCTCTGCACTCAAGAAAAACATACTGTACAGGTATGCGTGGATAATTTCCTTGCTTTTCTTTACGCCAGCTTTCTAAGATTTATTACAGTAAAACTGGAGCAAAGTGTTTCAGGGTCAGAAACAGGATGCAGGCTACGTCTACAACAGTAAGTAATTCAGAGCAAAAGGATGAGACAAACAAACAGTCTGCAGCAGCTGGTGCTGAGGTCCCTGCAGCTGGCACGGGACAACATTTGTTGTTTTACTTTGGACTAGGTTTAGTCCAGTTGAGTTGATAACCCCATTGTACACTGATGACCCCCATGGTCTTAAACTGAATGATGAATCACTGGTTCAGATACTTTTAAGAGCTCGTGAGCATTTGGTACATAATAGTAGGACTTCTGGGTTAAATTATTTCAAGAAAAACAAGCACCAAACCTGCATCAACAAATGGTAAATGGGAGATGCTGGAGGTATTAACTTCAAAACTACTCTCCTGCTAGAAATCAAATGTAGGTTTATTCCATCTATTCCATTCCACTAATAGACAGTGTTATCCAGTCAGCTCATTAAAGCTTGGGGAACACGCCTGACAGCTGAGAGAATACAGCTCCAGACGAATGATTTACACACATAACTGAATGAACCACCAAGCTGATGGGTTTCAGTATTGGAAGACATGGCTGCTCTGTCCTGTTGTAGACATTACAACCAATAATTTGTTTTTTCTACTTCAGAAAAGGAGCAATAACCTTAAGCTGTTGTAAGGGTTAGGGTGACAATTGGGCAGACTAACTTGTTTGAATGAAAAATGCAATACTGATTGTCTTTAGAGAAATCTCCCCATTTCAAATTGAAACTAATCTGAGTACAACAGCCATTGGGAAATAGATTGATGAAACAGGAGATGTGACAGATACTTCTAAGGTTTTCTAATGGGAAAAGCTGTAGGAATTGAACCGAATTCCAAGTGTAGGATTTATTAACTTGCAAGACAGCAACAATGATGGATGTCAGTATTTAACACTTGGATACAAAGTTTTTCTTTTGTGCAACATGTCCTTCAGTAACTCTTTACTCATCTTCTTCATCTAAAGATGGTTGTTCATTGGTCATTGGTTTAGTAAATTATTTAATGCGTGGACTTTGCTTCAGGTAGGAACTAAGTCTACCTGCCGACTCCTCTTCCAGGGTCTACTTCATACAAGTATTCACTATGAATGTTCCCAGGAAGAAGGCTGGTCCTTTAAGAGTCATATTCCATGAGACAGTCATCCATAAATTTTAATACAGGTTAATAATGTCCAGGAGTATTTTCAGCTTTTTTTCAGTGAGGAAAATGACAGAAGTGGGAAAAGAAATACATATGTACAACAGGAACCATGCAAGCTCCTATTTTCATAGAAACATAGAATCATTTCAGTTGGAAGAGACCCTCAGGATCACTGAGTACAACCATAACCCTGACCTAACCTAACTCTAGCACTAAACCATGTCCCTAAGAACCTCATCTAAACACCTTTTAAACAACCCCAGGGATGGTGACTCCACCACTTCCCTGGGCAGCCTGTTCCAATGCCTGACAACCCTTTCCACAAAGAATTTTTTTCTAATATCCAATCTAAACCTCCCCTGGCGCAACTTGAGGCCATTTCCTCTTCTTCTATCACTTGTTACTTGGGAGAAGAGACCAACACCCTCCATGCTACAACCTCCTTTCAGGTAGCTGTAGACCGCGATAAGGTCTCCCCTCAGCCTCCTTTTCTCCAGGCTAAACAGCCCCAGCTGCACTAACAATCAATCAATTTCTTCTCCTGAACAAAGGTTCTTCAGACTTCCAAGAGCCAGTCTTAAGCTTAAAGAACTTCTGTTTGAAATCTCTTCATAAGTGACCTTAAAAGAGCCATAATGCCAGCCATCCCTCTTTGTTTTGTGTGTATGCTCAGTCTCCTCTAGGCAACCATTTCAGCTCTTCTTGAGGTGAAATCCATTCACTTTAGTAAAACCTAGAGAAGGATGTTACTACATCTTCCCTCAAACCACTGTCTATAACATCTGAAATAGTGGCATCTACACACTTATTCATGAATTCTTCTTGTAAACTAGTATTAGATATTGACTTACCTGATGCACGCAGTCTAAGAACTGTAAGAAAACAGGAGCAAATCCACTACCCTGACAATTGAGAGTCAAATTACTACGTTGACTGAATTTATGACCAAAAGAGAGCCATTCTTTTTCCACCAGCATTCGGAAGCCTTCAAGTGTCCTATAGAAGGGATCACTGAGTAACTGCACCAAAGATACTACCTAGATCACAAGACAAGACATATTGTGTTAAGAGTGACAGAAGTTAGAAGAACACTTTAGTCAATGAATATAAATATTGCATAATCTGTTTGTAGTTCAAGGAGACAAAAGCCTTCATATAAATACAGTTACAAGTATTTTACCACATACATTGAATATTTTTATGAAATAAACCAAATAACATCTCATATGAAAAAGTTTCAATTACATTGAGACTTTTGATATCTGCAAAAGTTAAACCTGAGCAACTACAGACTTTGGAAGTCATTGTAATGCTTACTACATTTAAATTGCATTTGAAATAAAACCACTTTTACTAATAAAATAAGGATAATAAACATGTCTAAAATGGCATCAGCTACCCCAGCAGTGTTGCCATGTCATAGTGCTCACTAGCCAACTTCAGCTTGTTTTATAGACAGCATCTCAGGAGACTTTAAAATGTACTTGCAGCAATGCATGTCCTCTTCTCTATTCTTAATTGTTTAACAATGATTCCAGTAATTATGTTAACATTCTTTTGTGGATTTGTTTACCTGGTATCAAGATGCTGGCTGCATGTGAAGTTTTTATTTACTAGAATGACTGTGTTTATTTTCTGCATTATGAAGCAGCTACATGGACACAATGCGTTCATCAAATGAGGCAGAAGGTCTTCATTCACCTAATTTATAGTTTGTTTCACAGAGTTATCTGTTCTGGTGATCTGCTCTTGCAGCAGGTGTTACAGTCACTTTGGCACAAATTTAGTTTTCTCCCTGTGTGTGGTCTTCTAACTTCATTTATGGAAAGTGAATGGCAAGAGAAAGAATTCCTCTCCTTCCCTCCTGTGTTTAAAGTGTACTGTGTTTACAAAGATAAATGATCTGTTGTGGCAACTTGCAGCTTTCATTCTTACATACCGCCAGGTGCAGGAAGGCAGATTTTATGTCTAAGCCTTAGAATTCTAAGTCCATCAGAACCTTTGGAACAAATTCATTTTATGGAACTCTTTCATGGTGTAAATTGCAAATGAATGCAAGGATTCATGCATTCTAGTTTCCTCTGCTGCCATAACAGAAATTTATTAATGTTATACCAAATTATCAGTCACTTGTTTAAAAAAGTTTTTCCTGGTGTTTTTTCTTAATATGTGGCTTAGTATTTGGCTATTTCAAGGTTTTAGTAGCAGCTTACTTGTGTGGTAATATCCCAGCCATCTTCCAAACAAACCATAACAGAAGAACCATTTTCCAGGAGCTCAGAGATGATCACACCCAATTGCATTATCCTGTGAAGCTATAAAGTATTACAGATAAATAACATACTCAAGTATAAAATAAATTTATAGATATTGTAAATAAAAAGAATCTGATCATATTTAATATTTAAACATGTGTTCTAAAAATCTACATATTGCGCAGAGAAATGCATTGATGCAACAGATCAGAAAGCTATAAACGTAACAGTCTTAGGATTTTCATCTTTACAACAAAACTAAGCAAAGACATGAAGACAGGAACTTAAACTATTAAAACCAATGTCTGCTGTAATAAAATAGCTGTCATAAAAAGGAGAATGGGAACAACACAGCTGATAGATTTATTGTAGAGAAATTACATCCTGTGTTTAACACTCAAGTAATTTCCTGTGAAATGTTAAGGTTCCATAAAGCCACTAAGTACTTTGATGGGAGAACCCATGTAAGATATTTACAGGATAGTATTCCTAATGTTCAATTTCATGGAAGTTGGAAATTCATTAATTTAATACTAATATTACTACTACTACTAATGATGATGATGAAAACAAAACCACAACCCAAAAACAAACACAGAAAAATTATCTTTCTATAATCTGGAAATAGTTTAGGTAAAATAAACAGTGTTTCTCATACTTTGCTCTTGGTCAGACTGGCTAAAACATATGGAAAAAGGACACCTTAATTATTTGCATCCTGATATTAATTTCACTGGGATACTGAAATTTCTTGAGCAGGTGCATTAGTTATTTTCTCCTGGAAGGGTTATTGACTTGAATAAGATTGATTCAAACATGGAGGTGTAAGCAAGCTAGAAAATTTAGGTGAATTTAAGAAATTTTATCTATGAGACTTCACATTAATATTACTAAAAGAAAAATCTATATGATGTTTCCACCATTTTTGTCATATTATGACAGCATTTTTGTTAAACAACATAATAGACAATATGTAAGAAATGCAGATTTTCACAGCAGAATGAAGCTGCTCTTTGCAGAGCACTGAATACAATCCAATCAATAGCAGCAGTAGGAAGGATAAAGGCGTGAAAGAAGGGAGAAAGCGATATAGGAAAACAAATAAACAAAAGATGGCAAGAGAGATCTAATATCATGTATGCAAGGAAAAAACTTAAGTTTAGAAAGTACAGAAAGCACAGGAAAGTGAAAATTAAATTGTAGAAAATCAGGAAAAAAGATCAACCAAACAACAGTTAAACCCTAGAAAATTCATCCTTGTTTAGGGCAGTCTGATTTCTTCCTTATTTAAAAAGTTCCGTCCCATGAATATTACCATGAAAATTCTGATGGAAAACTCCTCTGAACACTCTTATAGTCATTACTTAGAAAATAAAATAAACAATTTTTCCTGCAATTTTTACTAGGAAAAGATTTAAAAGAGTACAACTTTTAAAACCAAGTAGTTTGTTTATTCTTCTATACATTCTTAGGCAATAGAATAGAAGAAAATCTGTTTCTTGAAGAAACTTGATATGCAATCTGGTTATACAGGTTCAATTAAAAACACGCAAAATACTATTTTTATAATTTGTATTCAGAAAATAGGTCAGCACTTAAAACTTCACCTTACCTATTGACATCCTTAGAAATATTTAGCCTACATAGCATTAAAATCAATACTATGTAGTAACCTCAGATACCCAGGAGAGGAAAGCTTAATTCAATCAAAACACATTTCCAAGATGACAGATCTATGGCCGTTCACAGGAATAACAGAAAATGTGTTAAATCAAGCATAAATCAATTTTATCACATAAGTCACATACGACATGATTTAAACCACAGAAACATGGTTTAAATGTCACACAGCTAGTGTGTGATGTTATGATCTAGTCCTGACTATTACTTTTCCTCTCGAAGATGCCAAAAGAGAGTAAGTCCACTGTTACAGTCTCCCCTTGATCTCTGTGCTGCTATAGGGAGGTGTTTATTTCACCCAACTGATATTCAGTTCATTTGGCTACTTATCAACTTGCTCATGTTCACATGTTGAGGGAGTCAAGTTTTCATGCTCTTCCTGAACAACGTAGTGGCCAGACCCAGCAAGGTCCAGCTCCTGTACTCTCTGAGGAGCCATCACACCTCATGGGAAGCAGTTTAGCCATCCCTTGTACTGTAGCACATTTCAACCAGGAGTACATTTTCTGATGCGTAATTACTGAAACGACCGTGTTACTCACATGTATTTCCTCCTTAAGAAATCAGCTTAAGAGACTGTTCTGTTTTCTATGATTAATTGCATTTGAGAGGAATTTATTCAGCAGAGGATTCCAAACATAATATGCAACTTAAAAACATTCACTATAATTAAAATGGTTTTAGATTTACAAAGAGCTGACTTTCCCACATCCTTCTTAATTTGAATCTTACAAAGCTACTTCCGGTCTTTCCTTTGTTTGGTTAATCTTTATGTAAGCGAACATGGGACAGGGCAGTAATGGAACAGGTTCAGAGAGAACAGCTGAGCACACACATAAGTCCCTTTCCCCTGCAAACACTTTCCCATATCCCACAGTGGGTAACACATTATAGCTTATCTGTTAAATACTTTTGCATATAGAATTTCAGGCTCGGAACACGTATGAAGAGTAGAATATCAACTTTAATATTCAAAAGCTCATTTATCCTTCTGTACTTTTTTCCCCTGAATTTTAAAATATATAAAATAAGAAAAAAGCAGTTATAACCAAGACCATAAATTTATATAGGCAGTAAAACTAGTCACCTCTACTTGTGTACATGTTCCATGTTATAAACCATAAATTATGTTATAAAAAATGCCTCTGACATTTGTAAATGTTATGATTGTATTAAAATAATGCTTATGTAATGACAGTATTGATAGTATGCAAAATAAATACAGCAAACAGAGAAGAACAGCTGGTTAGAAAACAATAGTTCTCTGTCAGAAGAGCCTGAAATTTATTTTGTGTAAGTAGTACTGCATATAGATTATTAGAAGTACCTGTCATATAAATTACCTGTGGGAACCACTCTGACTCCCCAAGTGCTTTGAGGAATGTTGCCTCAGAATCTGTAGGAATAGTGCTGGGAACACAAGCTCTCATCAGCTTTTTAAAGCTTGCCTTTGTCTGCCGGATGTCACTGAATTCAACAGGAACAAATTCACAATTCAAAGCAAAATCAAGTTTGAATCCCTATGTGAAAAGGACAACAGCAGATGTAAAAGGCAAGCATGTTTTTCACAAATGGTTTCATCAAATCTCAATGTTTTGCCTGCTTTATTGCTAAATATTTCAATTCCTAATTAAAAAATATTTAGTTAAACATCCGCCTAGCATAATAAAAACCCTTACACCACTTGCAAAATGTACCATATCAAAGTACCCATCTACTACTCTTAACAGCAGAATGTACTGCAGAGCAGTTATGTTTGTAACAGTAATAATAGTAGTAAAAAACCAAAGTTGATTGATGTGTTGAGTTCTTTATATACAATATAATGTGTTTCCTTTAGGATTTTAAGGGCAAATTAACAATAAATAAATAAAAATTAAAATAACTGTATGGGTGACATACCAACAGTGCAGGACAGATTCTAGTGGTTCAAAAAAGCAGGAAAGAAGTAACCCCCAAATCAAAAAAGAACTCCCCAAACTGCAAACTACCTGACGGGCGTAAGCAGTCACTGCACACTGAGACAGTTCAACACAGAACAGCAGTCAGGGAATACCTGATATAACTTCCAAGGGGTATGTGAGGTTTTCCTAGCAGAATTCTTCATTGTCTGTTTTACTTACTGCCTTTAGAAAATGAGCAGTAAAAGAGGAAGACTGAATCAAGAGATCAAGTTAGCTAACTGAAAAAACCAGAACTATGATGAAAATGATACTATGGAGAATATTATTAGGAAAAACAATTCTCATGCATGAAGCAGCCCTGAAGACCTTCACAGCAGTTTTCTTCAGAAATTGCTCTTTCATGGAATTAAACGTGGCCTGCAAATAATCTTCATTAAGCTGCTCCACGGGATGCCAAGTGAAAATGTAGCTAAGTAAAAGCCTAGATTTAGCTTTGTTTATATTTTGGCATGGTTCAAAAATAAATTTAATAGCTCAACTACCAATTTTTTTTTTAAGAATGCTCAGTTGTAATAATGTATGATAAAAGCTACTGAGAAAAGTAGCAAAATTCCCTTAAAATGTTACATATTTTAAAATATGTTAAAATGTTACATATTTTTGTTTGTATCACCAATTTATGTGACATTATATTTAGCAGAATTCCTCACAGGAATTAACACCAGTAATGAATATGCTGCCAAGCCCTTTACAAAGCCTGTGAATGCCAAGCTAGCAGGATGCTAACAAAAGCTAGGAAAACACTTCACAGTCAAAAATCGACAAGATTTCTTTATACAAAAAGTTGAAGTGATCTTATAGGCTAGACAGATATCAACGAGAGCAGT
Organism: Columba livia; assembly: GCF_036013475.1. NCBI lineage: Eukaryota > Metazoa > Chordata > Aves > Columbiformes > Columbidae > Columba > Columba livia. Next base: position 57,695,558 of record NC_088606.1, read on the forward strand.
ATTTAGGTATAAGTAAGCTTACAGATACAGAACTCTGACACTTCTGTTGGAATAGCTGGATGGGGCAGCAAGTTCCACTGCCGCTCCACCAACCCACTCCATTTGCCTACAGCCTCATCATCCATCTTTATCCTGGCAGCCCCACTGGGCAGAGCCAGACTGTGGCCCTTGTTCCCTGCAACACCAGCACAGGGACACGGCGACCACACGGTGGCTTCCAATCCTGAAGACTTTGCTGGATGCTCTGTTGCCTGGCAGTGTGTTCCATTAAATATTATTTACTGTTTTGTAAAAACATTAGCGTTACTAAAATCAAGCCAAATAAAACAAAAAATTGCCATTACCCTTAACTGAGATTTTTCTCCAAATATATAGAGGGCTGCCTGCCGTCTCAAAAGCTGACTTTGCAGAAAAGTGCTGCTACTGTAGGAAGTGGCGTTATCTTTCCCTGCAAGTCTTGCACCAACATCAATGAATGGAGTTTGCGTGTTGATAAATCGGTTGCTCGAACGAAGACTCGCCCATACACCTTCATAAAGATGAAAAATATTTAAAAACCTCTTTGTGTGAGGCACGGGAGAACAGTTATTAAGGCATATGCTAAAACATCATTTGGAAAGCAGAGTGATTACACATGTCATTTGTATCTCTCATACCACATAATTAAGAACACATACTGTAAATAAATATTTTCATAGCAAAAATTGTCAAAAGTATCCTACTGCATTGTAATTTAATCTAAGATACTAATCAAACTCAGCACAGCACCTTCTATTGTAGAGAAAATGGTTGCTATGATATCAGTGATAAAATGATAAAAAGAACCACAACTTGCAAGTAATTAACTTCCATGTAGGTACATGGAAATGAAATTGCTAGTTTTGTTCTTTTCAGAAGTAGGGACAAAAATGTGATGTATTTGCTTGTCAAAGGCATATTATTTTGGAAGTCTAATTAGCAAGAATATTATTTAACTACTTTCTTCAAAAATGGAAATAGTATAACTTAAAATTCCCTGTTACATAGAATTCTTGTGCTGGTTTCACCCTACGCAATCTAGTAGTATCAACCGTATTGTATTATAATGAAAATGTGTCTAAGGGTGATCAATTCAAATATTACATTTCAAGATAAAGTATTCCATATCTACTCTTGAAATGCCATGTTTAAAATACAGAATGCCATGATGCAGCTATATTGTCATTTCCAGAGGAGGTAACTCCCACCTCACCGCTCTGGTCTGATCTGATCTTGCTTAAGTAAGTTCTGTGATTTCAACATAAGATCAGGTAGTGATAAACCAGATTGCCACAGCCTGTTTAGCAGCAGCAGCGAAAAAAAAAAGACAAGTAGTAAACATTTTTCTGTTTCTTGTGCCTCAGTTAATAACAATGGTTTTGTGAGACTGCTATTGCGTGTCTAATGTGAGGTATGTGAAAGGTACTTAGTTTTCAGAATATAAATAGCACTACTTGCAAATCAAATCCCTTAAAGTATACTAAATTTGGCATTCAAATGGAAGTGTGAAATTCTTTAACCCAATATGTAGTAAATCAGAAGAGCCTCTTGTCCATAAATCTGAGAAGCAAGATATCCAAAAGAGGCACCAGAAATACCTCATAGTAGTAGAAATTTAGATATACAGTATGAGAAAAACCCTCAGACCCCTTCAGTACAATACAATAATATACAAAGTTAACATTTCTTGCATAGGGGAAAAAGCTGCAGATAACAGTAAAATTCCCCTGAGATAGCTCAACCAACAAAATAATTTTATTTTGGTTTTTAGAATGAGGATTATGTTCCTATCAAAGAATAATACTGTACAGTAATCCTCAACAGGGATTTATCTGTACAGTTTGGCTTGTCTGCCTGTCTGGCTGTTAGTCTTAGGTGTGAGCAAATGAACAGGAGTAACTGAGAGTGGTTGGCTCAGAATTTGTGAATTGGTAGCAGTCCTAAACAGTTTCCACTTCAAAGTAAGCCAGTTTTATAAAATACCTCTCATGTCAAGTAGTATGTTTAGTATAAACTTTTGTTTCACATCTGAACTACTACAGATGAAGTAATAAAGAATTTAGCAAGTAAAAATGGCAGCAAGTATTTAATAAGAGAAATAATTTCTCATTCATTTGGTATGTAAACATGCTAGCTCCAACATGGGCAACTGTCCCCTAAGATGATACACACAAAAATACACAGTCATACTTCATAACATTTTACAAATGAAGGCCATCGTTAGTGCCTGTAGAACATCAAAAGCAACAAAGCTGGTTGCAAGTACATGCAGATGAACATGTTTACCAATGATGGATAACAGTGATTAAAAGACACAATCATGTTTCCATTATATTTCTATTCTAATTTTGCCTAGTGCTTTTTGCCTTATTTTTTGTTAGCAGTATCTAGCTTTCATTATTTGGCATTATTACGATTTTCTGATTCAGGAGATATCAGTTTTTCCCTGTTCACTAAAATTAACAATGGTTTTAGAAAGAAAGTTGACTAGTTACCAGTATTTCTTAGGTATTTCACTAAAGCAGTAGGAGTATTGAATGCTCTTCAGCAGAATTGATTTTCTGCTCTTTAAAATTTTCACACAGGAAATTTTCTACATATCACTCCACATTAGATCTTAACATTATTAAATAACATGGTGAAGTGTGTGGCTAATCACTGTCACTGCATCATACGTTCAGTGGCTAAAAAAACCCAAAGCAAAATAAAACCACAACACTGAACTAAAGCAAAACCAACCCCAAAATTTTGTTAATGCAGAATCAAGACTTGTTTCTGTCAATATCACTTTAGTGTGTATTAAGATACTGTAGTAGTTATGGAGATGGTAGAAAAGAATGTGCTTCAGGACACAGAATACAGTACCTTGATGGACTCTTCCCTTAGTTGCTGATTTGGAATTTGTATGAGTGAAACATTTATCTCTGTACCCAAGCACTGGGAGATAACGGTTAAGACAGAAGGAGGAGGAATGGAATGCACAGTGCAGCGAGACACATTGCAGGAGAAAAGAAAAGGGTTACTTATTAATTTCCAAAGATTTAGTATATATTGAATTTCTTTATAGTACATGATTTATCAGACAGCACAAATCTTAGTTGTCACAAGACAAAACATCAGTCAAGCCAGAAAACCAATATAAAATGGGAAGGAAGTACCCATTTATCAAATTTTCATTGTCATTGCAATAGTTTCAAACATGTAGCACAGCCATCATGTGTTTTTCCATCATTAGAACCAAAGGAAATGTAATTATTAAATCACTCTGCTGAATACTTTATTGAAGGTTTCTATCCAGCTGAAATTTAGCTTGATTAAAAATCCCAAACCTTAGTGCATTTTTAAAACAATTTTACTCTATTTTAAGTACATAATTTGATGGACCTCAAAATCGAACGAGAGTGCAAGATATAGTTCTATACACCTACAAAGATTTCTAAAGGACTGTGTAAAAGTATGTAATTTAGAACACATGTAATATCTACCATACTCAGTGGGAGCCTTATATCCTTGTATTTTCGGGTGTATTTTTGGCTCAAAAGCCACATCAACACAAGCAATTTCTTTTAATACAAATATTCTATTAAAACATGTGCAAAGTATTAGTGTCTCCCACTTTTATGTCTGAGCTTAGTCTGTATTTATTAATTATAAGCAACCTAGTATTTTTCTGATAGCAGCAAATCACACTGAGAAAACATTTTATTTTACTGAATTCCACAACAATGCCACATAAGGAGTGCTGTTCTGTAGAACCACACTATACTTATAAAGCAATGTAAGAGGAAAAGGTATGTATTTTTAGCGAACTTAGAATTCTTATGAAAGATATCAACCAAGGTATTGCAAAAAAAAAAAAGTCCAAGAATGAAAACATATTATGAAATGTAAGAAATGGCCAAGTATTTCAGTGCAGAAACAACTTAACTGGGCTTTAAGCAACTACTTTGTTACAACGTTCAGATAAAGTTAAAAACCATATCTGACACAGACACAAATATTCAGGACAATTGATGAGCATTAGGAACAACGATGATTTTTAAAAATGAGCACTGGCACATATCTTTTAACCTAAATTTAAAATGAATGTGTATTAAAAATGCATTATATGGCACAAAACATAGAAAATATAATTTTCAATTGGTGTATCATGGATGAACCTGGTTTTTGAGCAGTTATGTGTGAGAATAAAAACAAGGAAAGAAAGAGGGATCCAGAATCAATACCATAAAAATATTGCTGCTGTATTTCGTGCATAATCCATAGTTGTCTGCTATGATAAAGTAACTAGCTAACTCTATTGTCTTTTTTTCCCCCCTTTTTTTGCTTTTCGAGTTATGCTTAAGAATATGAGGGAAAGAGAAATCACCATTTTTAGAGTGCCTGTACAAAATATATCTTTTTTTCAGCTGACCAAAACTCTGTATTTTTGATTCTGCATGCAGTCTTGTGCCAGTACTTCACATGGGGAGTGTAACTAGCTATGAAAAAGTAGTAAAAAACTTTGCAATAATAAATCACATTAATCAATTTATTTGAGAATAACAATTTTAGAGATTCTATATATTGTGTGTATTTTAGAGTTTCTTCTAAAACAATTCAGTTAGCTAATCTAAACCCCCTAGTGTTTACTTCTCTACAGGGAGATATTCCCTTCCCCTGTTCTCTCTTACCCTGTCAACTTCTCACCTTCACTAGGGCTCCCCTTGTACTCGTCAAACATTCTTATGTTTCAGCAAAGTCCTCATGTATCCTGCTGAACTGTGAATCGACTGCAGATACCGTGCTGTAATTACACCTTTCAGATATATAGAGCAGGTGTGGCACCAATCCAGCAAGACACAAGATAACTTCTCTGCCCTCTTCCCGATTACTGCTGAAATTTAGCCAAGAGACTTCAACATCCAACAAAACGACACATCTGTGACCTAACACCGCCTTGAGACTCCTTTTTCCTTCACTGAGTAGCAACAAACCCATCCTATCGCACTTACCACAAACTCTAACCCCAGAAACCAGCAACAGTTATTTCCGTAATCCTTTTATCTTCAAACGACAACTTCCATACAGTCAACCAGCAAGCTTTCCCTTACTTATCAGAAGCACCTTCACCGCCCCTCAGCACCACTTCACTGTTGGCACTTTTGTCCCTACACAAGATGACGAAATACAACCAAATGTCTGCTGTCAGCTACCCAGCATTTTCACTATTTCAGTACAAAGTCAAACTGGGCACAGCCATCAATTTATCAAACAATTCCAGACACGATTAACTGCTGTTCTCTGAGGTCCTCAGCCATTTTGCTTGTCCAAATAAAATCACTGTGTTTATTTATCTCCATGTACCACAAGACAGTGATCAGAGAACACAAACAGAAATTTTAGACATGAAATATGTGCATATACTATTATTAATGAAAAAATAATTATTAATGAAAAAAGAATTTTCCATTCTTTGGTGATCATCATTCAACTGCCCCTCCTCTCTTCCATCCTGCTATTCTCACATAACCTCTCTATACAGCTCTGAATATTTTCCTTTTTTCCTCCCTCTTGTCTTTTGAAAGTTGTTCTCTTCAAAATTGTTTAATTCCTCCCCCTATGAAGCTACATTTTTTTAATTACACAATACTTTAGGTTGGAATGGATGTCAGCAGGCCAAAGTAGGTCTAACTGATTTTAGATGAGGTATCTTAGGCTTTTCTCACTCCCATCTCTGAAAATCTGAGCTGCCTTTGCTCTGTGAAATAGTGTGAATACTCACAAAGCTGGAAGGAGTTAAAAAGGAAGAAAATCAACTTTTAGATGCTTAGAAGTAATTGTAAGAACAGCCTTCAGGGATAATAGGTAACAAATTAAATATAAAACTCTCCCTTTTGGAAAAGAGATTCATCCCTATCCTAACAAACACACACTGAAGGAATTTGATGCACTAATTTATGCATGCATTGCACATAAAAATGATAACAATTTCATCAGACTAGAAGAGTAAAAGTAGTTGGAATCCACTTCACAGAATGAAAACCTCCTGTAGAAGTGACACTGATGAGCCCTTGTACCCAAGAATAACTATTCCTGAAGAACACACTTATTACAGCCTGGCCATGTAATTCTGTCCTTTATCTAGAGTAAAATTATTCTGATAGATTATTAGTAACTTTATGAAGCATCAGCTAATCTTCAGCCAAATGCTGGAATGATCTATAATTGGAGATTCTAAAGCACATTTAATCCTAATATAAAATACGCATTTTCAGGCCACACATTATAGACAAATTAAAATATATATGAATCACTAAGTATTTAGGAACATAATTCCTAATTGAGTGTTTCATTTTCCACTAAATTCCAACATGAAATGAACTTTATTTCAATGGTAAGTAAAGGACTTAAACAGAAACTAGATACTTAATGTCATGGACTGAGGCTAATCTGTAATTTCTATTTTGTTGTTTCACAGAGTAATGAATTGGTAAGCAGCATAGTTATTTTTGTTTCACTAACATTTTGTTATCATTTATTATTTCAAATAATAGACTTTGAGCTAGTCTTACTAACCTCCTTGAGCAAAGCTATTGGATAGATTTACATCCCAATGTCCTGGCACTACCTGCTTAAATACAGTAGACATTCTTGAAGCCCTCGTCTCAGTGCCTAAAGTCAGCCAAAAAAAGAAAGAAGATTAAAAAACTACAGTGTTACTCAGACTAGCACTTAGCATAACTGATAAAAATGCCCTTTTTCACACAATACAGCTAATTCTTGCCAATTTTGCGCTTCAGATATATTTTTTAAGACGTGTATACATTGGCAACAGTACAGAGATGTTAGATACAGCTAAGCAATCAACATATTTTACAATAAATGAAGCAAAGCATGCACACTTTGGAAACGGTGTTATTTTACAAGAAAAGCCTTTGTTGGGCTATATTAGGTCAATTACCACCAACTGAATAAGACAAGACAGACAGAATTTCACGTAACATATTCCTCTTTCTAATATATTGGGCTTACCTTCACATAAACCTTACCAGGTTTCATCACAAAATAACTGAAATAAAGCATGGATTCATTTCTTCATGGTTTCACATACGCATAACTCAAATAGTGTATTTTGAAAGAGTTTTCACTGCAAGTAAGGCTATACTTGGAACCAACATTAAAAGCCTATTATGAATATGTAACACAAAAATGCTTACATGCCTTCCATTGCTGCTGTAGCTAAATAGTGCATCTGTTCATACAGAATCTGAACTTGTAATCTGGTATTTTCTCATTATATAAAATAGAGTAGTATTTCACATTCTCTTCAATTCGGCACTCTCTTATTCATTATACAGTTTTCAATATACTTAATGTGTTACAAAAGACTTTAAAGTGGATCTTTACTGTTGATTCTGTTAAATAATGTAGTTGTTGCATTTGATATAAAAGAAAAAACCTGGAAAGGTTTGGAATATTGATATTCTGGATAAATTCATTTTATTTGTTCCAGAATTTTAACAAAGTACTGATGCCCCACAGGTGAATGATCATTTACTGTCAGATTAAGAACTCTGAAATATTATAAACATCCTTTACATACAGAAAACACATTCACTAAAACTAAGAGCGAATAAGCTATCCGGAAAGTGCAACAATAAAGAAAAAACAGAGTTCATATGGGACAAGTGGAACTAACACCAAACTGGAGAGAACTCACTTTTCAATTTAACCATAGAAAAGCACTATATAAACCAATTTTACCTGGAGACAGAGCAATTGTTGGTCTAACAGTGAGAGTGTTACTGCCATTCATTTTGCAGTGGATGGATATCACATTGAGTAAGGCCTGCAGGTATTTTTCCTGTTCTATACTGCTTGAAGATTCTAAAGAAGCAGGAGCTAGAGTCACAAGAAGAATGGAATACATTAAAATACATTTATAAATACATAAAATAGCAAAACAAAAGTTTCCTGTGTAAAGCACAACACTGAAAATGCCATGTTGTGTCTACCAAAGGTTCAAAAAGCCATCCCTTTAATGACAAAAAATGCTCAGATGTCCATCACCTGGCTGCAGAGCAGCACCCAGCCTTGTTCTCTTGCATTCCACTCCACAAAGCCAAACTTCTGAAAGAGTTGGTTACCCTGTGGTTACTACTTAAAATATTCACTATTAGCCAGTGACCAATACAAACAGATTGGAGATGATGTAGATTTCCCTTTATTTTCAGAATGAAAAGTAACATTTCTAAGTTTGTGCTACTTGTCAGCAAATTTCAGCCTTAAAAAAAAAAAAATTTGTGTATAGAACAGACAAAACTGTCTCTTTAAGAAAAGTAACCTAAAACTACACTCAACACTCAACCAGTTCTTCCTCATTCCAGTAAAGGAAGGTTACTCACCTATAAGTGGAGGTTCCTCGAGATATATTGCCCATTTACAGAAAGTATGCACCAGTGTTCATGCACTCTGCTGCATTTAGAGATACCAATGGACAAATCCCTCAGGTGCCCTGACCCCAGAATCTAACCTTTCTAATGGAATAAACAGACAACACACGCACACCTGAATAGCACAGGTCAAGGGATCTCCACTTATGAAAAGTAATGATCCTGTTCCCTGGTGACAGTCCATCGGCTCCTTCACCAGTAGGTAACATCAGAAAGTGTCTTCCCCCATGCTTGGGTAACTTGTAGGAGAGGGGACTGTATGATTGTAAGAACCAACATTCCTTCTCTGAATAATCCTTTATGTGCAAGTAGTTTCAGAGGACTAGTCTACAGATCTCAGAAACAGAATAATTTTCCAGCTGTTAGTGATGTTGCTTGAGTTGCGGGAGACATGGAGAAGGACCATGTAAGAAAGAGAGAAGTGACTGCAAAAGACTGGATGAAAGCAAAGCCTGAGAGGAAACAGACATAGTTTAAAAAACAGAGGAAGGAGAAAAAAAGCAGCAAGATGAGAAGTTATGATGCTCCGAGAAAGCACTGAAGTTAAACAAGACAATCCACATAAGACAATCTTAAGACTTAAAAAAGTTAAGAAACCAATAACAAAAAAACAGAATCAAGGAAAAAAAAAACCACCAACAAACAGAAATATAGCACCTATTTGTGTCCAGTACAAGGACTTAAAGGAAGGGAAGGAGATGAAGGTCAGCTTCTGGGCCATACTATGATGACAAAAAAGTGTCCAGCCTCAATGAGTCACATTTTTTTTTCAAATGCCAAAATTTTAAAATTCTGGTTTATTGCAGCCACCTCTGGACTTGTTATAGGACAAAACTGTCATAGCTGCTTAAACCAGGATTTGGTATCTTGACGACAAGAGCCAAGGTTTGAAATAAGAGACAGAGAGTAAAAGAACTTGATTGAGCACATTTGGACAAAGCACAATGGTAATTTATCAATAGTTTTCTCCAGTGATGATCCAATCAGATTCTATGCTGGAGACTAATAGACAGCAACCTGCTTAGCTGGAGGTGGCAAAAAAAATTTCAAGATAGCTCTGTTACAATTAGTATCTAAATAGCCCTGTAAAAATTAGTATCTGAACTGGAAGTACAATTAGGAAGTGATTACAAAATGTACTTGCAGGAAACATCATGCTGTTTCTGTCTGACAAAGTGGAACGAGCCTGAAGAAAAAGATGATTTTCTCTTCAACTCTTAAAAGAGAGTTTACACATCCTGAAATCCACTTGAATGATCTCTGTGTCTCCTAGTCCTTGAAGAAATGCCACAAAAAGTCAATTTAGATCTTAAAATTTTATTTAAATGAAAGGAAATGTAATGTCTACATGGAAGGATAATGTCCTTACAACTTGCACTTAAGAGTTTCATTTTGTGAAGACTAGTTTGTGTGTTTTAGAAAAGACACTCAGGAGATGAAAAGCTTGACTTACATGAAAGTCTGTTACTGAACTGGGCAGACATCTAAATTAAAGGCTGAGGGCAATAATGTCCTTGTGATAGAAAATTTGCCCTTCACCCTTAACACCAATCATCCCTTCACACAGTGCCTAACAGCAGTATTAAAGGGATGAAAGACTACTGGTGACTCAAAGCATGAACCCCTTTACCCACATAACTGAACAGGTATTTATATTAAATGACTGATCTTTTAAGTGGTGTATCACACATGAAGGTCATCATAACAGCATGAGTTTAAACAAACAATGGGGATGGAGACCCCAGTAACAATTTCCTAAATCCCAGGAATGAAATGCATTGCTTAGTAATGCAATATGATTGCGTCAGCTCTGTATGCCTGCTTGCAGGGCTCTCCAGCTTTATCTTACAACAGGTCCTAATATAATCAAGAATCCAGACTGTATCAAGATAACTGTTCTCTTGGATACGTTACTACATGCAAGAAATCTAATGGTCTTCCTTTATGGGAGCTGACCACTAGATGGTAATTCCAGTGTAGAATGTCACATTTAGAACTATGATGCTCAGCAAAAAAATTCCCAGAAAGGCTGAAGTGAAATTGAGAAACCAACTTTCATGTTTCAGTGGAACTTTTGAAAAGACCTGCGTACTCTCCATGTCAAACACCTGTTAATAATCCTTTGTGGACAGATATTAGAAAAATACAATTCTGTTGCACATGTGGTTTGGTCCCATACAGCAATTCAGTGCTGTGCATGATTTCTCTAAAAAATATCTTCTGTGCTTCTTATATAACATATTGATCTCAACTACGCTTTGAAAACTTGCTTAACACATGATGTAACAGGAAATCACAATAATGTTCATGAAGTTCCAGTAGGTCCTATTTTGTTTCTGCGTATCAATCCAGAACTGCCCAATGAAAATCTACTTCTATGAAACCTCTGCTTAGGAAGGTATGCACCTGCCAACTTGAATGTAATGTAAGATTTTCTTTGTCCTCTTAGTTTGCATCCCAACGACTTTTTCAACATAGACTTTCCTACATTGTACACAATTCCTACTGAGGCAAATACCTGCACCTGTGCACAACTTTATTGATCAGTTTCTTCAAAAATCTTGCTTCACCAAGCTTTAACTTCATTATGAATAAAATAAATATCTTACAAATATTTTTCTTTTTTCTTGCAGTATCTTCCTGAGGAGAATCTCCATTTTCTTCACATTTTAAAAGAAACAGGAACTCCAGAAGCCAATGTCCGACAGATACAGTTCCTGTCAATCAGACTATCTATTGCCTAATATACTGAGGGAAGTATGGCAGTGATAAGGGCAATATAAAAGACTACATAAAATTTTTAAAAGTAACCACCTACAAAAGCAGTGAGACTACACACTGGAAACATGCTTTAATGGGTCAGGTTTTGAAGATTTTGTTTTGGAAGGCCCTCATACTCCCATGGACATAAAAATTATAGCTACTACACAAAACAAGAAAGTGTTTGTCTTTATATAATTTGCAGACTATTCCTGCAGAATTTATTCAATTTATTCTATTTATACCAGGTTAAAGATGCCTGGCCAGTATTTCAGCTAAGACAATCAGTATTCCATCAGTTTATAAGACCAATGTCTGAATTACCATGTTTAGGATTCAAAAGATAAACCTGTGTAAAAACTGGTGTAGCTCACGGCTTTGGCAGCTGCCATGTTAACTGTTGGTAGTACTTCACTGATTCATTTTACGAATCTTTTCAATAAAAATGCATTATATAAAACTCAATTCATTATCTTGCTCCTCCCTCCAACTGAAAAATGCCCCCACAAAACACTGAAGAGACACATCGAATCAATATGCTATGGCAATGAATATTCAGCAGATAATCAGTGATTCACAAATTAGTGTTAAATGCCACTCCAGCCACTGATGTAAAAAATGCTTTTCTAATAAGGTCTCTGATAAGTTGAGATTTTAAAGATGAATTTGATATACATAAAACCTCATATAGATAAATATTATCTCTGATATAAACAGCTCTTTACAAATAATGAAATTGTTGTTTTCATAAAGATACTCTGTGAAGGACTATGTAGGAAATATTTAAATCGTAATCTTAAAACTACTTTTACGTGAGTTGCACATATTTGTACAGTATGCTTGTTAGAGGTTTTGAAAAATTCTATAGAACAAATTATTCAGTAGAGTCAAACCCTTCAGTTGTGTTTTAGTCATCATTGGGGTGAAATGCAAACATAAACAGGACTAAGGAATCTCTTTGCTACCTTAATGAGTTCCTGGTATTCCAATTCTACGTCACATTTTCTAAAAAAAGAAAAATTATGGCCTAATTCTGGAACAATTTCTAAATAACTATCAGTTTGATGAAACAGAAAACTGACGTCTTCTTCAGCCACATACCAAATTCCCTCTTGGCATGAAATCAAGTCTGAAGAAATTATTGGCATAAGAGATGGAAATCCAGGCAGCCATAATAAGTATCCTAAACACTGCCTTTGGCCCATGAAAGCCAACTAAGGTTCCTTCCAAAATGAATGTTGCCCTAATATGTTCTATTCTTTTGAAAAACTAACTATTCTGACAAAGCTTGTACTGGTCCAATTGTGATCACACAAAGGAAGAAGTTTACTTAATGAAAACTTGCAACTAGAATCTTTCAGGTCTATGCTTTATGGAAGAAAAAGTTAAAGTAATATTATAAAATATGAAAACATGAGAAAGTCCAGTGGGTTATGCTCTCTCTCATATTTTATATAAACCTCTCTACTAAGAGGGAAAACATACACTCCTTACATAAACTGGTGCAAAGGAAAAAGACAATTTAAGGTAAACAGGGGAAATTTGGGTTGAATTTAGCATATGCCAGCTTTTAACAAAGACTTTTGGTACATATATTATCTTTCAAATTATTCATTGACATTTTTAAATCACTTTCATACCATTCAGAATCTGCTTCTTGACATACAGTAATTAAACTGAACTAATAAAATATCAGAAAACCATTCATATCCTGAGACTTCTGATTCAATTGCATCTCTGATTTCCTCTAGAAAAATAAGTATTTCTATCTAAACTTACTTATGCAGAAAGCCTAACTGCATCAACTCACATGTAGTATGTGTGTTTTGGGATTTGAAGAGGCCAACAACACCTTTTCCATGAAAGCCGCCAGATCTAAGTAGAAGGGTACTGTTTTTAGTGTTCTTCCAACAGACAACTGGCAGGCGATTGTGGCGGTAACAGCGAGCAACTCTCTGCAGACTGCTGTCTTGGACAGACTGAGGTACTACCAGGAGCCCAGGGTAACTGTATCGGCAAATGAATAAGAGTTAAAATTGCTTTCAAAATTGTAATCAATGAAAAACATTCTCTAAAATTACAAGCTGAATACACATCTTAATGAAAATACACCTAAATTTTTAATTAGTAACTCTCATTTTTTGTCCAATCCTAAAAAATACATTAATTTGTAAAGAAAACTACATTTTAAAAACAACCTTAATTATGAAAAATTTGTAAGGCTATCATTACTAGTCTCCATTTAAGGTTATATTTGATTTGGTAATATATTTCTTCTTAGTACATCTCTTTTCTGCCAGTACAATGAAGCCATATTTTTTAGCATGACAGAAAAGAGAATTTTGAGTCATGCAAATGATGCACTAGTTTTGTTTTGACACTTGTAGATGAAATATGAGAACTGAAAGGAAAGAATGTTAGATTGCCTAGAGTATTACAACTAAAACAATAGTTTTTGGTTTATGTCAAAATACATTTAAATTTTACAGTCAGATTCCTTGGAACGCTGTATTTCAAACTGCATTTTTGTGTACTTTTAAAAACACTACAATACACTGAGAGAATAACAAATTCACTGATACAATAGCTTTAAAAATAGAAAACCTAGCAAGATGGTAGTTATGGTGCTATTAGTGAAAGAAGGCTTCAAGCAATATGAAAGATTATTTTCTAAAAACTATCCAAGTGCCAATATCATACGTTAAGAAGAAACTAAGACAAGAAGCAGGGAAAAGTTACTAAAAAGTTACTAAACAACTTTGTTCCTCTACAATATACACTGTTCCTGTAGGTTCAGTTATCTGACATTTATTGAACTGCCCTCAAACATAATCCATCTACCTGATATTTATGATCTACCTCTTAAAACACAGTAACAAAATCAATATGGCATTAGATAAGTATTTATATATTGAAGTTTTTAATCCGCTCAGATATTAATTATATTTTCAAAAAAATCCTATAGATTATTAAAAACTGGTGGGTTTAGGGGAGGAACGAGTTGTCTGCATAATGTTCAAAGCATAATGAAAATGCACAGATTTAATCCCTTCATTTGTGTTGTACTCGATGGTGGTTGAACAAAACCAGTTATTAGTCTGTTACTCTGGATAAGTCAGAAAACAAGAAAGGACCTAGTATTTTCTTATGTGCCTTTCTTCCATGAAGAAATGGTGATTTCATTATCCATAATGAAAGCAATGACTGGCCAAAACTGGCTTTAGAGAATGCAAATGCCCTTCTGATATGAGTCAGGCAGATACGCTTTTACATTAAAAACAAGTTTTGTGGGCAGTGGTAGTTAACTACATTAGCTTTTGGAACAAAAAAGCCATTAGTAACATTCATGTGTTAAAACAGAGCATGTGGCTTTCAGCACCTGATGAAAACTTTTAAAGCAGTGTAGATATCTTCATTAATTCAATTTTAAAACATGTTTTTTATTTGAAGAAAAGAGTTATGTATAATTGTTTCTGAGGCTTGCTTTTTTTATTTAGGAAAAGAATAGATTTTATATGCAAATATATGACAAATAATTTCCAGTACCCACACAACAATTTCCATAAACCATACCAAGGGAGTGAGTTCTACCAGCTAACTTTGTTTGCCAAGTCAGAAAGCTGAAAAACAGGCTAATGATTTAGACATCAGTGTAGAAAGCCAAGAGAGAGAAACTCCTTCAGAAGGCAATCCCGAGTATCTAGGTTAGTTTCTTCCAAAAGTCCCAGGGGCGCTCTCTTTCCATGGGCTATGGGGAGAACCTAGTAAGGAAGGCTTGTGGTGTCTGACAACTTCTGGGGCAGCTCTGAAAGCCGACTCCCAGCTACCACTGCTGGCACTCTTTCTGAATCTAATGCATACAGAGCCACCAGGAGACAAATCTCTGAGCAGATTACAAATAGCTTCAAGGTCATTGGTTGAACACTCCTACTGTAAACAAAAATTTTCTCAGAATAAGTTGCTTAAATGGATATACCATGTGGTATGTGTGTTATGCCATCTTTATTTTCAACTACTTGACTGAACTGGTAAACTCACCTCCTGCAAAGGGAATACATCCTGTTCAGTGCAGTTATCCTTAAGTATTCAGTTTTTGAGCGAGAAGAGTTACTGCTGATGGTCCCTAGTCCCAAACGCTGGTAGTCTCTGAAACAGGCTCTTTCTACTAATTGCTCCATTGTTGATTTTTCTGATGCTTTTAGGGTACCACTTGTGTGCAGCTCGCTGTCATCTGAAACTGAAGTTAAACATCTTTAAGAGTTTGCTATTTGGGAGGCCAGTAGTTACACAGAAAACAATGCTGTTTTCTTCAGAACAAAGTATTAGTTTGTCTTACAGTCAGTGGCGAATTACAGGAACAAATACAAACAAACAACAGTTTATAGAAACTATAAGCAATAAAATAATATTTTAGTCAGGAAATCTGAATGTATCACACAGTTACCTACTTCACTTGTCATTGGCATCGCTGACAACTCCTCGCTAAAATCCTGGATAATGTAATCTCATCTATTCATTTGAACTGAACCAAAGGCAGATAATCTTTCAACAATTTATGAAAACCTGTTAAATTCATAACTGCTATACAGAGATGTACACAAGACAGAAGAAAGAAAAACGTGCACATAAATCCATTAAACATCCACAATAAAATGGACCTCGCAATTGTTTTAAACTATCTTCAAAAGATGTAACAACCTTTTTAAGGCTTAGTTCAAACAAAAAAACATGGTTTTGTGTCATAATTTCACAACTGATGAGTGTTGGTTGCTTAATGCCTCAGTTTCAATGTCAAACAGCAGCTTCCTTCAGCCATGCATCAGCTGCACTTTCCAAAGCAGAAAAACCTTTAACCACGAGAGATAAAAACCATCACAAGTTCAAACTACACTGAAATCCAAGTCAAGCAAGGTCTCTGTACAAAACCTGCCACCTGCCTGTTACTGACACTTCCAGCTATTTCAAAACACTTCCAAAAGCAGATTTACTGTTCACAGCATGTATCGGTTACTTGCTACCACCTCAAACATCGAAATACGTGCATATGAGGGGAAGTATTTCTTCAGGAATGAGGCACTGAAAAGTATATAAGGATTTAAATTTAAAACTGGACTTTACAAGACTGGAAATTAAAATAATTTTAAAAAATAAAAATTATGATACAACTAAAATATTACTGGCAGTAGACAATATTCAGAATTTACAAGAGTAGAACCCATATACACTTTTTTTGCATCTTAGCATAAGAGCTAAATGATTAATTCTATTGCCACTGCAGCTTATCAAACAAAATCAACAGTTTTCTATTTAACCTAAATAATAAAGAGTTCAAGGCTGTGAATACCTCCTATTTTTTCTGTGTTTTCCTATTTGTCATGATAAGAAAGAAGTTACAAAACATTTAAAAGGATTTAACAATTTTGAATGGAAAGCTATTACTGACTCAGATAAGATGAGGGTGCATTTTTAAAACATTTTTTTCTAAATGCATTTTTCTCTCATGAAAGCAGGTATATTGGTGATCAGAATTTGCAAAACATCTCCTGTGTGTAAAAAAGCTAGAGGTAAGAGCTCATATTGGTGTCTCTAACCTGAAAAGGGAAATGAAGATATTTTGCTGTCTCAAGTTGGATTTAAAAAAAAAAATGATTTTGAGAAGAAGAGGAATAATCCCTCTATTTTACTGTTCCTGTTTATTGTTTGTAAAAGTGGATTTCACAGTCTCCTATTTTATGGAACACAACAGTATGGTCACCTATAGTAAACAGAATTTAGCAGTAACGAGATTCTATACTCTGAACACAAAAAGATAGGGAAGAATCAGAGGGAAATTAGGTGTTCATTAGCAACAACTAGTAACTAGAGTTCTGTGCCCAGTTTTGGAAATCACATTGCAGGTTACATGTGAACCAGCTAAAGAGGGCTGAGAAAAGAGCAATGAAGATGATCAGCAATCTACCAAGACTTAATAAACAAAGAACTGAAGGAACTGCAGATACTCAATAACTAGAAAAGAACAGAGAAATATTACAGTAGACCCTAAGTACATTAATTACTGCAATCAAAATGAAGGAATAATCTCTTCTATACATATATGGTGGCAGAGTAAGAACTGAAGGCTTTAATTTATGGCAAGGAAATGTTTAGTCCTGAATATCAGAAAGTTGATTGGTTTTCTCCAGCATTAAGGATGGTTAAAGCATATGTACAAATCGCCTAGAGTTGTGGAACCTTCATCTTTGAAAGCGTCTAAGAAAAGTTTAGGTAAACATCTCTGAGGAACAGATTCAGTATGTTGATCTTGCCTTGGGGCAGAGACATGGAGCACATGATCTCCTGAAGTTCCTTCCAACCCTGTCTTTAACATTTCTTTTTTTAAGACACCTGCTGCAGATAGTTCACATCTGCTTCATTGCTGGTATAGCTGCATAGTTTCCCATACTTCAGTTTTTTGAGACTTGCAAACAAAAAGTCACTCACAGAAGTCAATACAGAAGAAATTGCAGGGATTAAATAGCAAATTGCCTGTGTCTGAAATAGTCGCTACTGTTGTCAGCTGACTATACCTGAGCTGTCAGAGCAGCATGGAGAGAAAAAACAAACTGTTACATTCCCCATCACAACATCTGGAAACCAGCAGGTAGGAAGCCCCACAATTTACATTTTTCGTTGTTTGTTAGGGAAGGAAAAAAGTGACTATCACTAATGTTCATATAGCACCTGTGTTCATGGAAGAATATAGTTGTTATGTACATCAGCAGTGCAAAAACTCCTAAAATGTCTTCATCATCAAGAGAAGTATGAACACACAGATATGATTGTGCTTGGTGTCTCTGGGTGAAAGACAAAATCATCCAACAATCACAAAGGTACAGACTGCAGAATTGCTTCTGTCCCAAAGAATCTACAACATCAGAATGCATATTAACTTAAGGAAGATGCTGAAAATTCAATTTAGAACATAATTTTTCAGCACTGTAAAGACATTCTGTGTTTTGTAATCCTTTCTTTTTGCCCTTTTTCCCACCATCTGGAATGAAAGAAGAAAATCAATATTTTTTAGCTTTCCTGGAATGGCTTTCCTCCATTATGGAGACAGAGCAGTAACACAGTCCTGCTTCAGGCCATTTTTATATATCTATTCATAAGTCACCTAAGTTGCCTTGTTCACTGACCAAATATTCAAAAGGAAAATCTGGCTTGTTTGATGTTTTGAAGAAATTATTGGTGTCTGATAAACACTTCATTATCTGAAATGCTTGTGGTTTTTTTTAAAAAAATAAAGAATGGTATGACAAAACAATACCTGTTTACGTACAGGAGAATCTGGTTCCCTCTAGTGGTTTATTATAAATTAGCACTGGTCCAGATAAGGATTTACTGACAGCAGCACATGGTAGAAAAAGAAGTATTTGGAAGAAAGTCAAACTCCACAGCATTACACGAACTATACAAAGTGCCCAAATCACTTTCTACCTTCTATCCCCAAATCCTTTCAACCAAAATTTGGAACAATGGTGCTCCCAGTAGTATTGACTTCCGCTGCTTTCGGAAACTGTTTGTCACTTCCGCATCCACAAAGGTCTCCCACAGTACCTGCTCTTTCTTGAATCTCACCACTTACTGCTTTCTTATCATAGACTAACTCCAGATGTCATGATGTCTAAAGACAAATAGAAGCTACAGCATGCTTCTGTGCTGTTCCATCTACATTATTATGATGTAAAAAAATGATAAAAAGATACTATCTTAAAATAGTTTGACAACTAAAAAATAATTATATAGTATTTTGCTTTACCAACAAATGAACTTCCTCTTTTGCCTCATCATCACAAAAGAAAACAGGTATTTAATGTACATATTTGTAACCTCCTTCCGGTCAAGGAAGACTCGGCGATTTCTTCTTGAAGATACTACTTATTCAATACGTTGGAATGGAAGCATAACAGGATGCAGTTATGAACCAACACGGAAAAAAAAAAGGCGTAACCATTACCAGAGATATCATCATCTTCATTCCAGCCTGGGCGATTCCCCCTTTCTTCCACTATTGTGCCCGTCTTCTTCTTTAATAAATATTGGCGTCCAATTGTCATCTTCCCAGCACGCTTTGCTCCTTTCACAATGCTTTTTGAGAAGGTACTGTAAATTCACAGCAACAAAAATATTTGGAAAAATGCATATGTGTCTCTCCAATAGCACGTACAGATTGTTATGATGAACCCACTTATGCAAATAAAATGTATTTAATAATTTTTCATTTAATGTAATAACAAAAATTGTAACCTCCAGAAAAATGACATCCTATATTATTTTTAAATGCCAATTATACTATTTTGAGAGAAATTTCTGTCTGTCTAATGGCAATGAATAAGCAGCCATCATCTTTCTTTAGGTATTTGTATTTTGCTAGCAATGTGATAAATCTACAAAGTTGACAAAGTAAAGGCAGGAAAGAAAAATTACCCTAAAGTTTTAAGATTCCCTGACTAGCCTGGGATTCTGCTTTCCTGTGTCAATAATGCAATAATCAACAGAGAATCACAGGAACTACCACTCTCGAACAGACTAATGATCTAGTAAAAATCTAGTCTAGGAAAAATTAATGTATAACAAAAACTTCAAAAGAGGACACAAAGCTCAAACTTTAGATTAAAAACCACTAGGACAACTGTACAGACTGCACTAAGGGTAAAATTAATTCCAATTCACATTAGGTTATTAACCTATGAAGTAGTACACAAGAAATCTGGGTTTTATTTTGGCATAATTTGCATAGCTGAAGATGCTACTTACATTGTATGTGTTTCAAAATGCAATGACAAACTTGTTCAAATTTACTGCAGCCAGAAATTTGGGTAAGTAATACATTCCTATACTAATCTATCTTTTATTCAATAAATATAAAAAGATGCAGAATAGCTATCAGTTATTTTGACTTTCCTGAAAGCTGCTTGAATAATCTGCATTTCTGCAAAGCTGTCAGATTGTTCAATGCATTTGACTAATACTAAACAAGAACATCAGTAATAAAATAATAATGACTATACCGGAATGAAGTGTTCTTTTCTTTTTGTTTTGGTAAAATTATCTGTGGTGCTGTTTGCCCAGCTGCAAATGCAAAAGTGCTGAAGATAGATTGAGGATAACGGAACTTCATTAATTGTTTCTTAAATATTTCCACCACTTCAGGACTTACTTCTTCATCAAATGCTACTTTAATTAACTGCATATCAAAGACATGACATGTTAGAAACGGCAAAAAAAAATAGAATTAAAGAAATTAAGAGATCCTAAAACAGATCAGCAGAATCCCCATATTTATGCATTACTATGCCCATTGGAAAAAACAAATACATGTACATATACCTTACTGATTTTGATGGATATTACACAGTTTATTATTATTTAATTTAATTTTTACATTTATGACCTCATACTAAAGCATCTAGAATTCTCAGAATATCAAACACAAAATATGTTGGTAAGTGCCAGCAGTAGTGCTGGCACTAAGACATCTCCAGCAGTTCAAACACCAGTCATGTGGGACAGCTTAGCTTGGAAATACTCTGCCAGCTCAGCCTGTATACTGGGAACTCAGGTTGGTAATGCACTTCAAAGACTCTCACCAAACCAACAATTCCAGCACTCATACATCACAACCATTATATTTTCATTACTAAGTCATTCCAATTTTTGCCTCATCTTGCAAAGTATAGAAATATAATAGTGAAATCTGATCCTTAATAAAGAACTAACCCTGTGCTATTCAATATTGATCCATCCAATCCACTAAAAATGCTTTTTGAAAGGTTTTGAGGAAAGAAAAAAAAAAATCCCATCCCATCATCCTCAGCCAAAAGAATGACATCAATGACATCAGCAATTGGGGTGATGAGGCAGGGGAAGAAAATAGAGAGAGAAAATAGGGAATCCGTAAAAAGGGCCCAGAAGAACTTTAAGAATTTGCGAAATGCAAACAAAGAAATATCCCAGAGCTTTATTTCTGAGTGCATATGTATACACCTTTTGAGTATCTTTTGTTTGCCATCTAGAAGGTGGATTTCATCATTGCTTTTTTAATTCCACTTGTTTTGTAAATATTTTCCAAATGACTAATAACTCTGTTGTTCTAGGACCTCCTTGAATGGAGCCTTGAATCTTTTTGGGGTTACAGTGATTTGAAGTTTTAAAGATATCAAATAGCATAACTGCAGCCAAAACATTCTGAAAGTCATAATTAATAAACAAAGAGGAGGGGCTATTTCACACTGCATTGAATTCTAGCTGTAACAAAAGGACCAGAAAGTAACCGTTTGCTGATTGTTTTTGTTCTCATAACCTAATAGAAAACTATTCTAAACAAAAGCAAAGATGATGTTTGACCAGAATCCAGCACTGAAAACACTGAGCTGTGTCTGTATTTAGCACATCATTGAAGCATGCTAACTATTCTGGTAAAAACAATTCTGGAAAATAAAAGTCCTCATGAAGTCCTCTCAGAAGTCAACAAAAAGAACTTGATTTCGCTTGTTTTACTCAGTTGTGCTTTTGAATAGGATACTGAAGGATGATTAGCTAAATAATGTCCTTTACTGTAAGGTACTAGAAAAATGCTGATGATCTATTTTATTATGTTTTCAAATATGAGAGTTACTGTTCACAATGAAAATATACTTCTGCAGTCAGCCAACCCAACAAAATATTAAATATCTTAAGTACTGCAGTCTGCTTTCAGTCCATGATACGAAATTCTCCAACTTTCCACCTCTTAGGGTTTGACCCCAGTTAAGATCACTATCAAGAAGAAACATTTAGGGAAGACTTCATGAGTGCTAATTCTTAAAAGTGCAGCTCTGTCGATGGCCCTGCAGTACACGCTCCTGCTGAACACACTGAGGGGGATCCCACAGACAGAAAACCACCTGGATATACGGAGGCTCTTTGGTTCTGGTGGCTACCCTAAAGATTCCTGAAAGTACAGCTTCCATGTGAGATGCACCATGACTTTCTGCCATGGATTTTTACAGGAAGCTGGTAAAGTGACAAGCATTGAGAAGAAAGCAATATTTATAGGTTTTGTATACTCTTTACATGTAGCCGGAAGAAAGAGAAAAGCATTTATCCACTGGCCTGCCCAGGTCTCTACTCACGTGAAGAGATTTTGGAACCCACATAATCCATTGATGGATACAAAATAGAAGGGGGGGGGAAGGAGTAAAAAAAAAATCAAATATAAAAATGGTAACCCTCTGTAAATATAAAGTGGGCTAAGAAATGGCAGTGTTTCTATGAAAGAACTGTGTTCTGTATTGACTTCACAGGGCAGAAAACTGAACTCTTCACAAACACCAAGACAAAGTGCTGCTCATAAATATTTTGAGCTTTGTTGTCACATAAATTTTTACAAAACTTCCTTTTACCTGAAAGGTAGCTGAAGTGATCTGCAGTCCTTCTTGCATACTCTGCTGCAGTTGGTTCTGTATAGTGATTTTCTTCTCCTTCGTAACAGATGCAATAGGAAAGCTCCGGATCACCGTCTGCTCTCCAACTGAGGGCCATAAAATTGTATTTACAGATACTTGTTAGATCAGAGAATCAGATCTGGTTTGATCACATTGTACTTTGAATAGACAGGAATGAGTAGGTACAAAGCAACATAAAAATAATGGTACAGAATTAATTTCAATTGGTAAATTCCTGAAGTATTACTTGTAATCTGAATTTCAGATTAATTTCAGCTGGGATTATTAGAAAAATAATCTCCTTCATTCTGAGTCTTTCTACACAATAGAAATGCACTTCCAAAATCTATGTTGGTAGGGGGTGAAGAAACACTTTTAAGCTTATTCGAATTTCAGACTGCATGATAAAATTTATAAACAACAAATTACATACACTGATATTTTACATATGACCATGAACCTTCCACAATAAATTCATACTTCTGAATGACAACCTGCTTAGAAATGGCAGATGGCAAAATATGAAAATTTGCCATTCAGAAGAGTTATTTCTATTACATATTAAACAGAATACTGAATTTGTTAATAATCATTTTAGGGAGAATGCTAACTCAATATTTATCATTTAACACACTTCTGGTGGCTGAAAAAGACTGTTTAATGAAAAGCTAGGGGTAATGGAAGCTGCAGTTCTCACACAGTATATATGTTCTCTCTTAGAGGTGAAGAAGCTTACAAACACTGTTCTGTAAAGCAGCATTACTACACTAACTCTACAGATGGAACTGAGATATAAAGACACTAAGCACTTTGTCCATTCAAAACAGAAAGTCTATGGAAATTACTGAAGTGTGTTCAGGAATGTCCTTACTTCTGTCTCTAACTTTAGGTAGTCTGTAAAAGCCCATAATACGAAGTGACAGTCTACTGAAGTTTCCTCTAAGACAAGTACATATTATGATTTTATATTACATAAATCACAGCACTCTAAGTACCTACCAATATACAGGAATAAACAAACACTTTGCGTCTAATGCCTCATCTAAAGAAATAAGTTCTAGTTAAGTTAAATGTAAAATCAAAATCAATCACACTTATATCTAGTGATAAAAACCTATATTAAGAGATTACTCTTATCTGATCAACATGAAAAATTATACTGCGAGGTATATACATTTTGACATTGATGCTTGAATAGGTGGATAGGCCAGCTCAAAGTCCTGCTTATCTGTAGGAATACAGTTATCACTGTTTAATTTTTCTTACCCAGTTGATCATGAGGAGTGCCTTTAAATATAATTCGATAAGTAGTAAGGAACAAAGCTCCTTCAGCAGGGAGGATGTGAGGACCTCCAAGCAGTCCTCCTGTAGCTTCCTCTCTGCCATCAGGATCGAGTAGCACACGGAGACCTTCACAAACAAATTCTTCTCCTGGCAGTAAAGCTGGTCGTAGAATTTTGGGCTGATGCAAATAAATGAAAGTGTTAGTGTAATGGTGATACCAGTGTTATACCTCAGTCTAGTTATAGTATATAGCTTAAAAAGCTAAACAAAAGCTTCAAAACAAAATTGTTAAGAGACTGAGCACAAAGAAGGGAGATGGAGTTTGGACGCAACTAAGAGAAATGGATCTCAAAAAAGAGTGGGCACGCAACAGCTTGTTTATGATCAGAAGTTTGGCTCTACTACATTCATAAGTTCATATTTCGTGAGACCAAAGCCAAACACTTTAATCACTGGTGGAAATTTTCTTCCAGTGTTTTGATGTTTCCTCCTAACATTATGAGGGGGAAAAAAGATGACTAAACTGCATGATTCTAATACTTGTAAAGAATACAAATATGTTTCATAATACTTGCCTTCTGTATTGGTGGAAGCCGCCTACTCTCACGATGGACAGCCTCCAAAGTCTCTATGTGCATTGCCACAATGCCTGGAAAGCAGTAATACCATAAACAAGTCTCATATAATATGCAAGTTAACCTTTAATTAAAACTCTAATATTCTGAAATTCTCAAATTTAAACAACAAGGAAACAATTATTTGAAATTCAACAGCAATTACAGTCTAGAAAAGAAATCTAACCATCTAACTTCACTGAAAGTAAATAAAACTAAAAAGTGCATTTATCTCACTAGGAAAAGGATTAAAAAGGACTACAAACAATTTTTTGGTCACAATTCTTACCTGGTATCATGCAATGAAGACTCTTGATGTGATCCTGTGTAACTCCGCTCTCCGTGCAAACCTTGTCAATAAATCTGGTGATAAAGCGTACAACTGCGTTTGCAACATCATTGTTCTCAGAGTCCTCAAATCCACTTTCGGTGTCATAACTGTCTGCAACACTGCCTGCAATACTGTGTACATAAACAAAAGAAATTTCAAGTGTGAAAAATTCAGCTGGTGAGGCACACGTGATACCTGGCTAGAGACAGACAAGCTGTGGGTTTCTTTTCTTGTTACAGTATATAAACTTTGCTAAAAGCATATGGAGGTACCACAATTACACCGTATTTTCAATGCCATTAACACTGTCAGAACTGCATGGAGAACTTTCCTTCCATGAGTCCAGCACAGACATGTCCACAAGGGAAAAAAAGGCTGCCTGGAAGTGAGCTCTATGTCTTCTCTTCATAGAATCAAGTACATTGTTTGCAAGCCAAGGTAAACAAATATCCAGTTACATACAGAAAGACACATTAAACAAATACTTTGGTGGCAGAGCAAAGCACACAAAAGCTAAAAAGACTATAAGATGCATTTTTTGTGCATCAGATAAAAAATGCAGGCTAGTCAGTGGGAGATGTACTTTGCATGTCTAAAAATGCCTTCCATAACAATATCAAGGACCAGATTCACACACGGCAACATACACTGCAACCTGTCTACTGAGCGTGTCCTAATGGCCAAGTTTTGAGGTGTTTAGTCAGCAGAAATGAGTAGCCATGGGGAGTCTGATACTGACAGCCTGCCTGTCTTTCACTTGATGTCAGTGTTCTCACGGAGTGTTCTACTATTTTATCAGGTGGGAATTCTGACAGATCATAGCCAATAATGAGGACAACAAATAGAGAGGGAGGAAGGCTTGTTATGAAATGCCCTGGATTTGGATGCTAGGGAGTGTAAACTGGCATTATCCTCCTCCTTAGTAATTTAACCTTTGCCACAGTGGCTTAGCCCTCTTGCTTTTTCTGACCTCAGTGCCTTTCTTCCTTGCAGCTGTTGCACAGAAATTTTATGGATGCTGTATGGATGATTTTATGGATGCTGTACAAATGCTTTCTTGATTTTAGGTTCATACACTGTTTTTTTCAAGTTATACAAAAACTAACAGTAATTTTTAGGCTGCTCTTTCCTTTCTAGCCATACCCTATGTTTGTCTTAAACATTTCCATTACTAGATTAAAGATTCTTACTGTGATAATAAAATTTTTATGTTCCTTTAAATGGTGGAAAACTACTCCAGATTAAGTTCTGTTATTTAAAAGGAATCATGTTAGACTTCTGTTCTCTTTAATTAATCGACTTGAAGATACTGAAATAATCTGGTATTTAGAATAAGTCCTGAAAAACGAGAAGCTTTTGAAGACTGTGGCCCATTCTGACTGATTATCACTGACCTTGTGTACCCACCTGTTTGTGACAATACTGTTGCTTCCACTCTCCCAGTCACCAGTAGCTGATGTTCTCAATAACTTGTTCTTACTGGTATCCAGTGGTACCAGCAGGTAGACCATGAGGTTAGCAAAGTGAATGGCCTGACTGAAAACTGTACTTTCCTCATTCTGGACTAGCTCCTGCTGCGTTTGTTTATTAAGAGTTGGCCACAATCGCAACTGCTCAGCAGCCAGGTCCATTGCTGTCTTATCCTGGTCTGGACCTACAGAATTTTTCTCCTAGAAGACATATAGAAAGCAATATAAAGACTCAGAAGAAATAACAAAGCTCTAACTTAAAAACAATGTTTTGTCAACATTTTATTAAAATGTTTATTGAACTTCTTCAGTTAAACTATACATTATTTTAAAAAGAAAAAGCAAATAGCTACACTCAATAGGGTTTAAGGAGAATTATGATTATAATAACTGAGGTTTGAAGCTAGTTTACTGAGAGATGCAAGTAGCACCATGTGGACAGATATAAATAACATAATTTCCTTCAAGATCTTTTTTCTGCTGTATGGTCTTCCATGTTTCTTCAGAGTGGTTTACTGAATTTAATATAGCTGTTCTCCTTAGCTTATCCACGTAGGTCACATAAGAACAAGCATAAATCAGATTGAGAAATGACATGTAGCTCATTGCTTGATGCAGGTGATATCCTCCAAATTCCGAGGATGTTGAGGTGAGGAAAGCTTTTATATAATTGTTTCCAGACCAGCTGAAACATTCATGTTTTTACATGTCAGAGTCCAATTCTAGCATTTGCTTGAAGCAACTAGGTAGATGGCATATGGTCAAATTATATTATAGCCTGAGGAAATTAGAATAAAGGAATCTGGCACCTGATATTAGTGACCTGAAGCCTGATGTTAAATTATCAAACGACAAGGTATCTTGTAAATGTTTTTTCCATACTAAGTTAAAGTTGGGCTAATTTTCCATATAAACACATGTGAGGGTTAAATTAGATGCCCCTTTGTAAGTTCTACTGTTCACATTTTTCTTTACATAGTGTCAGATTGGAAGGGGCTCCCCATTCACCACCCTACAGCACTTTTCCCTTTATGCCTGATATGTCTGACTTGCCTTTGCACTCCTTCATTCTGCCTACATTTCTTGGAATATCTCTATTTTACTTCCTCTCTTTAGAATGCTGTATGACTCTGAGTAGCATATACTTTTCAGTCACATAGTTGACAATTATATTTTCATTCAAGAAGAGCGATAACAAATGGTTCTTCACTATGTGTACATGCTCCTTCTTAAGAAAAAGATCCTACTGCAGCATGCTGCAAGGCTTCCCATTATACTTTCATTTCTGCATTAGAGATGTACTTTCTTCCTACTGAGACAGACAATTTGTATTCTGGAAGATTTCTCAAATTTTAATAAAGCAGACTGCGTGCCATTCAACAGAAACCACCCCAGGGTTTGGTAATAATCTAACAGAGGACACTGGAACTGCTGTTAGCTTAGGTTGTTCATGTAATACAACTGTTGCTACTTTATAACATTGCTATACAGTAAGTTACTAGTCTCAGGAAATACATACATCTTAAAGTGTGGAAAATTACATGAAGAAGTGGTTGCTTGAAAAATCCTAAGAGCAACATCTGCTTGCAGATAAATTTGCATTTTTGTTATTTTCTGTGTTATTGTATGCTGTTTAATATGGCAAAAATGAAAGGAAAATATGTAAAATCAGAGAAATATAACTTAGGTCTCTATAACTTCGGAGACAAAGGATGAATAAAAATACTACTTTGACATTTACTTCAATATATTCTCCTACCTTTTGTCTGAACTGTACTCCATGGTTGTCATCTCTGGCTGTAAGGTAGAGGGAGCGAACTTGATTTTGCACGTTGCTATAAAAGGTTGTTTCCCAAAACTGTTGGTTAGTCCAGATAGGATGGTCTTGTACACAGGTGTAAGCAAACTGACTAACTCCAGGTGCTAATTTCTGAAGGCAAAAACATGAAGAATTGACAAACTAGCCCTGTCATTTCGTTTCCTTTAAAGGCTACAGCTTGAGTATTGAAATCCATATATAAAAAAATCAGTTGTACAGACTAAAATATGCAATATATACCATCTTTTGTACTGTAATATGGGAAAGAGAATTTATCTCCAGTTTTGTGCCATTAAAAGATTAACACAGAGGAAGCTTGTATACAATTCTAATGCCAAGGCAAGACATGACTTTCTTGATTCTCAGTAGAAAAATGAGACCTGAGAGGAAGAATTCTGTTATGATAGTACAGAAAACACTACTAATATAAAATATTTTCCTTGCCAACAAAATTGAGTATTTTAATTACCTGGCCCTACCACATAGAAATCAGTATTCAAACAGGTGAAAATTATTTCTAATTTCAGTTAAAAGTCAGAACCTGTGGTAATGAAATCTAAAATGGTTTTAAGTGGCAACTGAGTCCTTCAAATAAGCTGCATTTGTTGCAGCTTAGATAAATTGTTCTCTTCGTTGTTATCTACTGCACTGTATGATCCATAATCCAGCTCCTGAAAGAGTAGTAAATTGGGTATGTTCTTTTGAAGCCACAAGGGTCTGGATTCCCATAAAGCCACAAACGAAACCAGAACTGTTACAGCATTTCTCATGAATGCATCATTTTTTTCAAGTAGGTCTATTTATTTAGGCAGCACTGGTATCCCAGTGAGTTGTTTAATATTCTTGATAACCAAATACAATGAAAGGAAATTTATTTCAATGATCTGAATAATTAAGAATGAAATCTTATTATCATATATTCTTACTTTTTGAAAAAAAGTCCGCAAAAAAAATCTGTGTTGTATACTGCATATAGCAAAAAGGCAGGTAATCTAAATACCTGCTTATGATTATTTCTACAGCAGAACTGAATAATGAAGTACATCATTGGGTGCCTCATTTAACGACTTTCACTCAGACTACTATCCATATCTGAAATATGCACTACATTATTTAGACTTTAAATTTTACTTTAATGATTACATTGCAAACCCCTTTCCTGTAAAGCATAAGTATTACTCTATTTAATATTTATAACTGACCAACTGTACACAACAGCCAGTAAATACAATAATTCCTCAGTCGCCACCCAGGCATTCAATTGGAAGGCTGGGAAATCACAACTGAAAATTTTAAAGTCTGTTTTACAGATTTCTGGTTTTGCAATTCTTCGAACTGTGTTTTCCACACTATGCTCTTCCAAGTACATCATGAACTAAAAGTCCTGATCATGTGCCATGTATTCATTCCCTATCAAAGAGAAGGTCCTTTGAAATGGTACATTTGAGGAAATGGTATGTGACATGCTACTAAAATTTATCCAACTGAAATACCTCCTTGCGATTAACCATCAAAAACTGAGAAATATAGTTTTTATTTAATCATGAAGAATGTAATCAAAATCTCTTGGTAATCTGGTAAGAAATCTAAATGAGTGGAAGATTCAAATGACATTAAATGTGACTTTGTTTATTCAGTACAGACTAAAACAGAAGATGGCTGGTTTGTTAACAGATTCCCAAGTTTCAGTTGGGATGCGGCGTATGGTGGCTCACAGGAAGCGAGAACGGATCGCACAGGAGCAGCTCCCGTGCTTGATCCAGCTGTTAAATCTCAGCACAGGACAGCTCAAACAGCGTCCTGCTGACCTTTGTACTGACTGCTGTGCATCCCTAGAAAAACATCTCAGGCATACAAAATATATGCTAATTCATTACTACATCAAGCCTGTTAATTAGCAGGACAATTAACCGTACATGAAATTGAGTCTTTTAATTGTAAAAAATGAGAAAATGTTGAAACAAAAAACATATAGGAGGACTACCCTTATCCTCCTTTAAAGCTACCTCCTTTAGAGTAATCTTTATCCTTTAACAGCTGTACATATTTCACATCTTTTGCCACTGGTAGGTGCACCCACAGCTAGCTTAAAAAGCTTAGGTTGTTCAGCTGTGGTAATGAACACAGGGCCCACAGAATGGATTTGGTGCAAACATTCACTTAACTAAAAATCCAGATGCACAAAACTTGGTTACAGCGGAATGAGGATGACAGGTGAATCACAGAATATAAATATGGATAACACCTCTTGAAAGCAACAGTTACTGCTAAAGCCACATCATGACTTTTACTTTTATTTACTCTTTATTTTTTCCATTGGCAGTAATTCTCAGTCAGAATACAGCTACAAAAAGGGAATATCACATTAAAAAAACCCAAACACCCCCCCCAAAAAAAAAACCCAAGCAAACAAAACCCCAACAACAACAAAAAACAGCCCCCAAGAAAACAAATAAAACATGTAAATGTCTGTTCAACTCTTAACTCATGCCAATTTGTGTAGTAAATGCTGCACAAAGGAGTGATTTGACTATCAACCTGCTCAGCTGCCTTTGATGCCTCAGCCCAAATCAGATAACTGTGTAAACTATGTGAACAGCGGGTTATCTTTGGCACAACCCCAAAAAAAAGTTTAAAATCATAACCCTACGTCCATAGTAACAGTGTTACAGAAATAAAAATGAGTCAAATGATTTTCACACGGGGACAAACAGGATAGGACAGGAAAGCTGAGGGGCTTTTAAATGCTATTCCTGTGCTCATAATTTAAAACCATTAACAGCCATGTACAAAGCACAATTTTTAAAGGATGGAAATTTATGTTCAAATATAAGGACAGAAATCAACACTGACAGTAACTCCTAGGCAAAGTAAAAATAGTTTGTTTACAAAAGGATGACAGAAAATCCATGAAAAAGCTAAGCAATCCTGAACATTATCCTTCCACATCACCTGTATGTGTTGAAACAAATGGCAGAACCTGCTAGTGGCCAGAACACAGAATCAAAGTCAGGACTTGTAGTTCCAGGCTCAGCTCTGTCAGTTATTTTGGGAAAAATCACTTTGGATTCTCAGCTTGTTTCACTCAGTTTGGTTGTAAAAAACTAATACGAATACCAACCTTAAGAAGTGCACTGCTGCTCCTGTGCAGTCAAAATCCATATCTTGGTACAAATGCATGCATTTCATGAAACTTACAGTTTCTGTATTCTCTACCCTAGGAATGCTTAGACAGTCCATTTCACTAGAATGAAAACTAATCTAATACATCAGAAGGGTCCCAATGTTTGCTGTTTATTCAAAAGAATTTGCTCAGGATTTCTCCAGTTTAAGTAAAACAGTAGTTCAGTGTTTTTCATCATGAAATCCTACATATATTAAAACAAATCTCCACCTATCTTTCCATAGGACAGCTAAACTATACTGATATTTATGTTCCTTCTCCCTGTCCCAATAATTCATTTCTGCCAGACAGAATGAATGTAGGAGGCAGCAAAATAATTTCCTACTTATAAGGGAGGATTTAAGGGCTGACAGCTTAAAAAAGACCTCAGAAGAAAATATGAAATCCTTATTCTAAAGTTGTCTGTATGATAACTTAAATGAACATTCAGCTGTAAGTAGTAATAACCAACAGAAAATGAGTTAACTTCTGCAAAGGACACCGAGTTCCCTCAGTAGACTAATGACACTTAAAACACTCAAGCACTCCTCTCCCAAATTACACACTGTGTGACTATGCAATTTCCTGAATTCAGGAATTACCTTTCCATTATTTCCACCTTACTGAGTGGCACTGGATAATACCTGCCTGGAATTTTCCTGACACTGGATACTTCCGATTCTGAAAATGATACTTGGTGGCTCAGTAAAAAATGTGCAGTGACTCCAAGAATGTAAAACTTACTGTGAGGCGCACGTCCCCAAAGAGCCTCTCTGACATTATATTATTTAGATTGCTTGTTTCTGGAAAAGAAAAGCACGCTTTGTGCTGATCACTCATCAGTCATTATCCTTCACACTACAAAAGCTTAAAGAAGAAAGCAAGTTTATCTAGCAAACCAGAGGATCCAGTTATTGAAGTTGGAAAAAAGAGATACAAAACAAAAAGAGTGAAAAACAATATGAGTATACCTGAGACTGCTTGTCTCACAGGATTTTGCTGCACATCTCTTGGCTATGGAAATTAAGGGGGAATGTCAATAGTACTCTATTTTTTAGAGAAATTCTGTTTACTTCAGAAGTAAACTGGATTTTTGTCTCCAATTTATATCCTAGGTTATAATTCTGGATATTTTTAGTGAGAAGAGGAAGGAAGAGAGGTGAGAAGAAGGTTGCTGCTGAATGCAAAGAATAGCTTCCCACTCAGCTCTTCGAGGAATCCCTGTGCTATGGGTTATCGGCTTGATTTCTGTGCAAAAGCTATTGCAACACCATGGAAATTACCCACCAATCTTCTTTGCATACCAAAGGAGAACACAGAACTTCCCCTCTCTTATTGTGTAAGGTTTGCCCTGGAAGTCTGCAAGTGTAAGCAGGACATCGTGACACTGCTACTTTAAAGAGTTACTCCCCATCTAGGAGCTGTTTATATAGACATTCAGTCAATTACCATCTATTGCATATCATGACTAGGTACTGCTTACTGTAGGCAACATACCGCTCCTCCCCAAGAGGATGTAAACCAAGTTCTGCATATGAACATATTCTAAGTGCCAGTCCTGCATTCAGACCTATGTTGTGTTCACATAGATATATGGTAAGTTCAAAAAGACTCCAAAGAAGTCCCACAGGAACAACCTATAAAAATTGACCTATTTGTCTATATATTACTTGCATACAACACTCCATCACACAATGCACGAGTTTCATTATTTATCATGGGACACACTCAAACAAGTGTAAGTGTGTGTGAATATGTTTTCAGGTTTGACTGAGCACTGCATGGATAATATCAGTAAAAAAATACAATTCAATAAATGGTTTTCCCATTTGGTCTAAAATATAAGATTATACTTGCATGCACTGGACACACAAATACAGGGAAAGGTCATAAAACCATAAAGTAAGAATTGTGAAGTGTCTGTGTTGTTTATTGGTTTTGTCTGTTTGTTTTTTAAAAAATTGATGGTGTATTAGAAAAACAAACAAACAAAAACAACCCATCAAAATACTATATCAGGCTGCTTCTCAGCCTGAAAACCTCAGCAACAAACAAGAAAACAATTTGCCACCTCTGCTGACTTTAGAAAGCCACCAGACAAGATTGGACTCAAGACTGATGCACATTTTAAAATACTTTCAAAGTGTGAGTAGCAAAGTGGTTTATTACACTGTTTATCTACTATTATTTCACCATGAAAAATAAAAGAAAGGCCACCTTACTTATAATTCAGTGCTACCAAATCACAGACAGGTACACTAAACCAGCAGAGGGCAATAGAATTCTAGAATTTTACAAAATTGGGATGTAATTCTGGATGGAGCTTTATTTATTATATACATTATCTGGCAAAAGTGACTTAAACATCTAACTACTTTAATCCCAGACTCCTGAAGATCATACATAATTTACTATATATTACTTAAAGCCATACAGAATATCTTGGTGATTTCTATATAGATGTGTCTAGAGAGACAGATATATGGTAATACACAGATATACACAACATTAAATAATGCACAAAAACATACTTCTCCTATTTCCAAAGAGATTACAAAAAGATTTACAAAGTTCTGTTATATGTAGAACACACTAAGGAAACTAAAATAATCTTGAATGAAGAATGTTCAGAACCCGCAAAAAAGAAAGCGAGAAATTCCCAATTTTAAATAAGGTTAAGTTCCAAGCAGTGGATAAGAAATACATTGTTTTTTCCCCTATCTACAGAATATTAAAGTATTTTTTAAAAATCTAATTTCATTATAGAGATTACCATGACTCTATTCATCAAGATTTAATTCCATTAGTTAAGTTAAAGATTTCACAAAATCTCAGTTGCAGTGTTGAATCCATCTGCATAGTTTTTGAAATTGTGACACAGCTATTTTGAAAATCTTCTAAAATGTCACCATATTCCTTTGGCATCAGTTGGTTCAGCAGTGAGAGTGCACCCGGGTGACTGCATTGGAATGGTGGTGTTGGCTCTACCCACAAACAGCAGCTCCCAGCAACAAAGTTGTTTTCCAGGTTCTATGCTGAGAAACAAACCAACCAACCAAGCCTGTAAATCTCAGGAGTTTATGCTTTTATTTATGTTCTGAAAGTGGTTCTTAGATTTACTGATGACCTGATATGAAATTTAAAGCCCAGTTCATAAAGCATCTCAGTAATCCTCGAAACAGTAATAAAGTAATTATTTTCAAGTTCTTTTGTCACTTCCTTCTAGTATTTCTTTAATTACTGTTTTCCTTCTTCAGCTTTCTCCGTCTTCAGTGGTAAAAATCTCTCTGAAATTATCTCAGTATACAGCATTTCCTTATCTGAAGAAACTGTTAAAACAAGAGTCTTCAAGTAGGCCTCAAGAACAGGATCAGCAAAATAGTCAGGAAGATATAAGAATAAAATACAGAATATAAATTGCAAATTAATAATAAATATATATATAATAGTAGTAGATTTCATCTTGGCAATACAAATTATATATTCTACATCATTCAGAGAGGATTGGCAAAAATGGGAAGAGCAATATGATGAAGAATAACATACGAGAAACTTGTATCTATTGCACTCTGAGGGAAGTAATTTAAAAGATTAAATGAAGATCCAGTCTCATCAACAGGCAAAGAAAATGATTATGGAGGTGCTGGATGCAAGTGCATTACCAGGATACCATAGGGAGCTCTTCTGGCAAATCACAGGATCCAGATATAGCATGAGGAACAGGAGAGATACAACATCTGCCAAATAAATTCTTACTGGCAGGAGTGTTTTGAACTAAGGACAAAGAGCTGATGTGGTATTCCCAAGCTCAGCAAGCTAGTGGTGAATCAGAAGCAGCGAAGACGAGGATCCTAACAAGAATTTTAACTGTAGGAACCAATATGAAAGATAAAGCAGCAAGAGGATAAAATGCAGGGATGTGGATGAAAACAACAGTAGCAGATACTTCAATTACGGGCTTGAATCATTGAGAGCATAATAATGTGTATGGGTGAAGGGGGAAACTGTTAAGACAGGAAAGCTTTTGTGACACCCCAAATTTTTGGCCAAACCCAGTTTAAACTGTTGGTGAGATATCTGGTAAGGCAATACAGAAATTCCCACAAAAGCAGGCGATATACGTAAATATATTAGCAACTTATCTCCCCTATCATCTGTAAGCATTTGCTCTCTTGTGAAAACATAAAATAATGCTGCTCCAATCATGAGAGATGATAATGCCTCAATGAAACTCAGTTCAAGAAAAGAAACTGCATTTTAACAAAGAAAATTAAGTTCCATTCTAGTGGAATAAGGAGGCACTCATCAGGAGGTGAAGCTGAACTTACAGATATGGAAAATGCATGGGACTCAGTTACTTCAGATTTGCATTCCTTCACTTCAAGGCCAGAAGCTTTACCAAACATTTTAATTAAACCAGCAGAAATTCTTTCATGGTGAAGATTTTAAATGAAGCAGTATTTCTGTAACACTGTAATCCCTCCTAAAAATAACAACAATGTAGAGAGATGGGCTATAACCAAATTAAAATTGCTGCAGTCAAACCAGAGTTCTGTATCATTGCTAGAAAATGAGTTCAAGTAGAAATAAGAATAGTTTCAAATTATGTAATCCAATGCTTGTGGGAATACAATGGAAAGGTTTCTGTTTATTCTAGGAGTCAGTTCCTCACTTAAAGAACTAAACATTTACTACAACATCTATCTTTACTTCTTATTTTAATTGGGGAAGAGTGGGCAGGTTTTTTTGTTGGTTTTGTTTGTTCGTTTGTTTTTTCCTGACCAAATACTTCCTCCCACAAACCACTAAGGAAAGGAATTGCAGATTGCAAAGTTCTTTAAAATGTTTCTCATGATGTTATCATTCTGGGAAAGCAAGCTTCTTCAACAGAGCAAATTTACTACAGTAATTCATTTCAAAAATTCCTTGTAATGACACATTAAAAAAATCCTGTAGTTGGTCTCTCCCACTAATGTGCTAAACCCTCATATTACACTTTCATATTTTATTTCATCCAGATTACTTTTCACCTAAAAGTAGTTTTGGAAGTGAGATCTGCTCTACCTGCAAAGACATAGAATCTGTTCTACATGCATGTATTATGTATTTATTCACAACCGAACTACACTAATGAAAATCTTAAGGATCAAAGATTACATTTTGGCATCTGTGTTTGCAAATGATACTGCAAAACCACCCAGCCACAGTTAACAAGAATCCCCAGATCCCTGTTTTAATTTTGTCCTGGTTTTGTCTGGGATAGAATAAATTAATAGTGCCATGTTTTGGGTATAGAATGAGAATAATGTTGATCATACACTGATGTTTTAGTTGTTGCTAAGTAGTCAAGGACTATTCAGCTTCTCGTGTCGTCCTACCAGGTACACAAGAAGCTGGGAGTGGGCACAGCCAGGACAGCTGACCCAAACTGGCCAAAGAGATACTCCATACCATACGATGTCATGCTCACTATATAATTTGGGGGAAGGTGGTTGGCGGAACCACTGTTTGGGGACAGGCTGAGCAAGCATTGATCACCGGATGGTGAGCAAATGCATTGTGCATCACTTGTTATTATTGGTATTATTATTTTCCTTTTCTGTCCTATTAAATGGTCTTTGTCTTAATTTATGAGCTTTCATTTTTTTTCCAATTCTCTCCTCCATCCCACTGGGGATATGAACGAATGGTTGTGTGTGGTGTTTAGCTGCTTGCTGGGTAAAACAACAAGAAACGTTAAAAATATTTTTGCTTTTACAAAAATAAAAATAAAATTAAAAAAAAAATAACGAACTTATAATCTTTATAAGGAAGGAACTTATAGTGGATTTAATAAAAAACCTTGACTGGAAGAGTGTTTGGAAATATTGGCAGAACTTTGACCATCACCTTACTATTCTCTTCCATGACCCCACTCCTATTCATAAGCACCTGCCAAGTAGCCACATTATCCTCTCTCAAAATTCAATAAAAAACTGCTTTTATGTCATGTCTATAAGAGCTTTTAGCCATAGTTAACACACTGGTGGACAGAAGCACCAACAATATTGATGACTAATACTGCACCACAGCTTCCTTGCAGTGCCTCAAACTGTCTGGCTTCAAGTATTATTATTTATTTCAAATTCATATTATAAGCTCTTGAGGATAAGGATCTTTGTGTGCATTTGTACAAAAGCAAGACCGGCAGTTTGGTCGATAATTATGGCTCCTGGATCCTCCAGTAATGCAAATAATGCTAATATACACATTGATAATATTGTAAAATATCTTAAATCGGTCTTTTGCCTGTCAACTTGGATATGTGCAAAATGAGTAAGATGTCTGAAAGAAGAATTAAGTGAGACAATACATGGAAATGCAATTTATATATTAAGATTTTAAAATCTAGCTTATATTGTAAACATACTGTGTGGTGTTTTAAGCTACACTAGCATCAGAAGTCTAGGAACTGACCTCGATGTAAAGGATAAAAATGTATTTTTTCCTTACAAAATATGAATCATGTGAAAGGATTAACATCCAACCCCATCCCTGCAAAAAGGGCATGTATGTCATGCCCTTTTAGACTTTTCACTAACATTACCACTCACTCATTCCTAACAAGCCAGACTGGTATCCAAGTTGAACCATTACAATCTCTGCTGATAAGAAGAAGCATTAGGACTCTGAGAGAGAAAGAACAGCATCATCCAACGATGAAAGCTAACACATATTCTTTTGATACTTATTACTTCATTTGAAGAACTGCAGAAAAAGCCACCTTCTCTCCTGTGTAATGTCCTTAAATACACTGCTGTTTGTTTTACAAGAGTTACGTAAAAATTAGGAACCACTTAAAGTCCACCTACACATATTTTCTTATGTGGTTCAGCTTCTTCCATAGTTTGCACTATATGATACAGGCATGTTCTTGCTGGTTTTTAGGCATACAACTTCATGCATTTCTACATTTGAGAGATTACCATTCTGAGAAAGGATAAATAAGTATAGCATTGAAAATAATGTTATTTAACACAATTTCAGTCACAAAAACATTTTCATAGACTAAGATAGTATCAGAACTGTCAGAATAGAGATACAAGAAAAAAAATTAATGGAAGCAGACAAAACTTCTTGCCAAGACAATAATGGAAGCCTTTCAGGATGGGAGTTTCCTAAATTAAAGCCAATGATTCAAGAGTGGAGAATTTTAAAGTAGAAGTGATTTCATCCCAAGCACATCAGAGTAAGACAGAAATGTCTGGAAGGAAAAACAGCAACAGGATAGATTGAAAATATTTCAGTATAGAAAGCTAATGCATTACAGGAAGTCTTTCTAACTTTATAGAAGATTAACAGCATGTTGATGTTTACGAGAATTACTTGTGCCAATAGCAATTGTGCAGAAATACAAGTTAAGAATGAAAACTCAAACGTCAAAAGCCCACTAATTTTGCTCTTCAAAATTAACTGCATCATTCACTAACTTTATATAATTCCCTGGTATTTACACTAATTCTAAAATATATTATTATTTGTTATAAATTAACAGAGATAATATTCCACTGTGTTTCACAGTACAATTGGATCAATATTCCACTTATTCCAGTTGATACTAACTGTAAAATTTGATAAAGACATAAAAATGGAATCCATTCTTCTCCCATCAACACAGATTTCTACATCAGCCTTACATTAGGCAGCTTCTCTGCGACTTCGTAGCTGATGCTACACAACAGGGAGCATGTTCCAAATGATGATGCGTCTGTTACATAACTAACCTTGGATTGGGTCTCTCTTGGAAAAGCATTTGATGGTAATAGTCAAAATATGATAAACTACTCTGAATTTCTCTAGCACTGCCTCTTTAATCTTCAGAGAAAGCCTTTATCCTTATTACTGGGAATCCTTCCCACACCTAACAGGCTCTGGAGTAAAGTGGTCATTTATTTAGGCATTTCAAGGAGTAAAGGCTTTCTTCCATTGGATGTCTGTCATAACTGTTACTGAAAATATGGTAATTCATTTGAACTAGAAAAAGTACACTCTCAAATGAATTTCATTTTATTACTATGCTACGCAAAGGAGCACATATATTTCACTGTGGAAAACATCAATTACTTATATTGGTGTCTTAACATGGAATACTTCCAGATTTGCATTTTATCATTAACTTAATTTTTTTTTCTTAAGTCACAGTTTTGTACTCACCTTTTTAAAAAAACCCTAAACAAACTTAAACAAAACCCGCTTAAATAAACACGGACTAATGTATTTTTCATCTAGAAAAAGCAACTGGGATAATTCCTAAAATGACTGGAATAAATATATTAAAAAGTGTTAAGTAAAATGATTTAACAAATTTTGGTAATCTTTTAAAAACACTGAATAAAGCAATCCTCCTATTTTATGTGATTCTATTTCCTTCTCAATAGAGAAAGGCATAGATGTGTGGACTACAAATGATAAATGGGCAGACATGCAGATGAACAGCCGAACAATAGCTAGAGATTTCATCTAGCACTAGCCTGCAAAATGCTTTTCTGTTTCATTGCAAGTTCTAGAACAAAATCAGCATCACTATCCAACTGAAATATTATTCAAAAATTGGTGGTTTACAAGCAATTAAAAAAAAAAAAATCAATCCTTCCTTCCATCCTCCCAATAATTATGTAATTTGTTCACCTAAAATTATGAGGCGGTCTCCAATGCATCTCACAATGTTATGCTAGATGATGAATGTCAGGGTTAATGTAATACATCCTATCTGTGAGACAGTTCAGCGCATTTGGGTTATTTTTGCTGAAACCAGATCAGTGCTCTCCAAGTGTACAGGAAGCCATTAAAACCAACAAATGACTCTGAAATCTAAATGAAATACTTATACTGCTCTGGCTACTGCAATTTAAATAAATGCTCATCTATAAAATACATATGTTCACTCAAGATTACTACACAGAACGAATTCTACTTTCAGAACAGTATATTTATTATATCACTTCCTGTATTCAAACACAGTTGATCAGAACTGTCATTTCTGAATGCCAAGTAACAAAAATTTCCAGATGCATTACTATTGACTATGTAATGTGGATGATTATACACAAATGAAGGATATAATTTTAATTACAAAAGTTTGAAAAAAAAAAAATCCCCTTGAAGTGAGAACATTGTACTACAATCTGCACATTCAGATTCTGCAAGGGTTGAGGGGTGCAAGAAGGAATGTTTGATCTGACTGCCAAACGTCATCTTGGTTGAAAAGGGAGGAA
The DNA here is from genome assembly GCF_036013475.1 of Columba livia. NCBI lineage: Eukaryota > Metazoa > Chordata > Aves > Columbiformes > Columbidae > Columba > Columba livia. Next base: position 57,736,170 of record NC_088606.1, read on the forward strand.
AGATGGAGACCTGGCAAAGACCAACAGTGAGGACGGGAGATTTGCTCCCTCTGCTTGTTGTCCATCAGACAGGCTGAGGCTGGTGCCTACCATTGATCACCACTCCTGCTGCACACTAAACCTTCGAGAAATGCACTGCAGCTACACGACATCTTGCTGCAATGGCAAAGAGACATAACTGAAACAAGATTGTCCAAATACCGTGAATGTCACAGTGCCAGGTCTCGACTGTCAAACTGTCTTCCTTGATGAGTTAATAAAATGAAAATATTATTAACATACACCCTTTTCATTTTGTCCTTTCTTCCCACATTTAGAAAAAGATCTATTTTCTGCAGCAGCAGGGAATACTACATTTCTATTCTATACACAGAAAAAGTGATCGCATCCCAAATAAGCATGGGTCATCCCTACCAAAAAAACATGGAAAAATTCTTTTATCTTCATGTATAAATACATTTTATTTACATTGTTTCAATTTAAACAAAATTCCAACAGTATTACTAATGGTAAACTAAACCCTTTTTCTAAACCCAGAAGCAAAAGATGTGTTTGTTTTTCTGACATTAACAGTACCCATCAAAGTCTACTGTCACTGATGAGTCACATTTTACTAGCAGTTCATGTCCAATATTTAAAATTTTTGAAAAGCATTGTGACTATTTTTTCTAGAAAAATTCAATTATTTCTCCAGGCCACAAATATGCAACCAGTACTGACTTCCTGTCTATGAATTTAATCCCACCAGCTACGAGTGCAATCAAATCCTGCCTGATCAAGTTTCACAACAGATCACTCACCAGACTTCAGGAGCTGGAATTCTGACATTTCACCAGACAGCCCAAGAGCTGATAGCATGCTGTACACAGAGTGATGTTTCTTGTTATTTTAATTAGATGCATGTAGAAATACCCTACACTAATCTTTACACAAGCAAAGACATCTTGTCTGTCTCACAAGACCTGTTAGATCATGCAAGCTTGTTCCTTTCTATGTATTTTTTACTGTTTTCCCAATAATATTTTAAAATACCTCAAGGCTAGAGTATTCACTGCTTCATGAGAAGACAATTCCAGAATCTAACCAACACCACCTCTAGGGTTATGTTTCTCTTACTACTCAGTTTCTTGGTTTCATCTGCCAGACTTACAGGAAAACACATCCTTCTCATCATTTATACACCTCAAACACTTGGTGTCTGCACTATGTGTGGCCACATACACTAAATCTGTTTAGGTAATTGTCTCATTAGTGCTCTGCTTTGTGTTAGGTAAAAAAAATGAAACTTAACATTTCATATACACAATAGGTCTTTCACAAAGGAACTGTGATGTTATGTAACAACTTCTTATTTCATTTGAACAGGAATTACATTAACAATAAAATGCTGTGACATGAAATCCCATCATAATTTCCCATCAAAGTGCTATCGCAAACATAGTTTGTAAAATATATATTAGACTGATATAACTCTACAACATTTTCAGATTTACAGGCTTTCTCACTGATAATTCAATTTGAAATACCACCTGTGCAGTAATACCAATGCACACACAAATCAAATTCTGGTCTACTCCTGGCTGCCAAGAACTTTGTGCAGTTCCAACAAGGCTAGGTGAAATAATATTTAGTATGCTGCTGGAATTAAACATGGTATCCTGCTAATAGAAACTTCAATAAAAACAAGTACATACTACTTAACCATTCTTTGGAATTCAGAAACACAATGACACTTGTAGCAGAAGACAGACAGTTCTGCATATTGAAGCAACAGGATTAGAATAACTATGCTCTGCCTGTAAAAAAATGAAAGGCAGCTTCAAGTGTGTGTGTGTATGTGCATGTGAATGTAAACTACACTCTATATAGTAATTAAATAAAATTGACAAGCAACTCAGCAGAAAAGGCCATGACATAGTTTGACAGTGCAAACATACCAGTTTTCCTGAAGGTATTTTAATAAAAGACAAATAGTCCCCCAAATGACCTTAATTTTAGTTTGTACATTCCTCTGGACTTATCAGAGACAGAACAGCAATATGCTGTGTTAAGCAACAAAACTTTAATCAGTCTATCTAAGATTTTGGTAAAGGGAAACCCAGTGAAAAGAGAACTTGTAAACTGTTAATACATTAAAAAGCAGGGAGCTCAAGGGAGAAAAGTAAAGCAGCAGGATTTAGTATTATTTCTCCCCGAAACAGGAGAAGAGGAACATTAGTTTAGTGTAACTCTAGAACAGGAACCCCTGAAAGGGTTATAGAGATGTTAAAGGGTTGAAAAATGCCACCCATTTTTCTTAAATTAAGGAATACTGATACAGAACATTGTTTCTACGCAGGTTCATGCCAGGTAGAACACACTTACTCCAGTCTAGGATATTATCTTGAAAACCTCTAGAGAAACTGAAAAATGCTGCAAAATGTTTATTTTTTGCTTGAATTTGAAACAGAACCTTAAACTGTTAATTTTAACTAATCACTGCAAAGTTTGTCCACTGATCTTGTGTTCTGAACAACACAGTTCGTGTTTAGTAGGAATAGTTTCATATCAAAATAAGTACTTTTGCCAAAGAATTGTATCTAATGGGACATACCAAAGGGGGCCATCATTGAACCTGAGGATTAGATCTGGGAAAAACAAAATTCTTTTTCTATTATGCATTAACAGCTGGCTTTTGTAAGTTAGCAGTCAGGTTACTTGAATTTTTAATTCAGGTCTGGAACACTAAAAAAATGATAATGTTTCTTACATCCGGGGGCTCACAGTTTTCTAAGTGTATAGGTTATTTCAGAGAACTTTTTGTGAGAGAAATGGTGTGAGACCTCAGTACTCCTACCAAAAATACAAGCGTAAAGAAGAAATTACTTAAAGATATTCTATATTCAATCCAGCTTTTGGCTCTCCTTGATTATGAAATTAAAACTTATTGAAGCTTATTTCAACACTGTTCAACTACTCTGTGCAAAAAAAAGTAGTATTATTTTTACTGCCTTTTTTTTTTTTTCTACTTGAGTAAACTTTACCAAATGAGGAATCTAACCAAACTGCTACAACACCCCAAAATACTCTCCATACCTTCCAACATAAAGAGCTTTGTGGACTTTCTTGGACATTTTTATTAGAAGAATTAAAAATCAGAAAACAAAACAAAACTAAAGTCAACTTTTCTTCATAATGTAGGATTAATGCAGTAGTAAGAATAAAATAGGGAAATGGAAAATCTCTATAGCTCATTAGCTCTTTCTCCAAATTAGGTATTAGTGGCAGCAACAAATGACAAACAACTCATTATTCTACTACTCAAGGACTTAAAAGAGATTGAACAAAAAAAAGATGAACTTGTAATTAACGACGGGAGAAAGTTTGTTTGCCGGGATTGAAAAACTCCATGTTTTACCATGCTAGCTTATATAAGAGAATGAAAATATTCTGTAGACTCCAGCAAGCAGCCTTGTGGTATTATGTACAGCTCTCAAATAAAGCCCATTTAACTTTTTCAAAGATCAAACACAATGCAAGAAAAGAAAACAAACAAACGAAACACAAAAATTTGAAAGCAAATATACAGATAAAACAAACTGACATTAACAACTACGCAGACTGAAAACCTAACATGTACTTTTTGGCCGATGCTTAACATGCGAAATTAAACAAAAAAGCACTTTAATGAAGTTTTTTCACAGTAATATCAGAAATTGTTCTTTTCAGTTATTTTGTTGACTAGTTACAATTCAATGATAATCCTCTAACACATTATATAAACCTGCATTTAGTTCTGGTTAAGTTTTTCACAATCATCATAACCCAATATCATTAAGTTTAATTCTGAAGCAATGTCCATAATACCCTATTAAAAGATTTCCATTGGCATAAATGAATTTTACAATGAACCACCTAACCTGCCTGTCCTGTCATCACTTTCTTCATTTTAACAAGGCATGTAACTTAAATAAATACAGAATAGAGTGGTTTTCATTAAAACTCACCCTATAAAAAGCAGTCGTCAGGGGTAGCAATGCTGCAGCAATGGTGTATTCTTCCGAAGATGAACAATCCTTCAAGAAAAACACATGAAGAAAATAAGCAAAACCATTTTCAATGTCATAAATTGTAATTTAATTTCTGCCTTATGGAGTCCCTCTGGTATCTTTTCTATACACAATGTAAGTTTTAATCACTTGACATCATGTAGAATAACATATATTTATGTATGCGTGTCTGTGTTCACATAAATATCTTCTGCCTAATTCTGCTAGATAGGTATTGCTATGATACTTCCCATTTAAGGAATTTATTAGCACCTTTGTCACTCCCGTGTCTGAAATATAATTTCACCACCATGATCTGCATATAAAAAGGAAAGTATTCCTTGTTGAGGAAACAACAAAAATGTAGCTTAATTCCATCTGGGTCAGCAGCAAATCTGACTAAATGGAAGTGATGTGATGACCAAAGAACGTACTTTCAGAGAACTTACAAAAAGAAATTGACATTTCACATGAAATAATCACCTCTACAAAGTTTGGCACAAGGTTAACTTTAAAAGAAGATGAAAACCCATTCTCTTCGCAGTCTAAGAATGAATCACTCAACAATCAAGTGTGTCGTTTGTGTCTCTCTAAGCTGAAAAGGGTATGACAAAGTAAATGAACTAGTAATTACAATGATGAAAATAGTGATTTTATTATGGAAGTATTTTAAAAGAAACCAGAATTGGAATGTAACTTAATATTTAAAAAACAAACTACTTGCATTTTTAAGACTTTATTTAAAAAAAAAAAAAATAGAACAAAAAAATACTCAACAAGAGTTTAAAAAGTTACTTTTTTTTTTTAAAGTGTCTAGCTTTTTTTCATTAGCTCTTTTTCCTGGTACTGAAGAACACAATAATGCACATAATTCTACTAAACAAATGTATCACTGCTGTGCCCCTGGATGATGAATGGCGAAACAACATTTCCATTTGAACAATTCATTTCAATATATATTTTTAACATTCATTCTTGCAATGGGTACTCTCCAAATCAAACCACACTCTTATTAAGTATCTATAACATCTGACCAAATTCCAAAATTGAAACATGTCAAGTGTTTCTCTGCCAGACTTTTCCTTTATACCTTCATCTCATTTCAGAGTTCTCTAAAACACAGCAACTAGCAAAAAGTTGGCACCAGCCAACTGTGACAACACAAATAGAAAATCTGCATTACAGGAACAATCATGTTAAGGATCATTAGGATGTTATTTGCATTCATCTCACTCTTCTTTCTTAAATGGCTGTTGAGTGATTCTGCTGGTTTAAAACAATAAGACCAAAAAACTCATCACAAGACTATTTTACTTCTCATGGACTTTAAAAGTGCGTTTCATCCTTTGTGGTTTTCCAGAAATGAATACTTCATCTTCTACTACTTTAATCAAGCTCACCTAAATGGAACACCAATGTCCATGCACAGTACTATACAGTAGCATTTAGAAAACTACTGACATATGTATTCTCAAAAGGGGCTACAACAAATTAATAGATGTGAAGCTGTATTCCTGCACAGTTACTGAAGGCTTCAAAATGTCTAACTCTGCATGTGTGCTAACTGTGCATGGAAAACACTTCACACTTCATAACACATTCCGATCTGGTAGAGGAAAACAGTAAGAAAAGTGGACACCAAGAAACTCAACATATGTTTTAATGACGCCTTTCAGTATTGTGGTATCTATATAAAAAACCCGAATTAGTTTGTAAGATGTCAAAACAGTAAGACTAAAGGACAGTGTCAGCTGGTTTTGATTTCCAGTTTCTGCATTATTTCCTATTATTATCTATATCCTTGACCTCCACTTGGAATTTAGCACATGCATTTCTAGTTTAATAAAAAGATATGATAAATACTGTTAGTACTTTTTCACTTAATCAGAAAACTTCCCATTTAAAATATGACTTTACAACCTTTAGGAATGCTCAACAGTTTTCAAAGAAATAAATAATCTTATTTGTGGATGTGCTTATTTATAACCAGGTATAAAATGATCCATCCTCATACTTTCAAATTATCTACCTAGTCCCTTAGCTCAAATTATTTGTAAGAGTTTTGACTTTTATCCAAAATATACATAAAAATATCTTTATAAAAACTGAGCAATGTATCTTCACCTAGAGAGCATTCAATACTCCAAGAGCTAACATATGTCTCAAAGATATATATCATCACCACATAAACAACACAGTAGATTATTTTTCCATTCCTTCTCGAAAGTATGAAATTCTTCACATATTTTATGTCAGCAATACCCCCTGGACTTGTAGTATGGAGGTATTATCTATTTTTTTCCTTCTCCAGCATGTGACAAGCAATGAAAAATAATCTCAGTTAGGAATAGACTATCATACTGCTGTTTTAAGAACAGTGAAATTAATTGTCTATCTGCTTTGTAGCTGCATGACAGAATGCCACAGTTCAGAGAATCACAAAATCCTTTAGATTGGAAAAGACGCTTAAGATCATCAAGGCCAACTATTAATCTAACACTGCTAAGCCCACCACCAAACCATGTCCCTAAGTGCCACATCTACACAACTTTTACATATCTGCAGGGATGGTGACTCCACCACTTCCCTGGGCAGCCTGTTCCAGTGCCTGACAACATGAAGAAAATTTTCCTAATATCCAGTCTGAATTTCCCCTGGCACAACTTGAAGCCATTTCCTCTTGTCCTATCACTTGCTACTTGGGAGAAGAGACCAACACCCTCCACGCTCCAACCTCCTTTCAGGTAGTTGCAGACAGTGATAAGGTCTCCCCTCAGCCTCCTTTTCTCCAGGCTGAACAGCCCCAGTTCTCTCAGCCGCTCCTCATCAGACTTGTGCTCAATTCCCTGGTCCTGCTGGCCAAACTATTCCTGATACAAGCCAGGAGGCTGTTGGCCGCCCTGGCCACCTGGGCACACTGCTGGCTCATGTTCAGCCACTGTCAATCAACACCTCCAGGCCCTTTTCGGCCAGGCAGCTTTCCAGCCACTCTTCCCCAAGCCTGTAGCGCTGCCTGGGGTTGTTGTGACCCAAGGGCAGGACCCAGCACTTGGCCTTCTTGAACATCATACCACTGGCCTCAGCCCATCGAACCATCTGGTCCAGATCCCTCTGCAGAGCCTTCCTGCCCTCCAGCAGATCAACACTCCCACTCAACTTCGCGTTCCCTACAAACTTACTAAAGGCGCACTCAATCCCGTCATCCAGATCATCCATAAAGAAACAGAACTGGCCCAAATACTGAGCCCTGGGGAGCACCACTCATGACCGACCGCCAACTGGATTTAATTCCATTCACCACAACTCTTTGGGCCCGGCCCTCCAGCCAGTTCTTCACCCAGTAAAGAGCACACTCATCCAAGCCATGAGCAGCCAGTTTCTTCCACAGAATGCTGTGGGAAATGGTGTCAAAGGCTTTACCAAAGTCTAGGTAGACAATATCCACAGCCTTTCCCACATCCACTAAGTTGGTCACCTTGTCATAGAAGGAGATCAGATTAGTCGAGCAGGACCTGTCTTTCATAAACCCCTGCTGACTGGGCCTGATCGCCTGGTTGTCACAGACATGACATGTGACAGCACTCAAGATGATCTGCTCCATAACATTCCCTGGCACTGAGGTCAGACTGACAGGCCTGTAGTTCCCCAGATCCTCCCTCCGGCCCTTCTTGTAGATGGGTGTCACATTCACCAACTTCCAGTCAACTGGCACCTCCCTGGTTAGCCAGGACTGCTGATGAATGATGGACAGTGGCTTGGTGAGCACCTCTGGCAGCTCCCTCAGAACCTATGGGTGGATCCCATCTGGCCCCATAGACCTGTGCATGTCTAAGTGGTGTAGCAGGTCGCTAACAATTTCCCCTTGGATTATGGGGCCTTCAGTCTGCTCCCCATTGCTGTCCTCCAGTTCAGGGGGCTGGGTACCCAGAGAACAACTGGTCTGGCTATTAAAGACTGAGGCAAAGAAGGCATTTAGTACCTCAGCCTTTTCCTTGTCCTTTGTCACTATGTTTCCCCCCACATTCATTAAAGAATGGAGATCTTCTTTAGCCCTCTTTTTGCTGCTAATGTATTTGTAGAAACACTTTTTATAATTGGGCTTTGGCCCTTCTAGCTTTCTCTCTGCATAACCTTATTGCATCCTTGTAGTCCTCTTGAGTTGCCTGCCCCTTCTTCCAAAGATCATAATCTCTCCTTTTTTTTTTCCCTGAGTTCCAGACAAAGTTCCTTCTGTCCTCCTAGCTCATCCTTTGGCACATGGGTACAGCCCACTCCTGCACCTTTAACACTTCCTTCCTGAAGAACAACCAGCATTCCTGGACTCCTTTGCCCTTATGGACTCCCTCCCAAGGGACTCTGTCAATGAGCCTCCTAAAGAGCCCCTAAGGTTAAGAGATGTTGCACTGAAATCTCACCATCTCAGTTTTACAGGCAAACCAAAGTACTGGAAATGTCATATATGTATAGCATGCAATTAACTTAGACTCCTGAAACAAGGAAATCCAGCTGCCTTATGTGTTATAATGCCTTTACCAATTGTGAAAAATATCTCTACTGCTACAGAAGCATACAAATTAAATACCATAAAACAGTTAAAGTTGTCTCCCTAATTTGCACAAAATGAAGCTGAAAGACATCTGAGGAACAAAAATTATTCTCAGCAAATTCATTTCCTAAAACAAATGTCTTATGACAACGAAATACAGACTTACACCATGCGATGTGCAGAGTAGTGCTTCGAATCCATGCCTAATTGAATGAAGACCTGGCACATTATTCTGGCCACACATTCAGATAATTACTTAAGTCTGTAGTAGATTAAAAGTGTTACAGTAATTCATGTCCATTTAAAACTAAATTGAATTGACAAGTGAATAATGAGAGTATTTTTCATTACATTGCTTACTTTGATAATACATGTGATTTACTTTTATGTTCCGCTCAGTTTAAATACAAAGCAAAACTTTCACGGTTAGGTATTTTCATTACATTGCAGAACTGACAGCTAAAAGTTACAGATTTTGACCACTTGGATGGACACATGGGACTGCTGGTATCTAGAGAGGAGTGGCAACTATTACCCTTCTCATTCTTGACTTCAGAACAAGTACTGACCCAAACTTTTCTTTGGAAAACATGATATTGTATGTCTTCATTAAGTTGAGACGTTCTCCACAATCTGATTCTAGCGATGAACAGATAAGAAAAGCCACCCAGGTAAAGGTTTCTCCTTGATCTGCTACCGAAGGTGCAGGCCCAGATTCAACAAAGCCCTTGAGCCCTTTGATATCTCACTGACTACAAGGGCAAGTCAAAGGCAGTGAAGCACAGTAACAGCCAAGCACACACATACCTTCCTGAACAGGCTGCAGTAAATAATAACTGATACTTAGGGATTTCTGCTTTCTCTTAGTCACATGATAAAAGTTTAGGAGAGATATATTCAATATCTGATAACATTTGGAGAACCATTTTCTTTTTAAATCTGTCTTGATAGTTTCATTAATTTCTGGCTGATACAGTATATTTCCAGTATTAAATCACATTCTGCTTTGGGCAGTAAGCTTTCCAAACATAATCTAGAGAAATCTGAGAATGCTGAAAACTTAGGACCCAATTTTCCTCCAAATTCAGCAGCACTATAAATAAATGGAATTACCCGCAGGCCTGATGAAAATAATGTAACATGCAGTGAATGCATTCAAACTAAAAAGATACACATGGCAACACTTGATCCATACTTTTTTGGCAGTACAGTATGATGCAGGTATGCTCTACTAAAAATACTTCTCAAGTAAACCCTCAGTGCTGCATTGTACCTCTTGAGAAGAATTGAATGCTCTCAATTTTCAAGACCACCAAGAGCATTAATGACCACGAAAGACTAAGCTTATAACGAATCAAGAAAAAATGCCAGAAAATTTAGTCATATCTGTTTTTAAAGCACTAAGACAAGAATTGTTAAATCAGCATGTGTAAGGTAACCATAAAATATGTGCAGTACATTGGCTACAAATTACAGGTGTAATACTGGTTCCAAATTCAAGAGATTAATTCAGTGGTGCCAGGATTTAATCCTTATGTGGGCTGAGTTTTACTTAATCACGGATTTTTTATTGTTGATGCAGTTTATATTTTGGAAATACAAATGATCAAACCTAATGCAAAAGACTATTCTTTTTGCCTAAAGCAGTAAGAGAATTCAGCAGTCCAGTTTAGAAAAAAATGCTTTGTTTGTTAAAAGAAACAGAGATTCATAATTTAGAACTGCAATGTAATTCAAAACTAGAACAGAATTTTAATGAGCCAATTTTAGAAAACTCATTCATTTTCATTAGACAGGTCGAATAAAGTTTATGCATCCATATATAAATTCTCAGCATAATTAAAAATCCAAACAAATAAAATTACGTTTTCACAATGTACTGATTATATCTAATGTAATTATATACTGCCTTGAAAGAAAGGAGAAAAAAATAGCCCTATTTGGAATTTTTAATGTAACTTTAAAAAGTATTTAAACCACAAGTTTTAACTCCACAGGTAAAGCCATCTTCTGGACCAACGGTCAAAATAACACGTTTTGCTAGATTAAATGCCAATATAACACTAATTACTTGCATTACTTAGTACTAACAGCATATAATTAACTTCAAAATGAAGTTTAGAATTTTCTTACTGAAATCATAAGCAAAATAGTGGTTTTTTTCAGTAGAAATTTCTTCCTATAATTTATAGACAGTGTTGTCTAAGTTATCATCACTGCTAGCCACTGCTCTGCTTTATAATGGGATCAAAGTTTTCTTTTTTCTTGTCACCAAAGGTGAAATAAAACCTAATTCAGACACCTGCAATTTTGTTAAATGAGACTCTTCTGGGACTTGAGAAACAGGATGGAAGAAGACATAGCTAGGAGGCCCATGTAGCCGACCACCTGTCGACTTCTGTATCTGCAGAACTACAAGAACACACTCAAAACTTGGAAGATAATGTCTTCTGTAACTCTCATTACTTTAAAAACTGCTCATTTTGAGAGTGATATATACAGTCTTCCAAAATTATTAACTCACAAACCCTCTCTTCCTTCATAAATGACCCTAGCACATTTTACATGTTACTCATTAACACAAGCTTTTAATTTAACTTTTGTTCTACTTAAACACTGTTGCTGTAATTCTCAGTAAATAAAACCAAAAATGTACACTCTTATTGTCTATTTTTCCAGATTTATCACTGACCAGAATCACACTTCACGCTTTTGAGGAGCAACTTCTCAGATTGCTACCTGGTTACTATCTGACAGCAGTGACTCAACAAAAAGTCCATATTAGACTTAAGATATAGACTTCACCTGTGCTCTGAATTATGCCAGATGGAATACTTTCCTCATTCTCTAAGGCCATTACGGTCATACAAGTGCCAGCGCAGAAGACAAAGGAACTGCACACCAATCTGTTTGGACTTTGTGGTCTTTCTGCATGACTAGAAGCCTTCATAATGACCATTTCGTTAAAGAACCTATCATGTCAGCAATAGGATGCAAGACGTGGTAGGCCTGCCATTCCAGGTAGTCGGAGATCCAATTCCATCAGAAAAGGATTTCAGTTCCTGAAGGGCTTCATATTTGTCATTACCCGGCCCCGAATTCTCATAGGTTTGTCTGTCCTTGAAACACAGTGCTATAAGGGACAGAATTCAATTGATGCAATTTAGATGGAATTACACAACGTTCACTGATTTTTAAGTTTCCTTTTGCTTTACTCTGCATTGTCACAAGTTAATAAACAGAGCACATTTCTCTATGCAGTTCCTTTGCACTTCTCACAGCAAGCCAAAACAAGAAACATTTTACTCAAAGAAGAGCTGTCGAGTTCTCCTCCTCCCTTCTTAATAAATACAGTTCCGTCCACAGTTGAAATTAGTCATTTCCTCCTTCTCGTACGTAACAAATTATGTTTAGGAAATCAAGAACCTCAATTTTTATGTGCATAAATTACACATTCTTCACTGTATTTTTACTGTACCTCAAAAGCATAAAAACATTTAACTTCTTTTTGTAAGATACTGATAAACACAAGAATGCCATCACTTGCGTCTAAGCACATCTGAGTTTCTTTAAGAGAAATGCCATGCATGTTTCTGAATACTGTCATGAGGCCCATGGCAATAAAGTTCAACATACTCAGGCTGTAATCTTCTCCCAAGGAAATGGTTGGGATGCCAAGATGCCTTTTGACTTTTATTTCACAGCAGGGCTTCATTCACAGTGACTCTGTCCAAACCTTAAACTACACCAGCTGTGATACAAGGTCCTGCACAGTCATTTGTAAAAAGTATTCGACAAACAACGTTCAAACGATAGAATACATTGCAATTCAAGACAAAACGGTGATCAATATCTATTAACTACTCAGTTGGAAAAGGGTGATTAATTCATAATATATCTACAAAGTGCAACGTACTACTAAAGCCCTAGTAGACTAAAGCACTTGTGCAGTAATTGCAAAACATAAATATAGGATACTTTGTAAACAATTTTACAGACAGCCTGGTTAACTGAGTGATGGAACATCAGAAAAATTCTTAAAATATGAGAAGAACTATTAAAATAGATGCAATATTCCAGTATAATCCAGTTATCTATTAGTGAATCATTACACAGCACACATCATTATGCATTCTAGCATTAATCCAGTGTGCAGCAGCATTTATTCTCATAAATTATAAGCAAAGTCACAAACTTTCAAATGTAAGAATACATTCATCCTACTTAACTCAATTTTACTGTTCTTCTCCATGTTTCATGCGATTTTCTAATATACTTTTAATAAAAATGCATCACATCATCAGTACACGTTCTATAAATTTTTTACAACTTAACAGGAATTAACACTTAAAAATAACCTTTTATGAGTATGTAAAGTAATTCACTGAAAAATCAGTTTTTCACTTCAAAAAAAATATTGTTTGTATAGAAGTGGAATTGTATGCCTACGTTCTGAAATGCAGAGTCGACACTCAGCTCAAATCAGCTACCAAAAGATTCTGGGTCTAGTTCACTATGGAGAAAAATGGCTGATAAAATGAAACTTGGAAGCAGGGCTCACTGAAAGTTTTCCATTGAATAGCATGTGATAGCAAAATATTTTTTTTAATTTATGCTAAAAACTCTCACTGATACAATATTAGAAAGAGAACTTCTAAACCCCAAAGTTTTGCCCTTGGGAGACTTAGTCTCTTACAGGTACCTTGTCAATTATAACTGATTTTCTGGGGAAACAGAAGTAAAACCTTGGACAACACCTCAAAGAGGCAAGAAACAGGTTCGGGGACCATAGGGGTCAAGTCCTCACAGAAGGCACTTCCAGACATATGAAGAACAAGAAAGTGATTTAGAACAAAAAGCACAGACTGACCAAGGCAACATGGATCCACCTCTACAATGAAATAACAAGCTCTGTGGCTGAGGAAAGAGCAGCACGTCTCATTTTCTCTGGCTTTAACAGGGCTTTTGACACAGGCTCCTGTGGTGCCCTTGTCAGCAAGCTGGCAAGATATGGTCCAGATGAAAGCGTGGAACTGATTGCACCATCAGACTCAAAAGACAATGGTCAATGGTTCCAAGTTTAACTGGCAGGTGGTTACGAGTCCTGTTTTCAGGGGCTGATACTGCGGCAAACATCAACTGATGTTGCCATTAACGATCTGGAAAATGGCATGAAATGCATCTTCATCAGATTCCTGGATGACACCAAATTTGAAGGAGTGGTAAATACACTGGAGGGCAGGATTGCTACTAACTGGCATCACAGCCTATCAGAAATAGACTGGCAAGAACCTCCTGAACTTCAACAAAGACAAATGCTCAGTTCTGCACAAGGGACAGGGTAAGTCTGTGTAAAAACATGAATTACACATGAACAGCACCGGGAACCTTGTGCTGTGTTATACATTTTCAAACAACATCATGCCCTAAAATTCAGAACAAGCACAAAATGAATTACCTTGTTTTGTTGCTGTTTGCAGACATGAGCAAACTCTGCACTGCATAGACAGCTCCAAGAAATTGGTAAAACTGGTAATATTGCAGCTGAATTGAACAGGCACTCAAAATAAGAGGAAATTGAAACATTATGGAGTATCCTGACATCAGAAAAAAGCATTATAAGAATCACAACAGGCAGAAGTGAACAGATTTACAGTAGTGGCACCAAGTCTCTCCAAGAAATATGTGAAGTAAGGAGTAAGTAATTGGAAACAATGTGCAAGATTGATGGGAGATAGGAGGTGGAAGAATATCTTGTACCAAGTCAAAAATGTTAAAAAACATTAGTCTCACTGAGAGATACACTCGTAGCAGGGGCAAAAGAACAAAACAGAGTTCAGGCATCTCATCCAAGAGATGGAAACTGTCAGGAGACTGCAGAACTGAAAGAAGCCCAGAAGAACTAAATAAGTGTATAAAGGGAAAACACTATGCTCAACCAGCACAGACAAAAATCGTTGGAGAGAAAAAATGATGCCATATATACATATATATATATATATATATGTGTGTGTGTGTGTGTGTGTGTGTGTGTGTGTGTGTGTGTGTGTACTGAATGCATCCGTAGGGTTCTGGCAGGTGCCCCCGGGAACTGCAGCACATGTTTGCGTGGATATAATATTGCTTCTGGGAGACACATTTTTCACAAACTGCCAAAATCGGAGTCTTTTCAATACATATGTGACGTCTTGTTGCCGGAGAGCTTCAGTTTTTCTACGCCAACCTTGATAGTACTGAGAAGCTTTGCTACGGTTTTGGCAGAGGCACCAGTTAGTCTGTGTGCAGCTGCACCAAAGGACAACAAGAACGACAATGACCAGCTGCCTCTGGAAGAAGTTTTCTTGGATCGGCTTTGTTGGTGCAGCTCCATTTCTGGATTCATGAAACAAGTGTCAGCTGCTGGAAGAGGATATTTCTGGGATGACCTGCAATGGCTGCAGAATTTCAAGGATGACAAAGGGGGGGATTTGTGGCTTTTTTTGAAGTAATTCTGTTTATTATAAGGTTGTGAATCTTGAATCCAGCCAAAAAGGGCTTTTCCATGCTTAGGCACAAATGACACAATGTATTAGTTGCGCTGGTGAATTTGATGGAACCTAAAAATCCCTCCTTGCCAACGTTGCAAGTTGTGGTTCCTTAACAGTCTGGAATGTAAATTTTCTGTTATGTTTCAAAGAGTAGGTGCAGTTTTAACAACTTTAATACAAGTTGTTGTACAAGATGCTTATCCCAAAATTCAGCCTTGTAACAACATCAGAATAGGCTCATTCCACACCACGAAAAAATCATGCTACTAAAGCCATTATCAGAAATATCCCATTTTTCTGGAGAAAAAACTCACAAGAAAGGGTTTATAAGGCTTTATAACTCTGGCTGATAAATTCTTTCAAAGGATAAATGGTTCATGGAAAAGAATACCAAAAGCAAATTTGGAAAACTAAAGGACATATGTTATGCATGACTAGGTAGCGTAGAGCAGTATCCATCTTGATTAACAAATTAAATCTGTGTGTTCAAAGCAAAATGTTGCAAAGCCTATAAAATCCAAGAGATTCAGAGACTTCCAAGAGGTGCTTGATTTAGTTAAGTGTTCCCTCCAAGATAACATTCATCAATGAAACACATACATTCTAATACAAATTTTTAAACTATGGAGAAGAAAACCTAGAAAAAGATAGTATTTTTACTTAACTTCATGTGAAGTATTTTATTAAATTATTAAAAATTTGTTCCTTTAATGTTAACAAGTGTTTGTTTTTCTGAGAATACAAGTGAAAACAAGTGTGAAGCATTTTTTGTAAGAGTTAAAGACAATGGAAGAAACAATAAAGCAATTTTGAGGTGGCCATTGTAAAACTATCGCCTGAATCTGTCAGTCTTAAGAACTTGTTATATTGATACTTTCCTCTGGGATTTTCAAATGGCTCCAGGAAATCTGAAGGTTAGAATTCCATGAAGTAACTCGTCTGACTTTGGTTACAGAAATGAAAAAGTAAGCTCCCCAAACATACTGGTTTGTCATCTAGTTGAAAAGGCATGCTCAGATGTCCTTGAAACAAATTTCTCTTTGCTGTAAAAACAGTTCTGCAGGACAAACACTGTTAGAGGAAAGAAGAAATCTTTGAGCTTGTTGTGTGGACCAAAGAAGCAGAAGTGTAGTAGGGAACTCTGCTGTAGTACTGAGTTTCAGCAGAGCTGTTCGCTTGACACAAATTGTAAGAAATCTTGGTTTGATCCTTTTCTGTTTCATAGCCTTCCAAATCACTGCTGGTAGCAACATCCAGCTAACTAACCATGGAGAAAGCTGCCTATGCCAGCTTTTGGGTTGCCAGTTAAGCCAATGTTAAAACACTAATAGATCTTCTCTTAGGCTATATGATCTTCCTTGATCTTCCCTTGTTGCGCAGGGCAACAAAGATGATGAAGGGAGTGGAGCATCTCTCTTATGAGGAAAGGCTGAGGGAGCTGGGGCTCTTTAGCTTGGAGGAGACTGAGGGGTGACCTTATTAATGTTTACAAATATGTAAAGGGTGAGTGTCATGAGGATGGAGCCAGGCTCTTCTCGGTGACAACCAATGATAGGACAAGGAGTAATGGGAGCAAACTGGAACACAAGAGGTTCCACTTAAATTTGAGAAGAAACTTAGAAACTTCTTCTCAGTGAGGGTGACAGACACTGGAACAGGCTGCCCAGGGGGGTTGTGGAGTCTCCTTCTCTGGAGACATTCAAAGCCCGCCTGGATACCTTCCTGTGTAACCTCATCTGGGTGTTCCTGCTCCGGCAGGGAGATTGGACTAGATGATCTTTTGAGTTCCCTTCCAATCCCTGACATTCTGTGATTCCTTCTGAAGGGTTTTACTCCAAATATTTTTCTGCTTTGTTCTTACCTTCTTCAAATTACAAGAAAAAAAATGCAGAAAGAGGAGTTCTGCTATGGAAGTGCAGTAAATGGCAACAAAAAGATTCATAAAAGGCAACTTGGGGTACAGTGAAATACTACGGAAGTATTAAGTCCCAACTACACACATGCTGTTTGGAATTCCTTCCACACAACTCATATTTGGAGCTTTCAGAAGGATGAGCCAGATTGCAAAGGCTGAAAAAAAGAGTGAGTGGTGAAAATGAAAAGTGAGAAGTTTAAGCATTAGCAACGGCTTTGGCATCCTAAAAGCATCAAGACCTGAATTCCTGAGAATACAGTAGCAAATTACCAAATGAGAACAGGACAGCATTCTAAAGATCAATAGCTAATTTCTGGACAGCATGGCATTATCTGGCATGTATAGTGAATAAAACACACTGTACCAGTGTGAAGTCAGTCATGTACAATAAACATCAATGTGATGACTCAAAAGATAAATATTTCTAATCTATGTCTCCTCCTAACAAGAAATTTGACCAGATATCCCAAAACATTTCACCATGTTTTAGTTCTTTCACCTCACCTACAGTTGTAAGTAGCAAACAAATCCTTGGTCTTCCAGGGAGAGCCTCACTATCAGAGTTGGCATGAATCCCACAGTCTCCATTGCCTTCTCTTTCAATATCATGCTAGCATTCCATGGCCACATTTTGTGCAAGCTCCTCATGCTGAAGAAATTTTGGATCTTGTTCTTTGCTGCTTAGTAAGGAGATTTAAGAGGGTAGCTTCTGGTTCAGTACTTGCTAGGTGATCTTAGTCAACAATTTAATAAAAATTTCAAATACTCTTATTTACCTATATACCTATGAGTTTTCTGGCCAGGTAATGAATTCTAGGGATTTTACTGTGTGAATGCAAATAATTTCAATGCATTACAACTGAGGAGAGAACTAATGATAGACTCTTCTCTCTAAGCAAAGCTCTTCTGTCACTACAGACCAACATTACACATATTACATATTGCCAAATAATTATCTCACGATTTTGCATTCACAGTTCAACCTGGAATTGACTGCTTAACAATAACACAGAGGTGCTGCACATGTGATTTTGATGACAATACCTTGTCATTAAATGTTGGATCCAAATCCTTTCTCTTCATCCTGAATAAGTACAGATGTATACTATGTGTTGCACTTTTATTCTGTTAGTTTTTAATAATGGCATCACTGCAGCCAGTACACAACAAAATAAGGATTATTCTGTCTCATAACAGTAATGAACTTAGGAATATCAACACAAAAATGGAAGCTAAAATAATCAGATTATGTCATCTGGGCACACACTGAGTTTAAAAAAAACCCCATAAATATATACTATTCAGAAAAGCATATTACCTGTCAACTTTTTTATTAGCATGATGGTAAACACTGAAGTGAGATAAAGGAAATCTATATGGTAATACTGGCAATCATTAGATGATCATAGCAGAGTCTACAGTACTGCAACAATTTCTGGAATACATAAAAGTCCCATAACCCAGTAGTGTCTCAAATCAAGACATGAAGAAATTTTAATTTAAGTAAACATCTCTCAGCTGAATTGCAGAAAGTTTCAAAACTTCAGGTTTCCAGATATGTCTTTTACTGACATGCTGATTTCCTAAACATAGTCAACAGATTCTTCTGTTTTGTAATAGCGACTGGTAAAGCTGGTTGCCTATCATGAGGAAAACAAAACAAAAGAATAAAAACGAAACCAAGAAAGCACAGGGAACATCCTTATAGCTGCTTCCAAGGGCATCTGTTCTGAACTGAAAGCTGCATGCTGACCAGGAAAAGAAATATATCAACAATGTTTTTGTTAATAATATAGATTTTAAATGCTGCTTACCAGTACAGTTCTTGTATACACTGCTAACAAAAGTTCATTTTTGAATAAGTACTTTGGCTTTTTTTTTCCTAAAGAAGTTACATATTCATGCAAAATTGTGATAGAAACAAGCACTACAGTGGTATGGTACAAGCTAAAGGGTTTTGCACTAGATATTAAAGTTCATGATCAAATGTTGTATTCAGTCTTTTCAGTAAGTTTTTGAAAGTGTCTTCAGGAAAAAAAATTATTGTAGAATTTTGAAAGTATTTAGGTTATGACTTAAAATGACTTCACTGTAAATGAATTTGCTGATGACTTCTTTCTAATTAGACTGTTGCCTGAGTAGCCAAAGATGTTCCATCACTAAGATGGAGATTCCAGGCTCCAACAGAATTTCAACCATCCCCAAGGACCTCTAAGGTCAGCTTCTTTATACTGACCAGAAAACTGAGCTAAATACTTGCTCATTTGGTTTTATCAAGTACATTATTATGTTTCAAATTTTGAAAACTAGACAGGAATACATGTAGGAGACTCTATTGGAAAACACAGAATGTTGTCCTTTTACTGAGAGGTAACAGGGAACATAGGACATTCCTTGCAATAATTCCTCTCTCTTAGCAAGCATCTGTATTTGTTTCTCTGCACGGTCCCAAGAGTGTATACACTAACTGAAACAAAAAAATTTCAAACTGCCACGTAAGTAATGCACATCAAGAAAATATGTTGACTTAGGTAAATTTGTTAAACATTATTTGGTTCAAGCTGTCTTCGAGAAAGAGTCATTTCCAACCCCAACAAATCTTAATCCTCTTCTCCAAAACCAGTATTTATGGAGATCGATAAAACCTGAATGGACAACATGTAACCTCAAAATGTTTGTGAAATATTCAGAAAATTTCTGGCTGCAGAAGCAATCTTTAATGTGCTCTTGTGGAAAGACGTATCCAAGAAAAAGCAATTCTCCCCACAGTTTTGATTACTTCTAGGTGATCTCAGATGAGATGAATTTGAAGTAGGCTATTGAAGAAAGTGAACTTTTGTATAAAAGAGATAAAGGAATGCTCATATATTTGAGTATACCTGTTCTAACTTTGAAGCATAGAATGGCCCCAAATTTGAAGCCAAGAGAAAACACCACCACTGGCACTCTGAGTAGACTGCAGGTAGGATCTTTCACTTTTCCATAAGTTAATCATGGATAATCATGGTTTGGAACAGTTAATTATAGCTTGCTGAGTTGATTTTAAGTTAGTCAGTTCTGATGCCTACTGTTATCATATTCATGTTGTATTCTTCAATATGAAATTAGAAACCAGACAAGACTGATGGCATTAAAATCTTTGTTACAAGGTACTTTTATACCAAATTATCCTGAAGCAGCTCCTTGAAATGTGCGCATGTAAAATGCCCGAGTTCCTTTGTTAAAGTTTAGCTGAAATATGGATAAAGACGTCATTCTTATAATACCTCTCAGCAGCACCTTGCTTTGGATTTTCTCTGTAGTTATGGTTTTCATGTTTTGATCCATGTACTGGTCTACTGACTATGCGTGAGAGGCTGTGAAACGCAACTGAAAACCCCAAGCACACCACCAGTTAAGTTTTCTTCATAGAAGATGTTTTACACAGTGACTGGGTCTGTAGAGGTGGAAGCTGAATGGACAGGGGACTGGGATGATAACAGCCATCTATCATAATCAAGTCAAGATCAGTCTTTGACTTTTTTTACACATGCAATTCACAGGCTGAGTAACAAATTCTGTTAACATAACTGCAGTTGTGGTCTGTGGCTTTTAAACAGAACCACATATGGTTAGCATTTCAACTATTCCCAAATGACAAAGGCAAGGCTCCAAAACAGTCCATTAAAATAAATATTTTCCTTTGAATTGTTTTTCGCAAAAGCAATTATACCTTTTAACTTCATAAATATAACAGGCTAAATTCCAATGAAATCAATAGCCTAGAATCTTGAATTTGCTGAAAACAATAAATTAAAGGCTGTTTTAGCCCACTGGCTTTGCCTGCATTAACATATTTTTCTTTTCTTATGAAGAAAAAATGTCCAAAACAACTTGTTTTGCCTCTATTCTAATACAGAAAAGAATGATACAGTAAAGACTTTACTTGACCTAAGGGTGTAAATCCCAACTTCTGCTGGCACACAGGTAAGATACTGATTAAGAAACATGTTGTGGGTAGCATCATATTTTTTGCCGTCTGTGAATCTAGACTGTACTAATGCTAACATTCTTGTGCAAGTTAAAAATGTCAGAGCATGCATGATATTTACAGAAGCAGATTTTCTGAGACTTGAAAGCATAGGAAACGATATAAAATATTAGCAACAACATTCAGATGTTGAAAGTGAAGAAAAATGAAAACTCGTTGAGAATTCAAATCATCAGTACTGTTGAATGTATGTATAACACATAAGTCTCAGATGTCTACGGTCCAGAGGTAGACACAACATTATAATAATCAAGTGAAAGATGAAATTTCTAAAGAAGAAGTGCTGAAAATCATGGCATCCTCCTAATCCAGGTTGATTTTATGTGTATTATTATTATTACAGTTAGAGTAAGAGATGATCTAGCGAGATATTTCATTCCATACACCTGGAAAGGGTTAGAACATTATATGCCAATTATATGCAACTTGTTTAGGTAAAACAAAGGATATATATTCTCTAAATTGATGTTTAATCTATTAACATCAGATGCAAAGGTTTTACAAGGTGCTCAACTGACCAGAGGAATTCATTTTTATCAGAACAAATTGATTTTGTCCTTAGAAGTCAAATAATCTAGACGGGAAGTTAATTCTACTCGTACACTAAGATTTTAGACTGTTAAACATGTAATTTGACTTTTAATTCCTAGTTCCTAAGTGGAGTGTTGGAGTTTAGAGCTGAAGAACTGGCAGGAGAGGCAGGGAAGGTGTTGGTGTGGTTGTTTGTTTTATCTGTAGACATTAGGTGAAATTATTTTTAAATACTTTGTTGGATAACAAGATACCAAAGCCTGCCCCCCAACTGTGTACAGAGGGGCAATTACTAAAATTAATCTTCACCACAGCATGCTTACATGGCATTTTCCCAGGCATTCTAAAAAACAATCCATGTTAAGTCATAAATCTGGGCTATAATATTGAAAATATGTCAACAGCTGCAAGATTTTTTTACAACCCGTAGATTGTCAAATATTCTTTTGTTTACATCTTTATTTCTGTTTTTGTTCTATAACTCCACACTTTTGTTTATGTAACAGTATAGGTAGGTCTATTACTGTAAAGAAATCCATTCTTGCACTTTTTTTCCTAAAAATCATTCTAAACTGCCACATGGGTTCACTATGCATTTGTCAAAGTTGACACAAAATATTGATAAAACACAGAAGTGGCCTGTGTTTTGTGGTATTTATCTCAACATCACACTTCAATTTTTGAATTCAAGCTGCCAAGATTTCAATTGTTTAAACCAAAGGTTACACAAACATTACAGCAGCAAAACAAATAGAAGACTCTGAATATATTTCAATGTTCTTTCTGTTTTAGAAATGACTGTATGTGAAAAATAAATGAAAGATTATGACCTTGCAGCCACCCATTGGCATATTTTATGCAAACTCCTGCAAAATAAAACATTTGAAAACAGCCACATTCATAAAAATTCCTTATGGACACAACAAACGAGTCTTCTACATGGCAAGTTTATTCTGGTAAGTTAATTCCCATCAGTGATTAAGGGTGCATGTCCCTTGCAGAGAGTAGAGAACCGTTCGACTTCAGCTCCTTACCGTACCTCAGCTGAACGGTTATTTGAAGGGTGAAGACCAAGTGAGACTATGTTAGATAGGCAAACTCTCACCCTTTATTTTAGTAATAAAAGACTGAACTAAAGCTAAGTACACACATGCACGAGTGGCCACAGAGGTACTTTCACTGAATGGGGAGAGTACATCAATATTGCATAATATTTTGTTACTCGCTGTAGACATAAAATGATACTCAATACAGATTAAGCACATGTACACACACATACCTAACAGTGTTATACACAAATCTATATAAAGTACCTGTACTGAAATACACATTATATATATATAAGATTTAAAATAAAAATAAAATTTTATGTGTTCCTTCCATATTTTTATTAAATATAAAACTTGTAACAACAGAAGTCAATGATTTCATGTAACTTATTCTATTAGCAAAATGCCTACTCTTTCCAACAAAGACTTTTTCTATTTTTTTAACTACTTTTTATCAGTTCCCGTCTTTCAGGCAGGCTAAAGAGCAACTAACACAGCGGCATAACACAATTCCTAAACCAGACTTGTTTTATTTACAGCAGTAGCGCACAAGCACGTGTCTGCTTTTCATCAAGACAACCAAAAATATTCCGCGCGCAGAGTTATTAGGAACACTTGGCAACCACAAGGCCACAATTAACAGTAATGAACACTCCAGGGCCGTCAGAGCCTACCATGTCAACACTCCAAGAAGCTACACGGTTTCAATAAGATACCTTTGTGCAAGCAGACACAGCGAGCATGCCCGGCATTAACAGCAAGGACAGGAGGAGCGAGCAAAGGCCAGTGATGGGGAACATCCATAAAGAGTAAAGACAAACATCCCAGAGACCCAACCGGGCCGGGTGGGTTTGTCTCGACCTCCTCAGCCCTGCCAAGAGGCTACTTGGTGTTTGGCATCAGATGTTTTAGTGCTTGTGTTTGTGTCCCAAACACTATCACATTTTTATTTATCTATCTGTAAGCCAGATACAACCTGACTGAAATCAATGTAACACAGACAGAAACCAGTCGTCTGCAGTTTGGATACTAGACCCTATATATTGTTTTTAAATGCCTGCACTGCTCTGTAAACGCCATGTAAAATCTGCTAAAAGATAATCACACCTCTTAACATACCTGTTTTTGTGGCTGCTGTGTTGTGTCAGGGCCCCGATGGTGCCACTGGGGCTGTGGGCAGCGGGATCTGGGGTACCCTGGGCTGCTCACAGCCGGTTCCAGCCAGTCACAGCCGGTTCCAGCCAGTCACAGCCATGGCGGGAAGCCCCATGGCCAGCCCCAGAGCTGCAACCCGCCAGAGGGGCCAGCGGCACTGCTGCTCACCTGTATTTCTGCTTATTCTTGTACTAAAACCAATACCCTTCTACCTTTTGTTATTTTTAATAAGATACTAAGCAGAGATCCTTAAAACAAGGCTGAACCCTGCTCTGATAACTGCATAGAAACACAACTAAAGCATAATCAATATCCCCATACCCTGCAGTCTAGAAAACAAGCTGTATCTATGGCAAGTGACATCAACATAAAGGAGGACACTATCACATTTTTATTCTGTCATTTTGACCCCTTTTCACTCAGCAGCAAGAGCCCTGGGGCAACCCGGGGGATTCCCTGCAACTGGAGACCTCGAGGCCTCTGTCTGAGATGCACATTCACTCATGCTCCAAACAGGCTGCTGATCATTGCAGACTGGTTATTTTAACATCTATAGAGTTTACATTTACATGTATACGTGTATATATATTTCCATATATAGCAGACATACATATATCTGTATCACTCTTGTGCCCTGTGTATGCACACGTGTATGCTTAGAGGGGGAAAGGAAGTGTGTGAACACATTTTGGGCCAGAAGCCGAGGGAGAAGGAGGCTGAAGGCAGATACACGTATGGACAGCACATCACAGGACTTTCATTAGTGCTACTCCTTCACTTTTCCTTTCTTTAAGTAACAGTTTTGCGCAGTGGTTATGGAGACAGGCTCAAGCAGAAGTCGCAAACACTTTCAGATGACCAGAATTAGGCACTCAGAGGTCTGCAGGGGAACAGCAATTTAGAAAGTGCCCAGCCACCCACAAGCTCATTCCTGAACACCTCCGCTGGCACAGCGCCAGCATGAAAAGCAGCCATCATCTTCTGCTGCCTGCTCATCAAAGAAATTCCTCACTAAAACCACAGAGGCAGTTTAACGCAGCTTGAGACAACCGCCTTGGTGCCTGGACACACATGCAGAACCAGCCAGACACCGCTCTGTGCAGACCACTGCACAAACCCACCTCCTTAAGCGGTGCAAAAAGGAATTACTGGGCACTGCCAGCTCCACAGGGAGAGTCCTGCCCAGGGAAGAACAGGTCCTGCTCTCTCAAAGTGCTCGTCTCCCTCGATACCTGCACAGTAGGTAACTGTGGGCTCATCTTCTAGCAGCAGTAATGAACCTGAAAAGTCTGCAAGGTTGAGTGACATACAAACACGGGCAATTCCGCAAAGAAAGAAACTGCATTTTGTAAAAAGAGGCCTGTGAATGGATTCTTCTTGAACTGTGTGGCCACCCAATGAGATGGGATGAGTATAACAGTATGTTCCTCAGAGCAAAGAAAAAATAAAAACATCAGGTATACAATCTTTTACAGTGTACTTCCACTTTCTTCCCAGAGAAATTCTGTGAGCGCACAATGATACGCTAGTAGCTTGCAATTTCCTGGGAAAGAGACACCATCAGAAAGATTCAGAAACAGCAGCTTCTTTCATTAAGTCCAGAACATTATAGGTGGACCCCTGAAAAGTCAGCAGGATGGAAAAACTGTTATTTCCATTGTTTGGGTAATAACCCATGGACGAGAGAAACTATGACACGCCTACTGTGCAGTACTATATAGAATTAAATCTGGAAGTTTCAAGTCCAAGCCTTAAACACTGGAATCTCCTTCCTTTCACTTAAATAATATCATGACTAGGTCTAACTGGATGAAAAAGATCAAATTGTTAACAACCGATGAGTAACAGAATTTAGTGTGGCTCTGTTAAAGTCCCATAATTTCTCGTTACAATATAATTTCTATGTTTTAAAATACCTTAAAATGTTTTCAAATAGTGCTGTTGTTCAAACATTACTTCTGAGAGTCTCTACTGCCAGGAACACAAGTCAAACTGAGTAACAAAAGGCAGGCCATGACAGAAAAGTCTGAAAGGAGAGAAACTGACTATAACCCTCCAAAATAAAGACATTTGGCAACATAGTTTTCAACATACAATATGAGAAATGCTAGTTCATTTAGCTTTTATATTGCCAAGAATTTGAATCATATGACACATACACACGACTGATTTTCTCTTAGGGGTAATAGAATCTTTCTTGTTATTGGACACTATTTGCAAACCTCTGAATTCTGAGAACTGACTGGCAATGTTTAAACATTTTCTGGTGGCAGAATATAATACACAAGTTATTTGCATAAGAAAAATAAATTCAATATTATTTATAGAATGCCATTGTTTTTAATTTTGCATATTGAAGTTTCACAATAGACTGTATATTAAGTGCTAGAAAGAGGCCTTTATTACACCAAAGTGATACAGAAGAGTGACAAGCAAAACTCTAGAGGCAAAAATAATCAAGACTATCTTTCATCTGCTTTTGGCCGTTGTTGGAGAACAGATGTCGGCCCAGATGTACCTTTGTTGTAACCTAATACAGGTTAAATATTTTATTTTGCCCTGGTTGCTACTAAGACCTCCTACAGTTGTTTTTCATAGTATATAATACAAGTATACTTTTAGAATACTCAGTGTATTTGAAAGATAGACATAATCTTATTGCCACCATGGAAAGCCCTAGTGATCTATTAGAAATTATCTAAAGCACTAAACTGCTGAATAATTTGTCTACCTTTAAAGATGTTCTCCCAGTTTTACTGGTACAACACATGCGTATTCACAGAGCCATGACATTGGAGCAAACCAGGTCCTAAAACAGCACTGATGAATTTGTAAGTTGTGAGATTAAAACATATCATTAAAAGACTCCACCTCCCCTCCCCCTTCCTACGTTTAAAGACCAGAATTTTGAATGTATGTATTTAACAGTTTTGTGCACCTTATCCCCACCACCCACTTTAAGTACTGAAGATGTCTGGTGCGCATATGTTTTCTAATTTTACCCACATTTATCAAAGAAAAGCATTAATACACAGTTAGACGAGCATCTTACAGAGAAAATATTGTACTGCAACATTGGAGTTTTTCTTTTTAAATGAAAAATTTTATCTGTTCCAACCACCAAATAAAGCAAGTTCACAGTCTTGCACTATCTGAAGAGAATCCTTCCCCAGAAAGATATATATTTTAGGAAGCCTTACTGTTACTATTAAGTATTTATTGCAAATTATTTAGAATGTTTTTTTAAAATATAAAAATAGGTTCCGATTATCAAGTGCTCTCCACCTACACAGTGGGAAAAGTTACTATCTTCAGGCCTTTTTTTGCTTTTACTGCTATGTTAACAAATTAATACTATGTATTAATACTATGTATAATATGTACTATGTTTCAAAATGCAGAGTTCACTTGCTGCTGCCAGAGGGAAGTCAGAGAGACTACTGAAAATCTGGAAAAGTCATGTTGTTTGCCATAAATTAATGGAGAAGTATGCAAATTGAGCCTTGAGATGGTTTTTGCCTCTATTTCTTAACAAGTCTTAAAAATACAATGTGTTGCTGGAAACATAATTACACATAAGAAGTGTTCCTCTGGTAAAAAAATAGACTTAGTTGCAAAAATGTTAAGCGGTCTTCTCTGCAATGTCAGAGCAAAGCATTTCATTATGGAAAAGAGGAAAAAAAACCTTTAAAAATAGGAATTTATGTGAAATTGCAAATTATTCTGAGGTAACTTGAGCAGCAGATAGCAAACACAACAGAAAGAATCTCTAGAGAAATAATTTCACATTTTTCTCATTAGGGTGCTATTTGTATGAATAAATTGTCAACCAATATATTAAGCTTTCCCAACAGTGGCTTTTAACAGTAATTTAGTTATATGACATATGGAACAGAACATACTGCTTCTGCTTTGCTATCTCAGATATTAATCACTACTGTAACACGGGCTAATTTAAATGTCTGCGGGAGCATATGATTTGTCAGGGCAAAATTTCTTACTTAGAGCACGACAATAAGGTTTTTAGGCACCTCAAGTCCACCACATGGCTTGACATGCAGCTGCCTACCTCCTAAATATGGCAGATTAATATGAAATTATTGTACTAGTCTACAGATCATTGGCCTATTAAAAACTGGCAGTGAGGTCCTGCCTGTTACCTTCAGACTGTAAATAAAGAAGAATGGTTCAAAAGAAAGCCATTCTTGGACTGGGACTCCAGCTGACAAAACACCAAAGATCTGGCAAGCCCAAGTTTCACCACCTCTAGAGAAACCAGTAAAATACCACTCTCCCTTCCTCCTAGTTGCAAAATGGCTAGAGATCAGACACTTGGGGAAGTACAGCCTAAGCAACTTTTCACTAAAATAAAACAGCTATTAACCTGAAGCAATGGTATGAACATTTTATTCCTCTTCCATAATCTATTCTCAAGCACTGTGGTGGCAGACACATCATACCACATGTAACGAGACAAGCCAGAATACACATGGGGGGATTACTACTAGCATTTTGTTAACATACTGCTCTCTACAAAATGAGTATACAGAAGCTCTGAAAAAGCATCTGACCTTTATTTTTATGGACTCCAGTAAAACAAGATAATATGTTCTATTAAAAGAAAAAAACCCGACACTAAACAATCAAGAAAATCTTGAATAGTAACGGAGGGATCCACAATAAACTTGCAGAATGCAATGCTCCCAGTCTTGTAATATATGGCACTGTTCCCAGTAAAGAGAAAGAATTCTGTACAGGCAGATAATACAGTTTATTGTTCAAAAGCCATTCTTCAGAAATGGCCAACCTGCATTTCTTGAAATACACAAGGTTTAAACCCATTCAGATGATTGGTCAGAGGTCTGGTGGCTGGAAAGGCACCGGATTTCCTCTGTGTGTGAGCACGTGAGCCAGCAGAGGCGGGTCCTTCCCAGGGAAAACCCTTAGGCCGGGCTTGTTGCATGCAGGGCCCAGCCCAAGCCAAGTGCCTACAGGAGAGCGCCAGGGTCTGCCCCACCTCCCCACTGTGCCCAGGGCCGGCCCTTCCACTCAGCTTTTGTACCAGCTGCTACCTGCCTCCTGGCCATGGCAATGTTCTTACAGAAGAACAGGCAATGGCGTTATGAGAAAAATCTGAGACAAGATGTCCGGTGGTACGACTGAGGCAGCTTCCACAATCTCAATAGTTCAGCAAGGTCTCAAAGCAACGCTGCCATCTAACCCTCCACCAAAAATTCCATCATAATTAATGTGGTATATTCCTAAAGCTTGAATACATCTCCAGTTAAGGGCACATTTCTTAAATTAGATTTTTGTATCTTTTTAACAGACACTACTTGAATTGCTTGGTCTTATGACCTGCAGCTAACAGAGCTCATGTCCCTGCAGCAAAATGCTGACTCGCTGAGTCCCACCACAGCAAGGGCAAACAACTAAGGTCTTAATAATGTATTTTTTTGTTGAACCAATACAAGGAAGCTCCAAAATGTCACAATGTACACATCATTCCACATAATACAGTTGAACCAAGTGCACAGACAAATTATAAATCATGCTTTTATCTCAATAAATAATTTCATATGTCATAAAAGTAGATGAACTAAATACTTGCTCCTAACTAGCTGCCCAGTGTCAGGAGTTCAGATGTTTCCGTACTTCCTGACAAACAGTAATGAACATACTATCGGGGGGAAAAAAAACAACTTAAAAACTGTGCCTCCTTACTTGATGTGATTTCTCTGCATGATTTGCTAGCTTTATTGAGAAAAGTAACATTCTATTTTAATTTCTGTAAGACTTCAGACATATTTATTTCTATAAACATTAAGGTCCCAGGGATCTTCAAATCCCTGGGAAAAACTGGAAAATCCCCTGGAGAAAAACTGGATTTTATTGCTCTTTTAAAAGGTGATGTCAGTATTTCTTTCCTCAGCAAAGGAAATTTCCCCAACACACCACTTTCTTCTGCCATCTGTTTTGTAATAAGATATGGCAAATAAAGGGGATTTGTATTCCATTCCAACTGTTGGACATCTTAATTTTTTTTTTCCCCAGGATAAATCATAAAAGTGGGAGTAAAATCTGTGGCACACGTGGACAATTCTGTTTTCTGGTTTGAAAGAAAATTTCTAACCTGGAATAAGCAACAGGTGCAGTATTCCACTGGTCATGATTTTGGGCAGAGAAATACAGTTTCACAGGCAACATCCATTTTTCTCACAACTCTCAGTCTAAATTTAGAGCTCATAAAAGGCCAATGCCTGTGCCAAGAAAGCACACTCTAGCACATACTGTGCAATTTTAGCCAGCCAACTTCAGTTTTCATCTGCTACCTGTATGTAATCTTACACCAAAGACCAGTACTCAGACAAAGCTGAATTTTGTTCCAAACGACAGAAAAATATCTACTCTGAATAAACAAATAAAACAGACAACAAAACTTACATTTGATGGTGACCTGAGGTAGCATTTGCTCAGTCAATGTTACTTTATTTCTATACTCAAGTGAAAGCTGTATTTAGCACACAACTTTCTAAAAACACGGGTCAACAAACTGCTGCAAAATAACTTCAGCTGGTTTTCAATTAGAAGAGAGTGGGGTTAAAATATCAATGTCTCAATCAAATCTCTCATTTGATACAATACTTAGGGGCAATAGGAGGCAAAATACAACCACATGTGATCACATTCCAATTTTTAAAAATACTACTACATTCTCACATATCAGACTGAAAACATAGATGTCCATAAAATATTTCTGACATGGACTGCCAACAAGTAAAGCTCAACCAGAACAATTACTCAAATAAAAGTCAAAGAAGTCATCCACATATTTTACTCTCATAGGTAGCTGTTGCTGTATGTTGACTATTATTTAGCACCAAATTATTTAATTAATCAGTAGAATAACTTAGTTGATGGACTGCAAAAAACCTTCAGTGAGTCTGACAAACTAAGATGTCACTGTGGAAAGCAGAACTACCACCATGAACCGTGCAAGCAGAAAGAGCGCTTTCTACCTGAAGTATTTTCACACTTTTGATGATAAAGAGGACAAACTCTTTGTTTTTTTAACTGAGAAGTGGGTAATACAAATTTTAGGAACTCAGAGTTGAAAATTTTCTGGAAAAGCTAACAACTGTTCATTGAAAAAGTACTTAAAGCCATTAAAATAAATCATTTGAATACTTACCGAACTAGATTACTACAAATTATTAATAATGGGAATGGTTTTCTGTTTTTCTTATCAGACAGATCTGTATAGACCTGAACATTTTTTCCTTGATCCTTTCAATGAAGTGTCTTAAATCCACTGTCAAGTAGCATCTGCAACATCATTGCAGTACATGGTCCTATAATGTAATTATTTTGCTTTTCCATGTCACTCCAAACAATTTTTTGCTTATCATAGTAACAGAACAAAGACAACCAAAGAACAAAATCTTCAAATACTGTACCTGCAAAGCACAATTCATCATTCGCACAATGTAGTCGAACTGCTGATGGTCCAGTATTGCTCGATTTTGTTTAACGTGCAGGCCTAACTCCTGCGTCAGGCAGTGCCGAGCTGCCTTTCCTTTCAGGGCTCGCAGAGCTGCCGGCAGGGTCTGGAGACAAGAAAACCCAACTTTATGAAAATGAAATTAAATGGCACTATTCACATTGAATATCATTAATTCTTTACTAAGAAACTGCAAGTGACAATACAGTAAATGATAACTTCGGAAATTACACATTAGCTTGAATATCAAACATTTGTGCAATGTTTGATCTTGCTTGAGTCATTAAGCGTTTCATTTTTCTCGTGCTTTTTTCAAATGCATTAAACAGCATTTCTCACCTACATCTGTAAATAGAAGTGACTGAATACTGACATTGAACGGATGTGAAATCAGACATGAATTATTGTGTATGAAAGCACCAGGTCTCGAGTTGGCTATCAAGGCCAACCAGTGTGGTTTTTGACAAGTAGTGCCTGACAAACGGCGTTAGAAGCAGCATACCTCGCATAGCAACCCGCCACAAGGCTGTTACGCAGTTTACCCTAAAGCAGTGCCAATACTGGTAAAGATGCCAATAGTGCCAACGTGTTAAAGAGGCAGCAAGTGCTACACGAGTGATTATCAGGTGTGGCCCTTTAGACGAGATTTAACGTGTGGTAACAGATAAATAAGAAAAGGCAGCCTGTTGCCTAAGAACAAATTTGCCATGCAGGTGGACAAAATACTGAAATTTTCCAAGTGTCTTTAAGTTGAAAGAGGTTATAAACTACTGGGCTACACTTGCATCAAAACTCTATAAAAAGAGCCACGCATTTTATTAGGACTTTTTCCATATGCACTTCCATAACATAACTCGTAAATCAAGAAATACTCATTTTCTATCTTGAGCTGCACAGGTCAGAGTGACAGTTTTCCAAGAAATACAATTTTCTTAAAATAATTTTACATTCACTTTCATTTGTAGAATTAGATTGGAGTGCAAGTTTGAATGATCATTCTAGAATCAATGACTGAAACCTCTATGGACAGAATCTACAAAACCCAGCGACTTCTTAATGTGAAAAAATCGAATGTCAAGGATGACAAGTCACAAGTGCATTTTACTGAAGATGGACATGCTGGATATTTACATTAACCTCCGAGTTTTATCCAATGATTGATTCTTAAAACCAGCAAAATTTACTGTATTGAAAATTTCAAAAGAGCATTGGCTGACAAACACTGAAATGTCTATGCATGTTTTGTGTTTACATTCCTCCTAATCACTAGCGCTAGACCAACATATACCCCTTTAAAAAAGAAATCATGCAGACAATTCTATTTATAATGATAATATGAATTAGCAAAAAGGGCATCAACTCACCCACATAGTATTGCAAACAGGTTTTCAAAACCATTAACTTCGTATTACACACAGTATTTCATTTAGGTCATTAGTTTTATTGCTTAGTTCATTCATTTAAATGGTTAAAATAAACATTAGTATTTGAAAGAAGATTTAGAAATGTATTTTGTGACAAGGTCAGTCTTCATTTGCCCATTAACAGAAGGGAGGCTTATTTGGGAAAGTTAAAATTTCATTTTATTACCTTTTCAGTCTCCAAAAATTTGTTTTCAAAAATGAATGAGACGCAGTTTCTAACAACTTCCAGCCTTTGTGCACTGTTGAAAACTGTGCTTCCTTTTTCCATTATGGAAACTAACAGAGAAAAACAAGAGTATACATCTGTAAAACGTCTCTGCCAAAGCCACAAAGAATATCAGAAAGTTATTTTAAAAAAAATAAAAACAATGTGCCCTCCATTTTGTTCTGTTAAGCAAATACCATTAGTAGGCACATACAGATGAGAACATAAGATCCTAAATCTTTAGTTTTCCTACACTATCTGAAGAAAAAGAGTGCTCTCAATTTTAACTAGAGCAGCTGATTCTCTTTACTACTTGTTCCAATTGTCTCATACAGGCACGAAGAGATTCCAGTCTCTAACATACTAATGAAATATATAAGTAAATACAAACTAATAAAATACATATATGTGTGTGTGTTCTGCAGTGAACTATGTAGCCTTGCATACTTGGTAGCAGTAGATAACTATTTTTTCCTAAAGAATTCATTGTTCATGCCAAGAATTCCATGACATGGTGTAGAACCTGAGAAACCTGTTCTCTTATCTAGATTCCAGTTTGCTGAGTTCTAAAGATTATTTTCTTAATGCAGTGTTTAACTCTGAATTCTCAAGAAAATTCAGAACGGAAGAATTAACATTCTCTTTTTCTCTTTGGTGTCAAGTAATAGAATATAAATGCAGAATATGCCCTTTCTATAGATAATGAGCTGCTAATATCCAAGGATTCTGACACACAGGGCAGCAGGGAGTATGAGTGTTGAAAGCTGTTCATTGGTAAACCAACCAACCAAACAAAATCAAACAAACAACAGCAACAACAAAAAAACCAAACCAAACTTTGACAAAAAAAATAACATATTAAGAAAGAAAACCTTCTCTTGCACCTAGACTTTTAAAGAAAGACAAGAGAAGGCAAGCACATACCTTTTAAATTTTCTATAAGCAACAGATTCAATGACATAGTCAACAGTAAAGGCAAGGTGAAGAGATTTTATCCTCTTCTTACATAAACCCAAAGACAAAGAAGGCTGGAAGGGGCCTCAAGAGGCCAGCAAGTTCATTCTCCTGTCCCTGACAGGATCAGCTGTATTTATGTTATTTCTCATGTTTGTCTAATATGTTCCCAAAGTTCTGTGATAAAAAAGACTCCATGGCTTCACAAGAAATCCATTCAACTGCCTCACAATCCTCATTTTGCCAAGTTTTTCCTGACAAATAACTCTACTTTTGTGGTGCCATTACACTCATTATTTCTTATCACTACAGATTATTCCCTTTCCTTTTTTAGCAGGCTCTTATGTAACTGAAGACTGCTATTATGTGTTCCCTCAGTCTTCTCTTTTTCAGTCTAAACAACTCCCCATCTTTCCTTGTAGGTCACATTCTCCAGACCGCTGGTCATCCTTATTGCTTTCTTCTGGACTCCCTCCAACAGAATCAAAACCAGAGACAGTCTTCCAGTGTCCAAAAATGGATACAAGCCGTCCAGCTGAGGTCTTACTGAGCACCATGAAAGGATTTCTCCACGGGGTTCACTGACTGTACTCCTGTTTATACATCCTACTAAGATGTTTGTCTTTTTTGCAATAGCTGATATAGTTGGGTCATGTTTGCCCTATGATCATTATAATCCCCAAATTAATGTCTACAATGTCTACATCTGTTCTTTATATTTAAATATAGGTGTATATATATATCGGTACATTTATTTTGAGACAGATGCTGTGTTTGCTCCTTGTCTTTTTCCAGTAATTTACATGACTTGCACTAGTGTCAAAGGAGAAACCCTAACAGCTCAAAGCTTGGTTCAGCTAGTCCTACAAGTAACCTATGGTGATATTCATCAGACCTAGATGAGTAGACAGTTTCTAACTTAATAGTTCAATTTAACTCATATCAAATCCTTTTTTGTGTTAGTGATTATGTCACTCACACCCTGGATGTTTGACTTCTTAGTAATGGCTGATGCAAAAGGGCTTTTAAAATTGCACAGACAAACAGGTAAGTCTATGTCCTAAAGCTTACTGTGATCACTAAAAACACCGTCTTAATATAAATTGGGAGTAACACATTCCAGCCATGCTAATTATATATTCAACTCATGAGACAGGATGACAAACCGGTAAGTCGGGGAACAAATAAACATACCGACAGGGGGACCTGCTGGGACGACACACTTCTTGTCCCCGCGGGTGGCAGGGGGGGCACCCTGGCCCCTTGCGAGACCTTCCTGGAGCAGCTCCTGGACCCGGGCCTCGTTGATTCGGGGAAAAGGGAGGATGTGGACACGCAGGTGGGAGCCCTCTGTGGGCCGCGGCACTTTCTGGAATGCTATGTGAGGATTGGGATTCTCCTGCAGGTCGGAAGCGAAAGGTTACACATGTGTTATGCAGTGTTACCATCTGTCTCATCCGATTTTATTGCTGCTCTGTATACCTGTCATACCTGACAGATTAAGAAGCCAAGTATCTAATGCAGCTGAATATTTCATATTCATATCATCCGCGATTCATTACCTGTAATACTTGCAAGTTTGTTAAAGGCTTTTATAAAATTATTTTTGTCAACATGTGAAATTCAAAAAGAGAGAAAAAAAAAATCACTGCTTGTGTTGATTTTATGCAGCTTAATGAATATTTAAGACTTGAATAGAAATTAGTTAGACAATCAACCTCTTCATGAGAGAAAGGGTTGAAGCATAGTAAAACATACAATCTCTTCACAGAGTACTAAGATATATTCTTATCTTGATTAAGATTACAAAGCGAAAATTCATTTTTGTACCATGTTATATCAAACTATGGCTTCCCTCATTAAGGACCAATTCTCTATCTTCTGTATGTCCCATAAAGATTTGTTACACAGCTCACTTTGCACTAAAAAAAATGAAAAAAAGTTAATAGCAGTGATCAAATAGAATAAATGAATGGCCTTAACTACAAGGACAATAAAAAGAAGATGTCACATGAGATTCTGCAGTCATCTCAAAGGATAGAAAAGACTTATTAACACTGTGAAAATAAATGTTTGCCTACAATGATTTTTCACTCACTCCTCTACAGTCTTCGTTTCTTTCACTTTAAAAGAAGATGTAATAAGCAGCCCCCAAGAAAGGCTCTTCAGAATTTAAACATTAAAAATCAGTTTGACATTGCAGAACACTGACTTATTTGTTTTGCAAAAATAATTGCTGCACCTGCTACCACGTAAATATTATATTTGTCATGATTTCAATATTACCACGCAATACTGATGTACTGAAGATATTAGCAAAATACGCCCTGTCCCATACAAGAGAGATGTGAGTGTCAGAGGGATATTTGAAGACTTGCTGTGTGTAGGTCAGCTCTGTGGGCGTTCATCAACAGCAGATGCAGTAGCAGTGACCCACCTTCTGCCCCTTGTGTTCAGCAACCAGAAAGCTCATGTACATCACAAAACACTAAGTTTGATTCAACTGCCCCCACACTGATTTCAGCAAGATATGAAAATTCACCATTGCCTTTCATTTTTTTTCTCAAATGGTTAATAATTTCTCCTCTTTGTTTGGGTTTTTCTCTGGCTTCATGATGTACCTTTTTCAAAATATAGCTGAGATCTACATGTTATACAAGGATCCTACGATTGTTCACAGGATCACATCTCACACTTTGAGAAGTGTAACAATCAATCAAACAAAACAGGATATTTTCGTCTGTTCATTCAGATACCAGGGGTTACCATTAATCATGTTTGGATTGATTGTTTTCCAATTTGACTCTACGCTGTCACTTATGTAGGGCTATGTACCACTGCCAAAGAGCGCTACTCAATCAGTTTCTGTTGTACAAGCACAACCAGCTTGCAATAAAACTTGTGAACAGGAGCTAGTTTGATACTTTCATTTAGGGGAGCAAAAAACAACAAGGAGATCAAATGCATCAACTTGAGAAATAGCAGTTCAAAACAAACCAGGCTACTTAGCTGTACAAATTCTCTGCAGAGGAAAGTTTAATGAAACAAGCCAAAAATCTAGTTGGGGGATAAGAGCAGCAGATGCCAGGAGAAGCAAGGCAGAGAAAGGGAACATAATTTCAGCAGAGGCTAACAGATGACATATAGCAGAAAAAGCCAGAAAGGGAGAGTAACTATTCCACGTTCCATTTCATGGAGAAGAGAGATCCAGAGGAAAGATACAGAAAGAGTTACTTTAATCTTGGCCATCACAAACCTAATCCCAGCTGCATATGCTATTAGGAACGTAGGTCTAATGTCTTCAACTACTGAAGCAGTACATGCCAAAAACTTGCCTAGATTTTCCACTTGTACCAGCTACACTAATACAAACATTATCTCTCCCTAAGAAACCTTGTTTCTGATATTTATCTAGACTGTCACAGCTACAGTATGATGACTATTTAAACTGTGGAACAAGATGTCAAAATATGTCATGCATTGAGTTTAAAATCAGGCAGCTCTAGGCATAACTTACAGAAGCGATGTTACTCATCACAGTGCTTTATTCAGACAGTTGTATGCATAAGTGCTAAAAATCTGACTTTTAAATACACTAAGTCATTGACTTAGTGGTAGTGAAGTAGCAGGTCAATCACAATGGTATAAATAAATCTCAACATAAGAAAACAGTAACATCAGCTAGTTTTGACACCAATTTTAAGAAATGATGTAAGCAAAAAGTTGCACATATGCACATTCACTTATGCTTTATAGGCTCTTTCATTCTAAAAAGGATCTATATCTACTAGAAAACAAACACAAATGTTCACCATTTCCTTTGGAGTAATTTAGTATCATAAGAACAATTAGGTTGTTCACAGCAACTTCCCATATTTATGGGATAGTACCACAATAATCCTATGTTTATAACATTGCAGCCCTAGCTCTTGGGGAAATCAAAAGAGACTTATTTTAAAGAAACTTTAGTGCAACATTCCTCATCTTTTCTACTGTATCTTCCCCAAATTTGAATTCAGTCATCTCTGCCATCTGATGAAAAAGAATCAGATTAGATCACTTTAATATTGCTCATTGACTTTCTAATGAAATTAACAGTCCTGTATGTCACAGGACTGTCAACTGTATCTTCTGACAGTGTTAACCTGAAAGTCAGACCTGAATTTGGAAAATGCACATTGCTGTATACAGCACCACTATTAAAACGGCAGCAGAGAATTTAATATTCATTCGGAAGTTTTTATTTCCAATAACCTAATTTTAGCTCATAATAGATTACCTGTCATTAAGAGCCTGCTATATGATCATAGGTATACCATGGAATAAATATTATTTTTTTACAGATGAAATCTCATGGATTAAATGAACTTGTATAACAAAAATTCTGATGCCTGATGTTTCTCTTCATTTTCCACAAGATCCATTCTCTCATCGTAAGTCTGAAGTGTCAGTGCAAGGATGTCAGTGTTAAGATACTCAAATAAGTACACTACACCACGTATGGACAAGAGACAACATTTTACACGCATTTTTAATGCAAATTGGTTTTAGTCCACAAGGATGTATTTGCTCTCTTTTCTAATGTCTTCCATCAATGAAATAGATTAAAATGTGTATTAATGTCACTTGGCAATTTCAGAAGACAGATGGAGTTAGTGTGTCTGCAGACAGACACAAATTCTGCAGAGAAGGACAACACTAAAGCCAGACTAACCAAATTCACACACCTTACTATTCACATATTCCATTTACTTAAAATCCATAGATGTATTTTTCCATCCAAAATCTACTGACACGAAAGTTTGCTGAACGCACTGGTTATAAAGTTTTGCATTTCCCATTGAAAAAGATACTAAATTTATCCCAAAGACTGCACTGACAGTGACAAAATGCTTAAAGGCAAATGATTTTGGAAAAAAAAAAAAGACACACACAACCCAAAGCGCCTCTCTCCCCACCTCTCTGCCAAAACACCCTGGAAGGTAGCAGTACTTAGTAACTCTGGTGATATTTTAATAGAACTGTAGATGTAAATCATAGCTTTGGGGAACTGGGATATAGAAAAGAAAGGGAGATAAAGGTGTCAGCTGACTGCATAATAGATACTGCTCTGTGGAGTCTGAACAACACCAGGAAGTGTGAGGGGGAGATTAGCTGATGTCAAAAAGAAAAAGTAATAAACAAAATAAAATCCCAGCTAATGGAACGATAAGACACTTTACAAAAGCACCACACAACACAAAGGAAGGCAAGAACGAAACTGGAAATGGTATTCTAGGAAACCTAAAGAGTCTAAGAAATGGCCTGTAAGAAATGAAACAGTTCTTGCTGAGCACACAAGCCACAGGGACTGGGTTGTGAAGCAGGAAAGAGCTGCTTAAAGTATACGTTATGGCAAAAGCGATGTACAGTTTTCATATGGGAAAACATTGAGAGGCAAGAGATGTATTTGGTAAGGACAGGTTGAAGCCGAGAAAATAATTGTTTATATACATTATGTGAAGACACACTAAGAAAACAGAATGTTAAGTCGCAATAGTTAATAGGTAAATCAATATTAGCATTAATAAATCAATATTGGTATATGTAACTTCCTTCAAATGTATAAAATAGGTGACACTTAAAGTTCCAAAGTATTTTGTCATAATGCAGATGATGACTACCACAGTCATTTCCATTTTCAGATACTAGATCAATCTCAGCAGTAAGAATTTTCAATGTACTATCCTGACTCTAGAAGTGCAGCAGGTATAGTAAACTTACATTTTTGAAGAGCTGTTCTGCAAGTTCTCTAACATGCTTTATCATTTTGGGTGGATTACCTTCCTCAGCTTTAATTCTTTCAACTTCGAAGGCTACCAACTTTAAAAAAATAAAGAAAAAAAAAAAGAATACAAATGTTTATAATTCAACTAAAAGTAATTTCCTTCCTATTTCAGTTATGAAATGTTAATTTTAAATTGAAACTGAGCAAAGAAAATCAAACATTCAAAAACGTGCAATGTCACATTGTTTCTTACAGAGCTTCTGTTACCAGGTTTTATAGTCCTACGTAATGCAGGAAGTCCTACATAACTAAAACATTCTGTTAACATTTCTAATACCATGATCCATATTTCTTATATATACTACTACTATGCAGAATACCAAATTCTATTTGTACTCTATATACAAATAAAAGCCAGCATAGTAAAAATACAGCATTACCTGTTAAAAGAAAACAGTATTTGTCTCTATTTATATTGTTGTATATGTATTTAATTCAATATTTTTCAATCACTTTTTCAATATTTTTAAGAATATAATTAAATCACTCAAAAAAACTCTGTGCTAGCACATGTGATGCACTATGAAGTTCCTGACAATAGGAACAGCATTACCATGATTTATATGAGCAGGGCATAATTTTATGAAGGAAGCTAGAAATGTACGCTTAGAAGAAAACAAGAATTGCGAAGGTTAGTATAAACTTTATACAATAAACAGTGAGGATTCAGAAGTATTTCAATAGCGTTTCACATATCATAGGTACATTTTATTTTACTTGGGAATACAGAAATAGTCTTCACCTCATCAAAAAGATCACAGGCTCTGAAAGGAGGACCCCGCTCCGACACAAAACCAGCAAACGCCATTCCATTGAGAACTTTGGTCAGAAAGTCATTCTCAAGTAAGCCTCGCTGCCCCAAGAAAGCTGCCTGCGATAGAGGGGAAAAAGCACGTATTTTATCAGTATTAAAACTACAAGCAACTATTTATGTACTAGGAGTTAAACATTTTCACCAATTTGTACTATTACGTGGTACTTTCTAACTAAATCTTGTATATTACCTTTTTATACCTAAATCCAGGAGCGATGTTACAGGAAGTCTGATGCACACATTTAATAAATGTCACAGGTAAAAGAAAACTAGTACTTTCAAGTATTGCCTTCTAGTTACATATACGTTTTCAAAATCTTTAATGATTATTCAAATGTTTCTTTGTATTAAATTTTAATGTTAACTTTGTTCCATATTTCATCACTGACTCCGCAATTAGTTCCACTAAAGTGCATTGGTACAGTGCAATGTCAAAATGATATGTTTATCACATGCAGATTATTTTATTTTTTTCAACTTTAATACTTGTTTAAAGGCAAGCTCATGGGAATAATAAATACTAACTAAAAATACATAACTGCTTCTCGTTTACCTTATGGAAATGAATTACTGGTTCAGCATGAATTCTGATCAGCTGAAGACACGACCGATATCCTTGGAAAAGTTGTGCAAATAGCCTAAGGAAGATTGCTCGCACTTCTTTATCCTGCAAGCAGCAATTGAATACGCTGTCAAAACATTTTTGTATCCTAAACTTTTCCACACTTTGTATAAAGCTATCTGAGCAACGCCTACAAATTTATCAAACAATGCTGCAGTGCAGCACAGAGGTGGAGACACTTGTACACGTACAAAGTTGTTTTAGGTGCGGCTGCAGTTTCCCTGGCCCGTCCGCAGACAGCAAGGACAGATGTAGCACATATGCACCCGCTTTCTCCTACTGCTCTTTTCTATGTCTGCACAACAGCCCCTGGCAGCGCAAGTGTCACTGTCGGGGTGATTATGTGATGAACCCCACAATGGAACTGCTGTGAGGGGAAACCAATGCTGAGTAAAAGGGGTATTTTAGCCCGGATTTATTCCCTGAAATAAGTGTGGCTCTGCAGCACTACACAAGCGGAGCCACCAGCACAGGCGGGGGCAGCGGGGAACACAGGAGCCCAAGCTGGAGTTGCCAGCCGTGGCTAAAACCTGAGGTCCTAAACATTGTTATATCACCTCCGTTTTTATGGTGTCGCAAAGGACTTTTTAAACAAACTCTAAAAGTTATAAGCAGCAAAGAACATTGACAAACTACTCGGGTAAACAGCCGATCAGCTAATCAACAAGTGAATGTGACCTAAACAAGTTAAAGCTTGTAATATTTTTTTTAAAAGAAATAAATTTAGGTATATATAAGATTCTATAAAGCCATCCTATTGGAATATTTTTCTAGATGTCTGCTTATTCCTCATTGGGAAATGATTCATGTTATTCTGTTTTTAACTTTATTTTCTAAGGGTCCACTTCACTGAGAGATCATTCTCATTTTTTTGTGTCCAGGCTGCTCTCTGGGATTTTAACAGGTGCATTTGTACCCTGACAAAATTATTGACACAAAATTATCTTAATTTGTAACTTCGCAATCAAAGTGAGATCTTAGATTAATTCTCTCATTATTTTAAATGAAATCTGGATAACATTTCTTGTCTTCAGCAATGAAAAAAGTAATCTTAAAGTAAGAAATAAGAACAACAAATTTATTGTACTACTTTAAAAGTTTTATGTTTTCAAATACACCTACACAAAAAACCCAACCTGTGTTCTTAACTTGAATTGGCTTTTGGAGTTCAATTCTAGACACTCTTACAAACTAAAACCAGCAGTTTTACCAAATGCTTGTTATTATGGTTTCCAACTATTTTAATCTA
Source organism: Columba livia (assembly GCF_036013475.1). Taxonomy (NCBI): domain Eukaryota; kingdom Metazoa; phylum Chordata; class Aves; order Columbiformes; family Columbidae; genus Columba; species Columba livia. The sequence goes on from NC_088606.1 coordinate 57,778,547, forward strand.
AATTATCTAGATTTTAGTAGAAAACACTCTACAGAATTTTTTTAGTACAGCAAATTGTATATTGTTTCATTCAGGTTGAGGTTCATTAAAGCCATTTAACCATGTATGGCTAAAACACATATAACTCCTTTCTCAAGATGTCCAAGCATACAATGTATAATAATTATCATTATTACTGTAAAAGCAGCGACTTTATGTTCTGTTGCTAGAGCTACCACTCCTATCTTTATGCATTTTTACTCTAAAAATCTGGATCTTGAATGACATTTTTAATGTTTCTGAACCTTTTTTTGGGGCGAGAAGGGAGTGGAAGGTGTCTACAAGATAACTTAATTTTGACATTTACATTAACACACAAAAAGATCAGTTTGCCCAGTCATGTAAAATTCTGCAGCTTTACTGGTGTATGAAACAGAGAAGACACAGATTTAACTCAATAGACAGCAATATTAGAAGAAAATAAGGTGCTTCTATATTAATACAAATATGTTTATAAAAGCTTCTAACCCATCAGAATGCTATTAGAGGGCAAAATGCAAAGTCCAATGGCATTTCTTTGCTCCACCAATAACATTATAAAGAATATGGATATGGAAAAGAAAACACAAAACAGAAATTCTTAAAAGAAATTTACTCTAAAATTTCAACAGTTCTCTACTTAAGAAAGTCAGACATAACACAGAAATCTTACCAGCATTTTTGAGTGTGATAAAGCTGTTCGTGGGGGAGGGAATGCATAATCTGCTGTTTCCAAATCAGGATGCAAAACCTAGAGAATTTGTTAAACAAATTTTTTCCCTCATTTTGCTGAGGAAAGGATAAATTACTTTTTTTTTCTTCTTTCTCAAATTAATATTCACTGATAGTAAGTACCTCAAATAATAGATTGAATTAAATAATGGAGATTATATGGAAATAAAGGTCAGATTAACTTCTCAGCTTCGGGATTCTGTAAGTGAGCTAGTTATCAAAAACTCCTATTACAGTCAATGAAGCAAGTCAATACAGTTAGGGATTCTAGAGCTGATTCATCTGCACCAGATCAACAGACAGAAAATTCTTCTCTTTAAGATGAGAAGATTTGTTCAGAAGACTCCAAATAAAGTGTTTCCTATCTTATGGCAATGATAGTAAAAACACAAACTGATCTACTTTTTTTGGTGATTCCCTAATTCTTGAATATTGATACAGAGGCATCGTACAAATAAACTTTAAGACTAATTGGTTATTAATTTGTTAAACTTCAAGACAAAGTACAACTGAAATTAATTTATAAAAACAGAAAAGAAGGTAAATTGAATAGTAACAATGCTGCTCAAATACTGAGGTTGAACTCCTATTAAAAAATCATTATCAGGGAGTAAAAAAATCACTATCTACCTCTTGAATAGTGAAAAACATATTTTAATAGTAAATAACTGATGATATTTAACTTCAGATAATAAATGCTTCTAAATCCAGGAATTTTTGCATGAATCATAGTTTTAAATCTCATATTTCCAGTGTGTTTGAAAGCAATTTAGTACTGAAGTTTTTTTTTTTTTTTAATTTAAAATTAGGCGAGAGAGTAAAAAATGGGGTTTGTATCAAAACATACTAGAGAAAGCGCCATTTGAGTCTGATGTAGCAGTGGCTCTGGCAGCTGAGAAAGATGAATACATTCAGGAATTTTAATTGTGCCTCCGTCCAGGTCTGCTATGATTACATCTAACTGTAAGGAACAAACAAACACGTTATTAGTAGAGAATACTGTAAGCATAGTTTAAAAATACTTCAAATTTCATGATCTACACGTAAGTTAAAATAAACAACCTAAACCAGTACTAACTTCAACATACAGAATGCTTTTGATTAAGGAAATGCTAGAAATACTTTATATTACTGAATCTAGCCAGGAAAAACTAAGGCAAACTAAAGAAAGTAAAATTCGACCAAACTTTCAAATGTGACTTCTGTCTCTGGATGTTCCAGGTCCCTGTTTGGTGTTTCGGCATAGCTATTATTCTGTTTGCAGAAGCACATAGTGAGGACAACTGCAGGTAAAATTACGTGTTTCTAGGCACCTCTGTAACCCTGGTTCAGTTTCTCCAAGTATGTGCTTAAAAGGTAAGGATTGAAATAAAATAATTGAGGTTACATTTGAAAATCCTAAGAGAATTATTCAAACTCATAACAAATACACAAGCAAGCTGGAAATGGAACTATTCCTTCCTTTCCTGCACTAGAATCAAATCTGCTCTACTTTATAGTCTCAATGATTTCACAAAAGAATTGATGCTTTTTCTTTTTTCTCCTCCTGATTGTCTTGCCTTGCCTCCTACAATACTATTTTAAACATATGTGAATTATAGATATAAACATCTCTGAAGCAGGGAAAATGTCTGCAACCAAACCTCACAAAGGACACTGTGGCTATGAACACGCTGGACAGACATACTTACAAGCTCGTGAATGTCATTGCGAAAGACAGAATGGATGCCAATGATGAATGGTGTTGGTGAGCTGAGAACTTCCAATAGCTGTGCAGGAAGAATTGGAATATAGGGATAACTGTGAAAAGAATAGATAAAATACAATTAAAGCTATTGACTATCCTTTCACATAGGACAGCTTCCTGTTACACATTAAATTCACTATAAATGCTTGTATTTTAAAGATACAAAACATGAACAGATGAATTAAATACTTCTTTATAAAGTGCTGTGCTGTTAAAAGAACACCCATCACGAAAACTCCAGAAATTATTATATTATAGGGTCCACAATTTATTGTAAATGAGTTTATTTTGCAAAACAAGAGAAGCTTATTTGTATTGTAACTTTTATGTTCTATGGACATAATATTTGTCCACAACTTTTAGGTAACTAGGGACGCTAAAGTTACAGATAATACTTTCATTTTAGAAACATGGCTAGTTTTTGTTCAGACACCTACAATTCAGCCTTTCTTGAAATAACATTAATAAGAAATCTCTAATTGAAATCTTTGCTTTGATATTGAAATGACAACTAAACCTTATGTATAAAACTCTGTTTTTCGGATAGTGTTTACTTGATTTGACAATTTTCATCAGAGCAACATGAAAATTTAGATCTAAATTGACCAATGCATTTCAACACTTAATTTATAGTTATTAAAAATCTACTTTCATGGTTAATGTAGCGTTAAGAAACATATTCCAAAACTCACTTTCAATTTTCTTTTCCTTATTATTCTATATTAAATTAAGCCTGTCTCTGAAATACTTTAAATAAAAACATGCTATTAAAATACAAGTGTTTTAAAAAACACGTGTCAGAATTAGATGTCTTGTTCCTAAAAAAACCAGAGAGCTTGACATGAAGTTTTCCATTTCAAAATGCTAGATTCAGGTGTTGCTGTTTAGAGAGGCTCAATTTGTTGCTTTAAAATTTGTTCTCTGTTGGACGTTTCTCAGTGACTTACAACTGCGATACAAGCTAACACAGATCTTATCGCAGAACCACAGAATCTTTTGGGTTGTAAAGGGCCTCAGGAGATCATTTAGTCCAAGCTTCTGCTCAAAGCAGGGTTAAGACTAAACCCACAACAGGTTTTCCTGGGCTCTGTCCAGCTGGGTCCTGAAAACCTACAGGGGTGGAAGTTCCAGACATTCTCTGTTCCACTGTTTAGTTATCCTCATAATAAAACGTATTCCCTGCCTACAGTCAGAAACCTCCCTCTCCCCTGTTTCGGTTTATGACCCTAATCTCTTGTTCTCCTGTCACGCATCTCCTCTTACTCATGTTATTGGATCTCCCTCATATCTTTTCCACACACTTACTCACGGATCACCACTGTCAAGTTCTACCATCCAACTGATGTTGTGAGTAGGGTTTCTGTTGTATTTGTAGGTAGGGTTTTTCACCTTTAATTGTTTCTACTGTCAGAATGCAATCAGATTTTTACTAATTATGTGTACAGACTAGGACTTACATATATGATCATGAAAACCTTTGCTTATTTGAGCAAACACAGCACAAATCCTTTTGTTAAGGACAATGTAATATAAGTTATAAAATTAGTCAAACAGTTTAAAGAACCAAAACTCAACTCACCTATATTTGAGAGGAAACATTAAAGACTCCAGAGCTCTACAGGCATCGCTGAGCCTCTGAAAACTTGCAGAGTGAAAGAGAACCTTATTCTCTGTAAGCACGGCACAGAACAAGCTGAGCACGTTTTGGATGCCTTTAAAAAAAAATAAATCAAAACTACATTAAACATTAAAATGTGCCATTTGCTGGAGGAATTTTCAAAAAACATACAATAAAAGCATAAATTGCCAAACCCCAAGTTTTTCTACCTTTTATTTAAGTAGCATGGCTTACTGTTTTTCAGGTTGCTAAAATAGTATCTTAATGTATTTCTAAGTTTTAAATATATTGTATTATATTTCCCTTTCAATACCACTTTCAAAGGATTTCCTCTTCTCAGCACAAATACCAGCAACGATTAATAATGACTTCAGACAGTATTATGTGTATCTTCTCCATAGTCTTCTGTGTACCTAGAATTCAATTCTGGTCACTGATCCAGGCTTAACTTATAAACATGTACGGATCTCCATGGGAAAAGAAAAAAACTCATACTGCTCAGCTCAAAAGAAAATGACAAAGCCTTCCTAGTAAATACATTCATATTTTATCCATGGAGAGCGTTATAAGCATCACAAGGTTAAAAAAGGGCAATAAGAGCACACGTGTTATTAGAAGGATATATTAAAGAAGAGCTGACCGTTTAAACAAGCCCTACTAGATTTAGGGTAAGACTCATGAATCAGATGATGGGGTTTTTTTTAGGACAATATAATTTACCTAGGAGACAAAGCCATGTGCTTTCAGGGAAAACCAAAAATACATTTCCTTTAAAACAAAGTCCCATCCTGAGAAGCAGACATGTCCGAGATATGTGAGATATGCTGAAATTTATGAAATTTCCTGAATATGCTGGAATGTGTGATGTTTCCCTGAGGACATAGCTTGTGTTATCAGTAAGACAGCCTTTATTACCTTTACAGAGCTACTGCTTATTTTACAATAATCTTCCCAATAATAAGTGTGACTACTGAGAGCCACTAGTTTCATATGATAATGAACACGTTGTTTTGCTTAAGGACAGGAATTAGCAGGGCTCATTTGGAGAGCTTTAAACTAGACTCGAAGGGGGATGGGGACGTAGCTGGGCTTGCATCAGTAGGGCACCACTCTAGAGTTCATGAAGGCTGGGAGGCCTCCCGTACCCCTGGGGTGAAATTGGTGTGCTCAGCTCACTCGCAGTTGAGGAGGGCTTCTACAGGCAGCTGAGAGCAGCCTCGCAGTCACAGGCCCTGGTTGTGGTGGGGGATTTTAACTTCCCTGATGTTGTTGGAAGGACTACTCAGCCGGCCAGCCGCAGTCTAGGAGGTTCCTCCAGTGCCTTGACGATAACCTTCTGATGCAAAGGGTGGAGGAGCCGACTAGGAGAGGTGCACTGCTGGACCTCATCCTCACTACCAAGGAGGGTCTGGTTGAAGCGGTAAAGCCTTGGCTGCAGTGACCATGAGATGGTGGAGTTCAGGATCTCATGTGGCAGGAGCAGGATAGCAAGCAGAATTGCAATCCTGGATTTCAGCAGGGCAAACTTTGGCCTTTTCAGGCAATTGCTGGGGGAAATCCCATGGGCAAGGCTGCTTGAAGGTAAAGGGGCCCAAGATATTTGGTTAGTGTTCAGGGACTGTTTCTACAGGGCACAAGATCAGAGCATCCCGACACGTAGGAAGTCAAGGAAGGGAATCAGGAGACCTGCATAGTTAAGCAGGGAACTACTGGGTATGCTCAAGTGGAAGAGAGTTTATAGATCACGGAAGGAGGGTCTGGCCACTTGGGGAGAATATAAGGCTGTTGTCAGAGGGTATAGGGAGGCAATTAGAAAAGCTAAGGCCTCCTTAGAATTAAACCTGGCAAGAGGGGTCAAGGACAACAGGAAGAGCTTTTTCCAACACGTGGCAGATAAAACTAACACCAGAAGCAATGTAGGCCCACTGATGAACAAGGTGGGTGCCCTGGTGACAGAAGATACAGAGTAGGCAGAGTTACTGAATGCCTTCTTTGTCTCTGTCTACTCTGCCGGAGGCTGTCCTGGGGAGCCCTGTACCGCTGAGGCCCCAGAGGAAGGCAGGTCAATGGAAGAGTTCGCCTAGGTTGATGAGGACTGGGTTAGGGAGCAGTTAGGCAATCTGGACATCCATAAATCCATGGGTCTGGATGGGATGCACCCACAGGTGCTGAGGGAGCTGGCTGAGGTCACTCTCCATCATCTTTGCCAAGTCTTGGGAAAAGGGAGAGGTGCCTGAGGACTGGAGGAAAGCAAATGTCACTCCAGTCTTCAAAAAGGGCAAGAAGAAGGACCCGGGTAACTATAGACCGGTCAGCCTCACCTCCATCCCTGAGAAACTGATGGAATGACTTATCCTTGGTGCCATCTCAAGGCATATCAGGGATGAGAGGGTCATTAGAGGCAGTCAACATGGCTTCACCAAGGAGAAGTCATGGTTGACCAAAGTCTTTGACTTTTATGAGGACATAACAAGATGAATGGATGATGGCAGAGCGGTGGACGTGATCTACGTTGACTTGAGTAAGGCATTTGACACGATCTCCCACAGCATCCTTATAGCTAAAGTGAGGGAGCGTGGTCTGGACGATCGGGTAGTGAGGTGGACTGCGAACTGGCTGAAGGGAAGAAGCCAGAGAGTCATGGTCAATGGTGCGGAGACCAGCTGGAGGGCTGTGTCTAGTGGAGTCCCTCAGAGGTCAGTACTGGGGCCTATATTATTAAATATATTCATCAATGATTTGGACGAGGGAATAGAGTGACTGTCAGCAAGTTTGCTGATGACACCAAGCTGGGAGGAGTGGCTGACACGCCAGAAGGCTGTGCTGCCATCCAGCGAGACCTGGACAGGCTGGAGAGTTGGGCGGGGAATAACCTAATGAAATTTAACAAGGGAAAGTGTAGAGTCTTGCATCTGGGCAGGAACAACCTCAGATTCCAGTTTAAGTTGAGGAATGACTTATTTGAGAGCAGTGTAGGGGAAAGGGACCTGGGGGTCCTGGTGGACAGCAGGATGACCATGAGCCAGCAGTGTGCCCTTGGGGCCAGGAAGGCCAATGGCATCTTGGGATGTATTACAAGGGGGGTGGTTAGTAGGTCTAGAGAGGTTCTCCTTCCCCTATACTCCGCTCTGGTGAGATCACACCTGGAATACTGTGTCCATTTCTGGGCCCCTCAGTTCCAGAAGGACAGGGAACTGCTGGAGAGAGTCCAGCGCAGGGCAACAAAGATGATGAAGGGAGTGGAGCATCTCTCTTATGAGGAAAGGCTGAGGGATCTGGGGCTCTTTAGCTTGGAGAAGAGGAGACTGAGGGGTGACCTCATTAATGTTTACCGGTATATAAAGGGTAAGTGTCACGAGGATGGAGCCAGGCTCTTCTCAGTGACAACCAAGGATAAGACAAAGGGTAATGAGTACAAACTGGAACAGAAAAGGTTCCACTTTATCTTGAGAAGAAACTTCTTCTCAGTAAGGGTAACAAACACTCGAACAGGCTGCCCAGGCGGGTTGTGGAGTCCCTTTCTCTGGAGACATTCAAAACCCGCCTGAACACCTTCCTGCGTAACCTCATCTGGGTGTTCCTGCTCCAGCAGGGGGATTGGACTGGATGAGCTTTCAAGGTCCCTTCCAACCCCGACATTCTGTGATTCTGTGATAATGGCTTGTGCTTTCAAACTCCATTTTCCAAGAATGGGACAGGCCCATGAAATCAAAGACAGAGGCTTATGAGGATGGAAGGACAAAACGCTTTGTTATAATGCTGAGTGAGTTAGGGTTGCAAACACTTGCGATTGTGTTCAGTGGTGTAATTAATATTGTACTAAATAGTATAAACCAAACTACTTTGTAATATACAAGGTAGGATAGTGTTAAAAAATTGAACTGCTCTCCTCATGTGAACGGAATAGCCTTCACCAGTGAACGGTTAGAAGCAAACCTGAAATAGTGTCCTTTCTTGTGTATGTATGCATAAATATACTTCCATGTATGTATGTCTTTGAACACAATATAGAAACGGCTGCCCGTTTAAAAACAAACAAACAAAAAATCTAAGAAATTCAAAACTTCAACTGTCCTTTTAATGCAAAACTTCCCTTGTTCCCAGAAGACTTTCCGAAGTGGTTTGGAGTATACTTTTTGTTTTAAACTAAGCTTTTGTTTTCAAGCTAAGTGGGCTTTTTATACCATTTCATTCCATACCAAAAGTCATATTAAGACACTTAGGAATACAATTTTTAAACATCTGACACTATTTTCCTATCATCAGATACAAAAACTCTCAAATAATCCTCTATAAACCTGTAATGTTCTGCCAGGTATTACTGAGGAAAATAATACCTAAAACCCAAATATTCACAACATTTTGTACAACTTAATTATCTTAAAAAAACAGTCTTGTAATAAAAATATCTATACCTAAAAACTCTAGAAGGTGATGGTTTTCCATTCTGCACATCTTGTAAGTGCAATCTAGGCTGAGGAGTTCTAAAATATTTTCTGGATTTTATTGACTTTAAACCATGTTTTAAAAATAATTAAAACATTCCTTTAGTGAAAGTATTCAATAGTAACCGAGCTGTGTTTATAAAAATTAGTCCTTTTTTCTAGCTATATGATATTCCCTTGCTGTGGATTATGATGATTCAAGGGTCTAGAAGGAATATCTTAATTCTAATATCTTTAAAACTCCTAAAACACATTCAGTATCAGCATTTTTCACTTGAAATCTCTTCTGAATACAGGCTTCTTCATTAGATATCGAAACAATACACAATTCTCAATAGTTCGTCACTACTGAACACTTTAAAAATGCACAAATTTTACTAACAAAATACATGGATGAATTGGAAATCAAGATTTTGCTTATGTATAAGGAGGACACCTTGTAGGTACTTCATAGTATTTGAACACCAGCCTTCTAAAAAGAAGATGCGAATAAACTACTCTGACCTTCTAGTGTTGATACCTGTCTATGACGCCAAAACAAAACATCACGGTTACACTGATTTTTTTTGTTCTATTAAAAAAAAAACGAGAACACATTGGCTGTAAAGCACATGATCATGTGGCCTCCCAGAGACTACTAAAATGATACACTATTGTATGGCTAATAGAGGTAATCTTCATCATCATATATAGCATCTCTTAGATATTTTCTTTACCACTTTAAGAAATGGATTTTGGCAGGTGTCTTCAACTTACTGAAAATTTTGGAAGGCTAATCAGTGTAATTTTTTTTTCCTGCTGATTTTTCTTGATAGTTTCTTTTAATAACCCAAGTTCACGTACACTATGTTAGAAGACCGGTCAAAACTCAGTGCTGAAGTTACACTGAAGTTCAACTTTTCTACCGAATATGATCTTAGTAACCAGAAAAATAAGGTCTTCGTTTCTGTAAGACTTGGGGTCGGGAAAAAGGATGACAAGAACAGGTTTGTCACCTGAATTCAACTACAGTGAGCCTGGAGTTCACAAGTTCCAGCTTTCTCCCAAGGTTTTACTGGAGGACAAAGGGACAATACTCAAAAAGCAACACTTAACTGGAATAAAAAGTAGGAGAAAAAAGAAATAAACTAATGCTTTTTTTGCTTTTCGTTTTTAATTTAAACTATTAAGCAGTGATGATACAGTTTGTGAAGCTTTCATAGTTTCACTAGGGAAATTAGTCTGGATTTGCTGCAAATTACTGGCTGCAGATACAGCTTCAGTTTGTACTCCACAAAGGCATTTCTCACTGAAACTTAATCAGCACCAATATAATTTGATATTTAAGATTACTATTTTTAGCAACTATCTCCCTTGTATAATCTTGATGCTGCACAGAAGAATATTTGCTGCAAATATGTTTTTATTACATTCTGATAGTTAGTCTCTCAAATATTTGCTACATTTTAACTGGCCGTGGAAGACGGATTTGAAATGTTTGCTGTGATATGAATGCACCAGATGCAGCCCCAGCCTTGCTGAGTTAGACAAGAGTACTGTTTGATTTGCAGAACTTATGAAAGTGACCAAAATGGAGAGCACTGAGACACATCTCTCCCATAAATCAGCAGGTACAATACAGTACGAAACAGTACAATAAAAAGAACATGTCAAGAAATAACCAAGGTCATTTCTTTATGTAACTTTTGCAAAAGGCCCTTTAAAATGAAAACTTCACTGATTCTTTTCTTTCCTGAATGAAAGTTCACAGCCTTAGAAATACTATATTCCTAAGAGAGGTTCTGAAGTTTTGAGGGGTTTGTTTCATTTGTTGTTGTTGCTGTTTGTTTTCGTAACAGAAGTGTTATTCCATTAAGAAGCTAACCACCTGTATTGACCAGCTTCTTGAAAACAGGCTACTCAGTACAACACACTTGGACAGTGAGACTCAGGGTAACCTCTTCCACTGACTGACTAACTGGTACAGCCCAGGCAGATTCTTTGGTACCACTTGTTTTCCTTCCTTTTTTTTAAAAAAAAAAATACTCTGTATACAATACAGAAAAACATAAATAAAATCAAGTGTACAATATAGACATCTAATCTGGAATTTTCTTATTTTCAAGATTATATCCATCAACTCAATATAGAACTATTGCTCCACATATCCTTTGAAATACATGTTTTCAGGAATACGCGCAATATAGTGACTGCGAAAGAAATTTTCATCTGATACAATCAAACTAATTATAAATAGTAAGACTTTCGATTACTTGTCTTTTTTAAACCATTGATTAAATTATTTGACCAAGTCACCAAGGTGTTACTTCAAGCCTTGCATGTTGTTTACCCAAACCAAACAGTTCCGCATAACAGCCTGAGCCCAGTTTCCTCATGCTACAAGACACAATCGCGTCTGTAACCTTGAACCGTACACTGGTCTTCAGACTCCACACTACATCCGATGCTAATTTGTCAGGGCATAAACAGACAACATGAAAAACAACAAACAAGTTGATTTTTACAGATTACTCTCTTGCAGTCTACAAACAGACAGACATCCTGTGAAATATTATACATACGCTGGAAATTTTTGAATGGAGGCTTCCTGACCTTCACTGTTTTCAAGTATTTAAAGAATCTGTAATTTGTACTAAATTATCTGACATCCTACATCAACAAATGTATCATTCTGCCTGCTTCCTGTTGTTCTAGAATTTAAGCATTTATTTAAGCAGGATTAAAAAAAAACCCAAACACAAAGTGTACTTGACAAATTACCAACTGTCCTCTGTATTGCATTAAATCAAAATATTATCACTAACTTTTTCAGACTTTTGTAAGCAGTTATAAACATGAGATTTGGAAACTCAACTAGTTGAATACATTATTATGCCAATATGCCATTCTTTAATTACTAGACAGAAGAAAAAGCTTAATAGACAAAATAATCCATAACCTAGCCAGACTAATCCAGGAAATGGGTCAACAAAGACTGAAAAGCCTTTCTGAAAGGCCACTGGAGAGTGCGGAGTACGAGTTCTGTGCCAGGCAGTGTCAAGCGCTAAAGATAACTGAGGAAAAAAGTAGAGAAAAACAAAACTCTTTTCATTTTTATTTTTAGATGTAGCTGCACAGCACTGCTAATGAACAAAATACAAGGTTAAGTAATAAATAAGAGGCAACAATTGTACTCAACACCCATATAGGCAATCCTCGCCAAATTGCTTTCGTCAATCCAAAAATTACACAGTATCTCCAATCGACTACACGCAGTTAAAAGAAAACCCAAAAAATTGCTACAGATGTCACTCAGTTCAGGATCAATTTACACTTTTCTAAGTGTGCACTGCTGCACTGCTCACTCCATGATTAAATCATTGCTGAACTTGCTCATAATAGGGGAGCAACCCAGCTGTGCCAGCAGAGAGCTTTGTGGGGGTGTAGTTATTCTGCTTTCTGCCTGGGTGACAGAGAACACGGGTCAGATGAGCACCCCAAGAGATTCATTGACTTGGTCTTTGTGAGACTAAGGAGGAAGAGAAGCAGCCCCTAAACCACAGAGCTTTCAGCTAAGACATTTAATGAATGAAGTGTTCGTACTAATTTCTCAGCACGTAGAAGCAATTATGGGTGTGAGATGCAGTAAAGAAATCAAAATACATTTTTAGAGATAAACTTTTAACTTTGGAACTGAAGGCAATTCAGTATCTGAACCCTGAGTGTTGCACGTTCTTTGTAAGCCGCAGGGCAGAATGAAGTGTTCTCTACCAACCAGCCTTTGGGGAAGGTGGGAAGAGGTAAGAACAGGAGGATCATACCGAATGATGCTGGTATCATTGTCACAAAAGCCAACTGATAATTAAACAACAAATCAAAGAGACTGTGAAAATGAGTATATGCATTAAAAAAAAAATCTCTTCAGCTGCTGGATAAATCTTCCTATCGCTACTGCTCCCTGAATGTCTAACAATATCAACTGTGTTCTGTCAACACCGAGTCAAGCAGGTGGTTGTCATCCAAACCCAAAATTACACAGGCACAAAAAAGAAGGATTAAGCACAGTATATGACCTACTTAGGAAGACACAGGGTGACGTCTGTCATCTGTATGTTGATCTCACTTCCTTATTACCAATTTCATTAAATCCCTCTGCAGACCTACTTCAAGGAGCGGCAAAAGCCCTCTGGATTCCTTGAGTCTTTAAACACAAGTCTGCCAACACACTGAGTGAACATGATCAGCGAATTCTTTTTTCAGAGACAACGATACAGCTAAAGACAATTAATAATAAAATATTTAGGTAATAAAGTCTTCATCCCTGAAAGACAGAATTGCAAAACCATTTCACATGCACAGTTTTAAAGCTATTCGGATGCAAAGTGAGACTGATAAGCTCAAGATTCATATGAGTGCGTTGAGTTTTCTCAATAAAGTAGAAAAGACAATGGAAGGTAAAACAGACAAATAATGGTTTCACATACAGAAAGACCTTCACATGGCAGGGAGGTGAATGCCCAATTTACATGAAACCAATAATTGAATTATACCAACATAACCTGCATTAACAATTGAAGGTTTACAGCCCATTCTATGTCTGGCTCATACAGACAGCCTTGATCGGTGCTAGAAGAAATAAACTGTTACATTATTTCAAGTGTTTGGGGTTTTGGGTTTTATTTTGGTTTTGTTTGTTTGTTTGTTTTTAAGTGAACACACATAAAAAATCCTAGTGAAGAATAAATGCCAAGAGGATGTCAGTCAAAGTAGGTTTGCATATAAAATTAAATTCAGAGCTGTTACGGGGAAGATAATCTTCATGCAAATAAAATACGAGATATTTTTTTTCTCTTACAGGAAGTGTGGCAAGCAATATTTCTCAATATTGAACTGTTAACTATCAGATGAAAATGGAGGTATTAACATTTGAGTAACAGTCTATTCTGCTGACATATCATTTATTTTCACATTTCATTTCACATGGCATTTTCTGCTTAGTTATTTAGTTATCTAGTAAGATACCTAAGATAGAAAGCTATTTGGTTTGGATGATAATCCCATAAATATCTAGTATTCCAGCCCTGAGAAAGTCATAAACAGAGACAAACAGTAATCCTGTACAAAAGTAGTATCGGGATACAGAATCTCTATAACCCTCACAGGCCCACACTAACCAAAACTCAATGAAATAATTTTGTAAAATAATGAGCGTGGACTGGGATAACAGATCCATACTAATGCATGGAAATGCTGCCAGATTTCCCTAAGCAGAGGTGGGAGGGAGCTATTGAAATGTTCCCACATTTTTAGAAATGTGTATAGGTGACTTGCCTTTTCAGAACTGCTCTTTCAATAAAATGAATTTATTACTTGTACTGAATACTTTGCGAAACCTTCTCTCCCACATACATTAAAAGATAAATTGGAAAAATAAGCATATGCTACAAAAATTATTTATAGCTGTTAAATTAATCAAAATTATCTTTATGCTGGTAGCAAATCTAAAATCATAAGTTGATGTGAAGGAGAAATTATTTACAACTGCTGATTTATTTAAGTAATCAAAAATAGATAATGCCATTTACCAGCTCTCCAAATTCATATATGGTGAACCATCTGAAAGTAAAGAAGGATTTCTGTTCTGCCACCAACAGACATTTTCAACTTCAACCAACCCAATTTGGTTCTAAAATTTCACATTAGAAATCAGGTCAGTTATAAAGTTTTCTGACCACAGATTCAAAGCCATGGCAGGATGAGCAGAAAGCAGAGTCATGACCATTACTTTTTTGAGACTATTGGGAATTATTCTGCACATAAGCTAATTAGCAAAGCATGTTACCTAATAAGTAAGCGGTGCATCAAAATGGAATTACTGTATTTATCCCCTCATTGCCAATGTCGACAATTCAAGAAGCGTCTGGGAACAGCACATGAACAACTTTTACACATCAATGACAGCCTTTTTATGGGACTGAGCCATATCCACTGGCTAGCATCAGAAACCTGGTGAGGTGATGCCCACTTACAGATACCAGCAAATCATAGATCCTGATCTTGAAACCTTAATTTTTATTTACTCACAGGCACAACGTGCAAACCAGCATTTTTGAAAATATAAAAGCATATGGTACAAAATCGGAACATTTCACTTTCATCATCACAAGAAGCACCTGAAAACACTTAATGACTTTCTACCTTGATGATGGATATTTTTGTCATCTTTACGGCTACATTTAAAACAGCAAGTCTTGAGTTATTTGAATCTAAACTATGGCAACTAATTCCAGAAAAATACATAGCTTATCTATTTACAAAAAACTGTAAAAGCAAGTATTTCAGACATAGGTAAGAATAAGGCCAAAAGGCAAAACAGAGAATTAAATCCACAAAATCATGAGTAGCGGCAATATGAAAAAGAACAGTATAACATACGGGAAAGAATATCATGTGTAATGGACCGTAAAACATTCTGAGCAGAAATATTACAAATTAAATCCTGATGGACCAAAGGGACACCCATAATTTGACTGGATTTGTTGAAAGCAGAAGAATGTCCTTTAAAAAATGCAGAGCGAGAGTAATATCACTACGATCCTTAGAAAGAAAATATCCAAGAATGAAAAGAGTATTGTCATTCTTGAACCGTACACAGGAAAAATGGTCAAGGATACACAAGAAATTGCAAACATATCTGTTTCCTGCTTAAGGACTACAAAGTCTTTCTCAAGGGACGTAACTACTGAAGTATTATATTAATGGAATCAAACAAATGCGAAGACAACAAGAGGTGGCTGATGAGGATATTCTGTGAGAGCCACCTTCAGCCACTGTTGCTTGATATTCATGGAGCATAAAACCACAGATATTCAGTTAAGGAAACTGTGAAACACCATAAACAGGAAAAGTGAAAAAAGCTGCTTTATTTTCTTGAAACATATTTGGATTCTCTGCAAAATGTTTAGCGATCTTTAAAAATTCTTTCTTTGGGAAACGGTACGAGATTTTCCTGACCTTCTGAAATACTGATCACTCAGCCCACATTGCAACTGAATAGCAATAATTTAAAAAATGATTTTACAAGAACAAATGGAACGAAATTTCTATAAAACTATTTTTTTTCTTTCCTCTGGAGCACAAGCATTAACATTGACATTTTGAAAAATGAAGTTTTGCAAGGTCTTATGATTTAACTGCTATCAAGTTTGGTTTGGATTAATGAGAAAGCTATTTCTATATTCATACCAGCAAAAGTAGAAAGAAGAGCAATAAGTTCCAAGTAGGATCTGTTTCAGTATTTTCTATAAGTGAAAGTGAGCATCTTCTGACTTTTCTAAATTCATTTATTTATTACACATTTGCTTTTTGTATTTTCTACTTTTATCTCTGGAAAAAAATAATTTGTTTTCACTCTTCTGAGAGGCGTCTTCTGAAGTCCTGCTGTAAACAGAAAATTACCCTCTTCTCAAATATCTCAAAAGAAATGTTCACTTAACCATTTAAAAACAATTCACCCCATTGTTATAAAGCAAACTGCAATACATAATTTTGTTACTGGAAAAGCTTCTTAAAAACCAGCTCATTAAATACAGCACTTTATCAAATATGCAGCTTCAAGTTCCTTTAACAGTAGTATTTACTTAGGTCAGATAACTTTTCCTTCTGAGATTTATAATTTGCTTAAAATGAACTACTGCATATTTTGCCTCATTAGTAACACAAGTTTGGACTGGATAAAAAGCAAGCGAGCATCTTATTTCATGTGCTTCATTGTTCTGCAAAACAGTGAATACTACAGGAAATACTGGTCACTGCCTCCCAACACGTTTCAGAATCCCATCTACTGACGGCTGGCATCACAGCACCAGCGTTACGCTGGTATTGACAGAGCTCTCAAGTGTGTCCACACACGACAAACAAACGTAAAAAACCTGAGCAGCACATACTGAAGGAATAGTTTGACATTACCTGACCGTGAGCTGCTCTAATGGCCATCACCCCACCCACACATTGCTGCTTTCCTTGCACCTGCAGTGATGCTCACAGAGTCCCAGGTGAGCTTGTTCCAGCTGGAAGAGGGATGGATCTGTTCTCACGGTAGCACTTTGCTACTAGACTGACTTAACCACAGCATCAAACCACAACCCGAGGCTGACAGTAAACAGACATGACTTACCCTCCTTGCACCCTCCAGTATTTTGTGTTAACTTGGTGAGCTGAAGTAGTTTGGCACAGGTGAGCCGAGCACCGTTTTGGCGCAGGGGATGGGGCAGGACTCTGCAACTGGAAATGGACGTTCATAAATGGGGCCAGCTGCCTGGCGGTTTATGCTGCTGGGGAAATGAAGCCTCAGTGACTGTACACAAAGTGCAGCTACTCAAGATAGGTTCTCCTTCCCCTCTGCTCCGCTCTGGTGATACCACACCTGGAATATTGTGTCCAGTTCTGGGCTCCTCAGTTCCAGAAGGACAGGGAACTGCTGGAGAGAGTCCAGCACAGGGCAACAAAGATGATTAAGGGTGTGGAGCATCTCCCTTATGAGGAAAGTCTGAGGGAGCTGGGGCTCTTTAGCTTGGAGAAGAGGACACTGAGGGGTGACCTCATTAATGTTTATAAATATATAAAGCGTGAATGTCATGAGGATGGAGCCAGGCTCTTCTCGGTGACAACCAATGATAGGACAAGGGGAAATGGGATCAAACTGGAACACAAGAGGTTCCACTTAAATTTGAGAAGAAACTTCTTCTCAGTGAGGGTGACAGACACTGGAACAGGCTGCCCAGGGGGGTTGTGGGTCTTCTGCTCTGGAGACATTCAAAACCTCCAGCAGGGACACTGGACAAGATGATCTTTTGAGGTCCCTTCCAATCCCTAACACTCTTCTGGGAGTGCAGAAGAGCCCCTGTATGAAAGTAACTATGACAATATTCCTTTATTTCCAACATCTAAAGGAACACTTTCTTTTTGTTCTGCTGTCACAGCAGTAAGGGCCCATTAGCAGCAAATGCCACATCAAATCCCCTGGTAATCTATTTGTTCTTTGACAGACTACACAAATCTACTTGGAAAGCTTGAACGGCAAATTCTCTTTTGCTGGGTTATAGAGCTAATCGCAGCTCACTGGCCACAGGGATTTAAACCGAAACTACAACATAAGCCAGCAGCATCCACTCATGCAACATGTGGTGCCAGGTTCCACAGGCAGCACAGTACACAGTTTATTAACATCAAAGACTGATTAGAAGTTTCTTGATTTTACACTTCAATAAGTCTGTGTTAATCTAATTCATTCATATATGCTGTTAAATTCCAACAAAGGGTATATATGTTCCCATCACACAATATATGACATCTCATGGAAAGAAAAAACAAAACAAAACAGAACTTAAATAAGCTTGTAAAAAACATGAGAGAGGTAAAAGAAAAAGGTCTGTTTCATACCACTGAAGTTTTATAACACACATGAGATGTGAAAGGGGCTCTATGTCAACGCTCTGATCCTAGTGCATCTCCCAGTTACAGGTATTAATGTACTGAAAATGCTGCATTTGGTCACTTCATATATTGTGCAGATTCAATCTCTCATTGCTTACCTGCCCTTACATTATTTCTGAACATAATGAAGTATTAAAATCTAAACAATTCTAGCTCTTTGTTGAAGACACTAGGATTTTCTTTGTCAACAAGTTGAAGCCAGCTCACGTTCTGACTGTGCAGTGACCCTTTCGTAATGTTTCCCAGCCATGAAAATGCACGTATATATTTATCAGGAATGTCTTTTCCCATTTATACAGTAATTCAATATAGTAATCTGTTGGCATAAAGTACACTCCATGAGAGGCTGAACATTCTATCTCCCCTAATCGAGAACTAAAATAATGAGAAACTATTACATTACAGAAAACATTCCTCAAAGTGTCAACAAATGTAGTGAAAAGCAAAAATTCTGGGTATTTTAATATGTCCTGGACTTAGAAATATGGGACTGAAGAGTCTAAGAACACTGAAAGAATCCAGCCTTTTACCATCATGACTAGATCAAACAATCCCAAATAAATCTAGTTTTGTCTTAAATGCAGGGATACTGCTTGTTATTACTACTCAAAACAAAAGGTTTTGCAGAATTTTTCTCCTCCTATGGTTAGAAATCACCTTTTAACTTCCAGCCTTAACTGATTAATGACCTTTTTATAATAGTTTGTTCTTGATGCTCACCATTTTCTACAGCTCAAGCAGGTGTACTCACAAACTCCTCCCTCTGAACAATATCGTTGTAAAAAGCAGCAAATGGTAACACATGTAATCTCTACCATATAGAGGAAAATAAAATGATAAAATACAGCAGAAGAACCTAACGTTCAAAAAGCAGCCTTTAAACACCAATCTGAGCAATAATATCACCAACAATTTCAATATTCCTTTCAGATCTTGGGTTATTGGGGGACTTATCTTTTCTAAAGGAGGATACACTTTTTAAGCAGTAAAACTACTTCTACTTTCATTCAGAATAAAAATGTAAATCACAGCACATCCTCCAAGTACTGTCAGTTTAAGAATCAGCGATCACTAAAGTTAGCTAATTTGAGGAACATCATAATTCAGTTTTTCCCTTTTTGATTGGATTGGCATTTTCTAATAATCATGATAAAGTTCATTATATTTTAATGTTATTCTATAATCTAATAAAATGTATACAAAAGCTACATAAAAACGACAGCACTATTTTTAAAGCATCTTTTTTGTTGTTGTTGTTAGTTGGGGTTTTGTTTGTTTGGTGTTTTGTTTTTTAGTATAAAAATTCAAATATTACCAAAAAAAACCTTAATCACAGAAGTAGTAAATCCTGGCTCTACTTCCTGTTATTTTCCTGACATGGTTCCATATAAGATCTATCTGCCTTAGGAACTATGTGAAGTGTATCAGATGAGAGTGTAAATCTAGAAAATAATAGATGTCACTATAAAACAAAGGGACTTGAATAGGTAGCCACAGATATCCCCGTTCAGCAAATCATTAGGCTGAAAAAGAAAAATTGCTGTAGACTCTGGGGTCTTTTGATAGAGCTGAACAGGAATGAGCTGAGCTGTATATCAAACTGGACTATTAAAGATTAAGCCATGCACCAAAATATTATGTTTACAGACACTAAACAAAGAGCTTCTCACATATTCCTGCCCACAGCCTGGAGAAATACTCAAACTCCCAGACATTAATATGCATCTGTTATTCCACAATCTGTGTCTACATGACCAACCTGATCTAACACTAAAGTAACCTAGAGTGTGGGATTGGAACTCCTCACTTTGAGAGGTCTATTCTAACCTAAATTATTTAGAGTTTTTTACACACTCCTCCATCAGGGTAAAAGCCTAATTCAGGCACCTAATCCCTCTGCACAGGAGCAATTGCCAGATCTTTGAAGACAACCAGCTTCACTTTCCCTAAGTGCAAACTGCTGCAGATGACCCAGCACTGACCACGACTCTGAGCTTACTGTTCTAAGTTCACACACCATAAATGCCCAACCTAGCTACATACTGGGGTAACAGAGGAAATCTCGGGGTTTGATCACTCTTAAAAAGAAAAAAGGCTAAATTTATTAACAATAACATAAACAGAAGCAATTAGCAGCTAAACACATGTTATGATCTGTCACTTTATGCTTTTTTTATGAATAATTACCCCAGTGTTCAACGACAGACCAAGTACATCTATTTTACTGGAAAAACAAACCAGAAGCGAGTGTCATACCTGTATCAGCCAGGTCAGTAACAGTGATCACCAGGCCAGTCCACGGTCATGTAGAAGACCTGAGATCAAGCTAGGATGTCCAGTCTATGGGTGAGGACCTGGGTCAGAGAGGTCATGTTGCCAGGCACGAGCATCGCTGCAGCATGGCTCAGGCAAGGACCAAGGGTATGGCCTGAGCTTAAGTACAGCATCCAAGCTAAGAGGTCACCAGGCCCCATCTTCTCCCAGCTCTTGCCTCAACAGTCTGGACCAAGGTTGCCCAGCTGTGCCACATCAACACTGACCTTGAGCACAGGCAGCTCAGCCCTGCAAGGAGGGGTTCAGGGACTGCCCTGACCTCAGCTTCCCAAGGGAATACTTAGAAGAACCAAGGACAGAGGCCACTGAGCCATAAGCCTAAGCAGAGTTTGCAAGTCTTCCGAGAGCAGAACGTATGCTCAATGTTACTGGCACAACTACAGAACCATTGAAAAAAAAAGGGGGGGGGGGGGTTTAATGAGTTACCAAAATTGCAAAGTCCAAGTCTGCCAGTTTAAAATCCCTCTGCACATACAAATACCTACTTTCAAATGGAGATGGAGCAGCATACCTTCATTAAAAAGAGAATTAAACTAACGCTGTTGTAATTAAATAAGATCTTCCCCACAAACAAATTTTTGTACAGACAAAAGTATTTTAATGTATTCATTATCAAAACACAAATATTTAAAACCCTCCATTGATCTTCACTAATTCCTAAGAAATCTAATGAAAAATGAGAAAATACAGCATTGCTTTTACTTCTGTACACTTTGATATTGCACCCAAAACATGATAAATAGGTACAATAGTTAATATACAATCTCATCATTTTGTTAAGAATGGATTTATCACCGTATAATAGTAATGGGTTTTGGCTCGATGACTGTTTAAACCAATAAAAATCATCACTGCCAGTGTCCCACCATAGAAACATGTGGACAATCATTCAGTTCTACTTGCTTGCTTAGCATTAATTAATTTTAAGCAGCTCTCTGTGGTATCGTAGAACTATCTGCTCCAGTGCAAAAGAAAGGTAACAACATGCAAATAGGGAGAAAGAACAGATAATACTCCAAACTTCTCAGGCACAAGTGTTGAATTTTTGAATTGAATAGCCATAACAAAACAAACCCTCACCAGTACTATGAACACTGGAGTGGAGAATTTGAAACTGCTTGTATGGAAGTGCTTCCCTGCTTATCGACTCCGCTATCATCACACATATCTGCCCTAGTATTCCTATTTTGTTCAACTGTAACCATCTTTAGAAGTGTAATCAACCAATCACTCCTGACATCTGAAATTACTGATGTTAATTACATTGCAGTCTTGTTTTAGAGGCTTTACATGCTGTCTAATGCCATACACACAATTTTTAGATGAAAAATATTTCAAGATGTGTGAAAAGGCTGAAGGACAATGACGTTTAACACTGTCACAGAAGTTATGTCACAGGTTGGACAAATGAATGACAAGTTTGCCAAGCCGCCTGGCTGAAACTGGCATTACCATCTATCTTCATCCTGCTCCATCTATTTAAGCTCTGTTCTACCCAGCCCTGAATTTGACAGCATCCTTACCTTTTGTCTTCATCCAGAAGATTCAAAGTAGAATTTACTTTAGAGTTTCATTTTTGACACTTAAAAATTTACTTTATTTGTAACACTGAAAGTCAGTCTGAGTTCTACTGAAAATACTTGAGCTGTGAATTAAAGATATGAGCTAAACCAGCACCGACAAATGAAATGGAGTACTGAAAATAAGGGGATAGGAAAACAGGCCAGATAAGAGACTAAATAAGAAAGAAAAGAAGGAAAACTCTTTTGTCTTCAATTAAGTTTTTGGCAAGTAGGGAAAAACTATTAATTCTTCAGGAAAATAAATGTTCAGAAGTGTTCTGCTCAGCTTAGCAGTGTGATTCATGCTACCAGTTCTTGAAACACACAAAAATTAGAAGTGCTGATTAAACCTTAGGTTCTTGTTTTGCTGCTAAGGTCCCCAACATAATTTTGTGTCTTTGATTCTCTGGAAATACTGCCCATTGGGGAGACGGAGGTGTATGTCTCAGATACAAAGGGCTGAATACGGCAGTGCTGAGTAACCACTGCAGCAGAATGAAGAACGTGAGGTTGGAGTTCGGAGAAATGAAGAAAGTCTAATGCAGAAACACATGAATGCATTGTTAATAAAGTGAGAGAAGAGAAATACAACCAAACCAAAATCTCCTTTGAGTATGAAGAAGGCTTCTGTGTTTTGAAGCTTTTATAGTTACCTACTATCTTACTAACACACACTGAGAAATAGAAGAGCTACCTCAGATCACTTCTAAAGTAACTTTATGATTACTGTTTTCCAGCTAATCCTTGTTGATGAAATCATTTTTAGGCGTAGTGATCCAGCTACAGGCCTGGCTTTTGTCACATTATTCTCATATATTATTTTTTTAAATAAAAAAAGAATGTATGATTTAAGCTGTCAAACACTGCTGTTCCTTATTATTAAGCTTAAAACCTTTGGGGATGTTTTTTTCCCAACTGTAGTTTAATGCCTAAGTAAAAATAAGGTCTGTTTCCAGATATGCTGCGAACTTGGTAATACAGGGAGGGTCATCCGCTGACACAGTATTATCCTGCCAAGCACAAAACGTGTGATGAGACTACTATTGCACAATATTTCTCAAAATAAATGTTGAAATTACTTTGGTATCTATTCATAGTGGTAAATTTTGTCTTGCTGCCCACCTTCTTCAAAGAAAGAGCTATTTTTAAAAAGGTGATTTATACCGTTCACAAATATTTTGCTAGCTACTCTTCAGTTTTCTATTAATAATTTCCATTGGATTAAGTGACTTGTACCAGATGAGAAATAACTGAACATGTCGTTACTTGATAAACAGCCTAGTCAATATTTGTGTCCTAAACACAAGAATTTGACAGGATAGCAGAAGTCATTAATTAAACACAATGGACAACAGAAGAATAATTCTGCCCAGTCTGATAGAGACAAATACACAATAAACTCCTGCTCAAGTGGAACGAGAGAGCAAGTGTGAATATCATTACAAAAATCACCAAAAACTTCTGACAAGCTCAACTATGATCTCCAGAGGAAAGGATCAGGTCTTGTCTTAGAAAAATAAACTTTTACAAAGGGAGAAGTTAATAGGTTTGTACCACATCCTTCCAGACTCACTGCCTTTAATTCTTCATCAAACTACAGTAAAAGTGAGAATAAATGAGAATTTATTTAAAACAGTCTGTTGATATTTCCAGGTCCTCTTTGTACGTTCAACAACCATTTCAAACAGACATATGTACTTGTATTAACAACTCCTTCTTAGTAAATCCAAACAGAAATCTCGCATTAGCAAACCTCGGCCTTAAGAAGACAATGACAGTCCATCACCTACATGTGAAAGGAATGATATGCTATTCTGTAAGGTGATGTACACTATGAAAACACAAACATGTTTTAATTTGTGTACTTAGAGATACAAGGCAATTCTAGCATTGTGTTATATCCCCAAATATAGACACAAAAACTTTCAAAGAGACATCAGCTGGAAACTGAGGCACATTTACTAAGAAAAAATAAATAAATAAATAAAAATAAAATAAAAGAATAAAAGAAAAAAAAAGGCAGAAAAAGCAGTGATCAGAAATAGATGAGAAAAGTAGGTCTCTTTTGCAAAGGGTCCAAGCAGCTTCTTAAAAACATGTCCTTAGCCAATTCTGGGCCTGTTCTCAAGCAATTGTTACTGTCCTTACCACACCAGAATAGGAGGGAGTCAGGAAGAGACCAGAGGACCTACACAGGACCATTAGACAAGCTCTTCCTAACAGTTTTGATAGTCTTGTAGAAAGAAAATTATGCCACAACAGAAAGAAGACATATTGAGACAATTCTTTTCTTCAGGGAAACAGGACATAAGCCTATAGCTCCCCTTGGTGAGAATTTGCCAAGTTTTATAATCACACACTTTCTTCAGTCTCTCTCTTCTTCAGTCCAGCTGAAGTGCCACTAACCACAACTGTGAGCAATGACCAAGTTTTCCTTCAATGTCTCTGGTTTTTGCTCCTTCCTTCTGCTGATTTTCACACCCTCTGTCCACCATAACTGGAAAGGGCACCTGGTAAGTATGAGCTTACTGACTTATACTTCTTACAAGCCACCAAAAAGCAAAGAAAGACTGGAGCTCCAAACATTTGCTGGAAATCAGGGGAAGGAAAAAAGGTAACAAGAGCAGCAAAACCACAGAAACCTGACTGTTTACAGCAATAAGACTACTGGAGAATGGGAAAAGAAAGATGAGATGGTAGACAACAAGTGAATCACAGGTACAGATATTGGAAAGTTTATATGAGCTAATAAGGAATAATACAATTTCAAAATATAAAAGCAAAGGATCATTGATTGCGAGCACAATCTAGGAGTCCTGGTTACACTCCAAACTCTTCAGTACTCTGCTATAGTATCTTTAGCAAGTTACATGACATCTATCTGTATATATTTACCCATTAATAAAATGCGGTTAAAAATATTAACTTAAATCCTTTGTGTGTGAAAGCAATTTTAAATTCTCACATGGAAGTTTTATAATTCAGTTGTATATACAACGAGTGGAATTTACAAAAGCTCACTCTGCAAATATGATCTTACTAGAGGAAAAGATGGTCCTCAGTTTCCTCTTCCATATTTACATTCCCACTCTGTCTTTACACAGCTTCCCTCTATAAATCCGATGCATACAAAGACTTCTCAGATTATTTGCCTTCATTGTCTTCCTCAGACTTGATCCCATGGCAATCCATTACAATCCCAGCTTGCAGTACAAAACACAAGCATCACAAGACATGGTAGCTAACCTACCTAAGCACAGCTAAAAACCTCGCTTTCTTTGGCATTTTCAGAGCTGTGAATTTATAGCAACCTTCACTGCAATTGCTCAAACCAACTGCCTCAACTTAGGTATCACACACTGTACTTATAGTACAAACACACCATAACACATGGTATATAACACCATACTTATAGTACCTCACACCATACTTTATATCTTCAGAAAAGGGGAAAAGTTGTTGGGCCTACCCATGCTTAAAACATTGCCTGCAATCTGATCAGAGGAATCTGAACGAATCTTGACTTAATAAGCCAAGTGAAAGCTCAGTAACTATATTGAGAACAGGCAAGATCTATGCCATGTTAGCCATGTTTTTTAATTTAAACTGCTATCAACAAAATAATAATATTACCTTTGGAATAATATTCTTTTTGGAAGGATACAATCAAATCTTATCAGTAGTAGATGGCATTGTGCTCAACAGATCTGACACTGCTTCCTGTGACTTCTCTTCACTATCCTTTTTCCAGTTTGCACCTATTCTTGTTGTCCTTTGTGAGAACAATGGATGACAACACATATTGTGAGGTCTCTTGATTACTTGAGACTAAAAATGAGGTTTGCGGGTTCATAAAAATTATTAATTGTTCTCTTATCCGTGACTGCTACAAGGTTGTGCTTCAAAGTCACTTCACAAACCAACAGAAAGACGACTAATGGAGTGTTAAAAGTCAACGAGACACGAGATTAGCGTTGAGGTACCCAGGTAACAGTGACATGACGTTGTAATTGTAACGACAAGTTAAGCATTTGATAAGGACTGTGTTAGATCATCTTGAAAGATAGGGAATAATAGATAACAACAAAATAATATGAATTCCACATAGTTACCAGTATCAGTACACGGTACCTTTTCAACCAAACTTTTCGGTTACACTAGTTTTATTATTAACCTCCTTGTTTTGTTTGGAGTTTGCACAGTATCCAAGGGCTGGGCAATCGCTCTACATCAATGTTTTTGTAATTAAAGAGAGGCCAGGCTCACTTCTGCTCACTGTACATTTACAGATACTAGATAATATTGGAGATAACTTACCACAGGCAGGATGTACAAAAAGGTTATATGAATGTCTGATTAGGGGATAAAAGCATTATTAGTCATTCTTTCATTCAATAGAAATTAATATTTACTGTGTAACGTTCTTGGCATGACTTGAACTGAATGAGAACAGAAAATACCTCGTCCTGTAAGTTAAAAAAAAAGAACTCTTTTTTCAAAGCAGACCTAGACATACCCAGTTGCTGAAAGAGAAGAGCCACACTGGTGCCTGTAACAGGAAGGCTATCATGCAGAGGAGTCTGTATCAGCTGTCGGTCTCCAGCTCCCAAAGAAAACAATTTCTGCAGAAAGAATTTTTTTAACTGAGTATAAATTTAATTTATATAGAATAAATAAGCTGTTGTCATACAGATAAGTGATTCATCCTGCAAAAATCATTTATTCTGTATATAGAAGTTTAAAGTCAGTAAGAATAATTGAATTGACCAATGGAGATCTGAAATACAAGGAGACATAAATGTCCTCAAATTGAATGTATAGCATGATAATGTCTTCCTTGAATTTCAATTGAACTAGTTGAATAGTTATGGCTTTGAAAGCATTCAATATTACATTTTTAATAATACATTCAAAAACCTTCCAGAGAAAATAGACAAAAAACACAAACAACAAAACAAAACCAAAACCAAATACAAACAAACAAACAAACATGAACAGTTTAAAACCCATTCAAAACAGAAAAATACATAGTATTTTGTAACTGAAGTTTTTCAATATCTACTGTCTGCTTACATGTTTTAAGTATGAGCCTACTTGTGATGTATGGGTGCTGAAGACAACACTTGTACTAGTCCTGCGATCCTGCTCTGCACATTAAAGTAGGATTAAAACTTCGGTTACCTTTCCAGCACAAGAAGTCACCTCCCTTGAGGGAGGCAGGAGATGGGAGTGAAAGGAACGCACTTGTGTACCGCATCCCAAAAAGCAGTGAAACTGCAAAATAATTTTGCTTTCCTCTGAGTAAACCCACACGACATTCGAGCGGCGAGTGGCTTCAGGCAGTCACCTCTAACCATGAACTACCACAGGCCGGGGGTGTTTCTGTAGGAGCCGTAAGTGTGGCACAGCTCCACCCTGTACAGCGGCAAAGGTGTTGAACATATGAAGGCAGCAAAGTTCTAACTATTGCACAGCAGAAGTCTGAAACTAAAACACTTCACGGTAAAATCAAGCAAGTCCCTGATGTGTAGCAGAGATGCTCTTCCTCAGCACTTCAGCAGCAGACCCGGATGAAGGTCAGTAACTAACTTTGCAGTTGATTATTTCAACAGTGGACACAAGAATAACCTGGGATGCTCCTCAAGGACTTCTGGAGACAAACATCTAAAGAGTGTTCTAAGATGTGTAATTCAGATTTAACCCTAGAAGCATGAAGCTTAAGAAAGAAAACAGAATAACTGAATTTCTGATTCAAATGGTAGTTTGACACTAGCAAATTTAAGTTTGAAATGAAAGAACATTTGAAAAGAGAAAGCAGAATGAAGAACAGCAAGAAGAGCATGATTTTTCCTCCCTCTTCTAGCAGAGGAAACAGCCACTGGGGAAAACCATATTTATGGATGGGGGTTAAAAATAAAAATATATATGAGTAAGAAGTTCAAGTGGAACACCAGAACCTGTAACATGAGGTTCAAATACCACTGGAAAGAAGGGTTTCTGATAGGGAGACACAATCTAATTACTCCTCTTCATAATCAAAAGGCTCGGGATGCAAAAACCCAGAGACGTGCTTGCCTGGTGAGCAGTAAAGTAGATATTGACTAAGCTGACAGGACATTTTGCCACTTAGAGCACTAAGAGAAATTCCAAAGCAGCCAGGGCTATGGGAAAAACAGAAAAGAATTAGGGATTTGAAGGATTTCAAGAAATTTGATAATCCATAGGGTGAGTGGGAAGTGTGAGAAAATGTGTATGAAATCACCTTTAAAATATTGCCATTTGCTCACTTTGTTTCCGGGTATGTTTCATGATAAGGACTACAATTTCCCTGCAGTGTCACAGCATAAAGTGAAAGCCAAGCAAATATGATCCAACCAGGTTGTCAGAAAAACACAAATGTAAAGGAATAATTTAGTTAAAGTAACAAACAGACCTGACTTGCTCCTCACAGAAAGCACAGGTAAAACAGGAAGACGTGCAGTTGCTGGAAAACATTTTTATTATTTTTGAATGCACTGGCTACCTGGAATATCCAATTAACTCTGAGAAATCAGAGTTGCTTTTGTAGCATTTTTCTTAAATTTTATGAAATTAGAAATTTAAAAGAGTTACCAAGCAAAAGAGTGGTGGAATCCTGAACTGCATCATGGAAAAGACATGGGTAAATGAACTAAAGTGAAGGATGTTAAAAAATGGCAAAGAAAAAAAGCCTTAAAAAAAATCTGTAGCAAGCAGAAATATAACTGAACGCACATTACTATTAAAAATTAAATGTATACAAACTGTTTGATTTGTTACTGTGCCTTTTAAAAAGCCAACTCAGTGACAAAATTAACCCTTTGACCTCATCCTGGAATGGAATTTTTGCTGTCTTTAGAAGACAGGCCACAGGGAAAGCACTCACAGGCCACAGGGAAAGCACTCAGCTGAACTATGATCTTTTTTTCTTCAAAAATATTTGAGGAATTTATTTTTTGTTTTCTTCATAAATTAAATTAACTGGAAAAATACTGTTTTCTGCCCCCCCCCCCCCCCCCCATTTACCTGAGACCCTCCAGAAGCAGGGACAAGGCATGAACACAGATTTGCAATGAGAGTCTCCAGCGACACGTTCAGGCTGTCCACATACACAGTATAGATCAGGCCAAGGCAAGCCTAGAAAGGTAGACAAAATACATCAGACTGCTATACAGGGAAGGCAAACGTCAATGTACTTAAAAATCTATGTATATTTCTTTTTTTAAATGTGTCTTAATAGTTACTAATGTAATGAAGTACTTTCCGACTGAAGATAAAGTAACTTCCTACAGAAGCAATCATTCACTTAAAAAAATTAGCTTAGCTTGGCTATTTAGAAGGGATGTATGTGCTAGCAGGTGTAGATATTTTTTAAAAAGAAATTAAACATTTAATATTTGTGCTTTGTTCATTATATAAAAAGTGCTTTACTACAAGTTACTTTTAAAAATCATGACATCACCAAAGCTTTTTAATCTGCACTCTTAATTCTAGAGACCTAAACCTGACTGGTTTCCAGAGTAGAACGCTGATGAATCAATGAGTTTTTGAGGACGGTTTTAAGACTAACATCAAGGATCAACAATTATATATGTTATATAACTTACATTCTTTATTTTATTATTTCAATACTAGTATATTTTAAAATGAACAGTATCTTAACACTTCAGCATCTCCATATTTTTTTGTTTGGATCCAGTTTTGATAGAGAAATCACAGATAAAGCTTTACCATCTTTACTAATAATTTAATGTAAGATGATTCTAAGAAACCTCTGGGGAAAAGGAAACAAATAACTTTGTTCCACAGCATCCTTTTGTGCCTTTCAACTGTTGTAATTTTGATAGTCCAGCAAATATTTTAGAAATTATCTTCTTAGAAATAATTCCAACAGTAACTTTTCATATAACACTTAGTTAAGCTGTGAAACTCATTTCCATGGGTTGTTATAAAATCTAAGCGTTAGGAAACTGGACAAATTACATGAAAAAGCCCACACAACTGACACCTCTGGTTCAGAATGTCTTTTAACTATAAATCACATTGAATTAGGAAAGTATTTTGTTGAATTATTTCTAGAGCCTGTTCTGTTCTTATACATTTTACTCAGCATTTGCCACAGGCAGCTATCAAAGGCAAAATACTGGGCTATGTGGACTTTTAATCTTACTCAGTACAGTCATTCATAGTATCTAATGACAACTTAACTGTTGAATGATTTCCTCCTTTGATCTGTAAACTGAACTATATTTGTTTCTCTTAATATGTATCTGCTTAATAAAAAATTTAACTTTTCATTAACCTCATCTCAGCCATACTTCACCAGCTGAAAGTAATCCACGATCCTAAATCTCTGTCATGCATCTTCATTTGATTTGGAAGAGGCTCTGACATTCTGCCTTACATACAGAGGAAAACTAGGATTTCACTTTTAATTTACCGTTATATATTTAACCAAATATTGTTAATATGTTGTTTTTACCTGAGCAAGTCTGGCTTTGTTTTACTAATTCCCTTCATCATACAGTACATTGAGCCCAGAAAAATCCCCATTTCATCTTCTATGTAGATTTAAAACTGCTTGGAGGGTTAAAAAGCACTGCTTCAACCTATAGGGGCTATTTACTGTCACAGACATCACATTTTATCTAGTTCAATCTAAGCCTACTTTTGCTTTTAAATTCCCAAATCAATCCTGAAATGTTTTAAATCAAAAGTACTGTCACTGCTACTCATTAAAAACATATTTGTCTGCTGACACATATTACAAATGGCAATTGCAAGTGCTTTACCCTGAAAATTTCTGGATAATCTAGTCTGGACACCAGTACCAGACTTTTAGGGGCAAATACTTCTGCAGGTGGAATTAAACCAGACTCCTCTTCACCTTCGATGTCTTTTGTTCCCTTGAAAACAGAAACACTTCAATTAATAAGCAGAAAGAAATCTCAAACTAAAATGCTAGAACTCTTACAAAAAGTTAACATTTCTCAGAACTTTAAAAAAGCAAATGAATGCGTTACTGAAAACTGGTAATGAAGTCAACTAACAGGACCACATTCCAATGGTTGCCTGAACTCCCTAAAAGCTTCTCGATGCAGTTCAACTTGTTAAAACTCACCTGGGAAGTCATGCACCAATGTACCTAAAATAAAGTTCTCTGACACACCAGTTTAACAGGACAAAGTTTCACATTAAACGCTCACTGTTTCACATTTTAGATAGTGAAGTGGATTATAGAATGGAATCATTTCACATGAAAGGGTTAGCTGATTTACAATCAATCATATTCCAAATAGAGATAAAAATATATTTGTTTGGTTGTCCTATTCATTTAATTCAATTCTTACAGAACTTCCACTAATGTTACAGCTAAAATGATCTACAAAGTCATCTCCAGCCTGACCCAGTGACACTGGAATCTACAGGAATTTCTTCACAAGAAAACTAGTTCAGATTTCTCAAATAATCCCTCAAACTTGTGAACCACTAAGTTTCTTGATAAAAAAAAAAAAAGTACCAGGCAGATAAATCTGTAGTTGTACATGATATTGTGCAAGTTCCTATAACCTCCTTGCCAGCGCTTACTATTTAATCACAATTATTTTATTATTAGAATCATAGTATCATAGAATGTCCTGAGTTCAAAGGGACCCACAGGGATCATCGAGTCCAGCTCCTGTCCCTGCACAGGACAACCCCCAAATTCACACCATGTGTCTGAGGGCGTTGTCCCATTGCTTCTTGACCACTGACGGGTTTGGCGCCGTGACACCTCCCTGGGGAGCCTGTTCCATGTTTACTCATGACCAAAACTGAAGATGTCACTAAGTACTTTCATTTCTAAAATTCCACACATGCTTCGACAAACTCATTAACTTATTAAGTTTTCAAATGACAGAAAGTCTATTTTTTCCAATTTTTGCATGTAATTCTCTCCACTCCCACACCACCCATCCATTTTCTAAGTTTTCTATTTGTTTCTCCGACAAAGCATTCTTCTAAGCAAACATCACTATATTATCTTAATTAGGAATACAAGAAAAATTACTTCCCATTCCATATAACAACATGAAATATCTGCCTTCTATTTCTGTCACATTACTAGTCATTTCTGCTTATAAAAAAAAAAAAAATCCAACATTACTTTCCTATTAAATGGAAGAAGCTCTTAAATGCCAAGAATGCTGTGAGTTCGCGAGCTTTATTTCACAATCTCAGTTCAGAATGTA
This sequence comes from Columba livia, assembly GCF_036013475.1. Classification (NCBI taxonomy): domain Eukaryota; kingdom Metazoa; phylum Chordata; class Aves; order Columbiformes; family Columbidae; genus Columba; species Columba livia. The sequence goes on from NC_088606.1 coordinate 57,810,727, forward strand.
CGGTTTCTTCAAGCAAACACATGCACTCAAATAAAAGCAGTTAAAACAATTATATAAGAAGTACTTTAAAAGGTGTCAAATTATTTCAATTATGAACAATGCTTAGTTACACTAAGCTTCATGTGGGTGTTTTATTGATAGCAGTCCATGATCAAAGAGGTTTGGAGACCACCACCCTACAGTATCATTGTTCTTCTAGTGGGATACTAAACAGGTTCCTTCAAAAGCGCTTGTTGCTTTAACTAACATAAATGACCTATATGAAAACAAAATACATAATAACAGTCCTACCCTGTCCAGTCCTGTCTGCACAGTCCTGTGTGCCTTGGTCAGAGCTGAACGGTGGCAGCTGAAGACATGAGCAGCCATCAGCTGTCAACCACTTAATTGGTTTTGCCTGCGTTTCATTATATAAATATTCTCCTCAGTTTTAGCATCAAACTGAATGGGTCACTGAAAATGTCCAGTAGCTGGTCTCAGCTGGAAGCTGCACTAACCGTGTAGGGTAACACAGAGCTGGTTCCTCCCCTGCCCGCAGGTGAAGGCACCTGCCCCAGAGCCTTGGCCCGTGGCCCTTCCACCCGCAGCGACAGGCCCGGCCTGCGGGCTGGTGTCCCCAGCACGGGCCTGCGGCTCTGGAAGCTGCTCCACCACACTCCAGTTCTGCGTCAGCCTACGCTAAAGCCCTTCTCTCACGCAGCCCCCTGAAAAATAAGATATATCAGTATGTGTGTGTGCTCAGGGTCCCCGGTGCTCTATTTTCATTACTATACAGACAAAAAAAGGGTATGGAATTTTTTATACGTATAGCAGAGGAGACGCAAATGCTACCAAATATTTGATGCGGAAACTAAATGAGATTCTGGAGTTGCTGTAAAACCATCACTGTGATTCTTCCCAACATAAAAGTTAGGTGATATTTACTTATGCTGTGCCATCCCTTGTCTAAGCAAGATATATTAAAAAAAAAAACAAGTATAAGCATCGCTATGCTGAGTCAGACAAAAGGTTGATCCTGAGCAAAGGAGCAGCTCAGTGAGGCTGTTCCTCCAGCAACCTGCAGCTCAGGAACCTCCTGACCTGAGGACAGCCTCTTATCAAAAGAACAATTCAGCATTCAAGTGAAAACAGTCTAAAATGAGAGTATTAATGTTTGTATTAAGCAAGCTGTTTTAATTAAGAGGTATGTATAATATTATCATACCAAAATAAAAACAATTGGCACAGCAATATATATACACATGTGGTCAAGTGTTTGGCTTTGTACATTAATCCTTACCTATATGGCAATCAATACGTACGCAGTGTACATGACTCGTCTAGTTTGCATCTCATTTCTAGGTTAAAATTGTGATTCACAAATGAATAGAGAAGCACAATAACTCAACAGTCACATGTCCCAGACGTTAATTTCTTTCTATCCATTACAATGTTGGCAGGGAGAGCTTTTACATTAGTTACAGTTCCCTCCCCCTAAAGAAGAATTTTTAAATTATATTTTGGTGGTTAAACACCACTAAACACATAATCAACAAAACTTTATTCTATCAACTGTTCTAAAGAGCAATTATGAATTCCAGGCATAAAGGCAACAGACTCTGGCACATTGTGGACCCTGACAACATCAGGAAAAATGAAATTAAAACATATTCCACATTTCTAAAGGGAGGGGAATATGGAAGCTTCTCTAGATACACATGGTACTGAGATAATGAAAACTCGGGGTGCATAGACAGGGAGGAGTTTTCTATAAAAGTCCATTTTCATAAACTCCACTCAACTTCAGATCAAGTCTTGAATTAATTCTTAACTAGATTTAATTTAATACTTTAAGGGCACAATGGCAGCACAGTACGGAATTGATAAATCATTTACACTATAAAAACACCCTCTTGCTTCATAAAAGATTTATGGAAAAATATAATGTGACTAGCTGTATTTCTTCCACAGCTAAACGTTCTGACAGGCACGCAGGCACATTATTAGGAGTCACTAGACTAAGTAGATAATCATTTTAAACACATGACTTTTAACCTACTTTTCAAGCGAAGTATTAACAGCACAAGCATTCTGTAGCAATACTACATACAAAGCGGTTAAACCACAAACTTAATTCTTTCTAGTTACGGTTTTGCTCAGACACATGCACATTTCATCTTTCTTTATCCCCTTTCTCATCTAAGGAAAAATATTCCCCAATCAAAACCAACAAAATAGAATAGTTGTTTTGTGGTTTTGTTTTGTTTTTCCTGAATACATTTTTATTTTATAAATATAGCATCCACTTTACAACTAAATTTAGAATAATTCAATGTTGAAGAAAACCTTGTGAATGATACATAAACCAAAGCATGAATTTAAATTGGTTAAATAATACTTCTATTTCATTTTGGTGGTTTTTTTGGTTTTCTATTTTGCTTTGTTTTGGTTTGCGTTTTTTTGTTTGTTTGTTCGGGGTTTTTTTAATCTAGTTGATTATTTTAGTTTTTCTTTTGCACTTTGATTGGAAGAACATGTTAATGGTATTTGGCACACTACTATGGGGCTTCCCTGACATCTCCCTTCTAGACTGCTGGTTAGCAGCCCTTCATTCCACAGTATAACAGATGAAGAATTTTCTGAGTTTCAATTAAATACTGAAAGAGATTCCTTTTTTCATCTCCTCATTTTTATTTCTACATACAGACAGACTTTGAAAACAGCTAAGATGAGAAAAATGTACCACTAGAGAGCAAAACAGTGTTCCAGATGATTGAAGATCTATTTAGTTTAAAAGGTGATACACATTTAAAATCTAATTCAGAAATATCTGTGCCTTTAGATTGGAAATTAACTTTTTTTTTAACATCAGATTAATAAAGCTCTGAAAAACTCTTCAATAGGCTAAGGAATAGATAACAGAGACTGATGTGACTGTATGAATGAAAGGAACTGTATGATGACCTGGGATCACACATAATTTCACCATGCTTAAAATATTTTGCCACAAAAACATAGATTGGACATCACAGTAACAGATGTTAATACTTATGCCCCATGAGATCAAAAAGATACAGGAAAAAAAAATCAAGATAACCAATTTTAAAACTAGATACATAATTACATTCTTATAATTTAAAAATACAATTAAATGAGCATTTATTAATTTGTAAGTACAACATGGTTGAGGATGCATCATACGTGTAAACAGAAAAATCTTATCTGATTTTACAGTAGGGTGTTTTATTTGTTTACTTGTCTTTTTTTTCCCCTAATGTCCTGCATAAATAATGTATAATAAACTCAGAAAACTGTGAGCCTTCTGTTGAAGGACATATGATGCAATTTCATTTTGCTCAACATGTTTGCTAGTGCTGTAATGTGGCCTGTTAAGAGACTGGTCAAAAAAATGTGTTCCCTGTACATTTAAAGCAGGTCAATAGATTAATAAACTCATTTTTTTCATGTATTTTAACAAATATACACAGCCACATCTACACTAAAAAAGATACATATACAATTCCTGACATAACATAGAAATTAGTTTCATAGGTTCTTACTTAAATGAGAATACAGAACTAGAGAGAGCATGACTGCATATATTTCAGCTGTTTGCCTTTCTTTTTGTATCATGAGAAGTATTCATTTATCAGGTTTGTGACCTAAAACAATTGGGTAGACTGGAATGTACAATAACCAACCAACTCAACTAGCAGCATAACGTTATAGCTTATTAACTTGGTCAATAAAAGTAGCTGAATTAGCAAATGCATTTGTGCAAGGATTTGAAAAAAAATCTCACAAAAGAGTAAAAGTTCACATGACAAAGAAAAAAAAAAAGGAAATTAAGTGTGATCAGCACTGTTCATCATCATCATTCTGCTATTTATTTGTTTGCTTCTTTTCTGAGAACAATTTGTTCCTCAGTTTAGCCAAGGGATGTATATGGCATTAAGCCCAAGCTAGACAAATTCGGACTAATTACTCGAGTGTTTTTTAATAAGGAAGGTAACTGACGACTGCAGTTACCTACCGACAGATCAGGCATGATGCCCCAGATCGACCATCTAGAAAAAGGTTTCATAGCTTTTTAACAGATGCAGTTACAATCAAATCCTTGTGGGCTTGACACGTAATACTAAAGAAGGTATTTCTTTAATTTAAACTGCTGTCTTTTTGTTTAAAACTCCCTCTACACCTATGAGAAGTTTAAGAACAACTGGGCACAGTTCGCAGCATCTTATCAAATACACTGCAATGAGACAAGAGTTTGCAATGTTGATATTAGACGAAAATGTCAAGAGCTAAGCAAAAGATAAATTTAATTATAAAACATGACACATTTTCCTCTAAGTAAGTTGGTGCAAATCGAGAGCAAAAACTTGCTTGAAACTAAAATGTATATTGAATGTTTTCTTCATATGCTACACACAGGGTACTGTGGAAAAATGATTTACACATTGTAATGCAGCAAGTGATGAGTGGTCACGTAGCTCTCCCAGCTCAGCAGCCACGCCAGTCTGTCTGGAGAGACATTAAAGGGAATGTAATGAACACTGGGAACCTGTGAAAATACACGATACAGAGCGCACAGGCTTGGCTTGACATCTTAACATCTTATCATTGAGACCATTTCCAACCTTCAGCAGAATCTCCTGTTGCTTCAGTATCCACTCTACACACTACCCAGCAAAACTTAAGCAGGTACAAATGTGAATATGAAGTAGTCCTGTGACAATTTCTGCCCATTTTGTTTGCTTTAGATCACAAACGTATATTGAGTTGAAAATTGTGAGTTTTAAATGACATTTTGTAAGGCCAAGAATACCGTGTTTAGTTTCTGTGCTTAGCATCAAAGGACTGTAAGAGAGAGATTTCATTGGAGCTATTTTTGCACTGCCGTGCCAAAACAGAAGTGGTAACACAGCATGAAAAACAACCCAAGCTCAACTTATCAAACTGATAGCAAAACCATTAGAAAGTCCTCTGCATTGGGTCCTTTTCTCATTGATCGCACACACAGAACCACAGAATGTCAGGGATTGGAAGGGACCTCAAAAGATCATCCAGTCCAATCCCCCTGCTGGAGCAGGAACACCCAGATGAGGTTACACAGGAAGGTGTCCAGGTGGGATTTGAATGTCTCCAGAGCAGGAGAGTCCACAACCCCCCTGGGCAGCCTGTTCCAGTGTCTGTCACCCTCACTGAGAAGAAGTTTCTTCTTAAATTTAAGTGGAACCTCTTGTGTTCCAGTTTGTACCCATTACCCCTTGTCTTAGTATTTACCACACATTCATACAAATCTAAAATACAAACTGACTTTGTTTCATTGTTTCATATTTGGCCTCAGATATGTGGAATAGAGAAGAATAACTACAGCATCTACATAACAAGCAAATAGCTCTTTGTAGCTATGAATTAATTTAATTTCCTGTAGATTTATGTCCACGTTAACAACATTTGAGGATTACCTGATGTCTGATAAGAGTTGATCTCATACTCTGAATTTTCCCTCACGTGGCAGTGGACTACAAACCAAATCTTTCTGCTTCCCACCCACCCGTTTTCACAAAAGCTACTGCAAGTACAAGATGTCTACTGTCAGTCACATTTGGCTGATATCACATGTGCTTAAAATGTTGCATATGGAAAATCAGCACATTAACAGACATTTTCATGTAAGCCACAAACTCAGCTTAAGAAATCATGTTAAAACTTTTAGTAGAAAAAGGTGACTGATTTTGTGCTACTTTAGTAAAAAACTGCAACTTAAAGGCAACAGATGTGGCAGCCAAGAAAACGAAGGACAGCAGCCGACTTTACTCATGTTAACCTTACCTTTTTTTTTTAACAGAGACATTAATCGCTCTGATTTAGCCCTCAAAATTTAAGCTTTCCTCTTTTATGAACCTCATCTTGCCACAACAATCATTATTTTAAGATGTGAGCTCTGCTTCTAAATATTGACATTTAACTTAAAAATAACCATCTAGCCAAAGTCTACATTAGGCACTGAAGTAAATTTTTAAACATGAAAATGACCTACCAATATAGTCCAAAAAATTCTCCCTACTACTGAACGTAGTTGATGTTAAGGAACTCACAGAGCCTGAGAACGCATCAGCATTCACTCCATCAATATGCAGCTGAATTACAGCCCACATGAACCGTAACTGTCCTCCTTTCACCCTCATCTTCAGAACTTGGACATGTCCACTTTAATACTTGAATACGTATGCCCAAATGTGCTGTTTATCAAACGTCCAACATTGGAGACTCCTAGATAAAGCAACCCTGAACTGTTACCCCGCTCTCTGGGACTGTCAGCTGTCCAGCCAGTCTTGGCTGCTGTTGGCTCCAAGTCTTCCCAGTTAGATCCCAATGTCCCCTGGGTGTCTGAGCCCGCCCATGGCAGGCAGCTCCCTGACCTGCCTCTGGTGGAGATGCTGCTTGTTTTTCAGACACGAGGATGATCCAGCCATGCCAACTGTGCATTTCCACTCCAAGGGCATACGCTACTCAAGTCAGTGCATCTAACTGATTAACATTGAGTGGAGAATTAGGTTCATCTTCACGTCAGAGTGAGGAAAATAAATCTAAACTGAGGTACTAAGAGAAAAGTGATAATAGAAAACACAAAGCATTAGACGTAGTTTTACCATTCTGAAGGTGGAAGCTGGCAGGCATTATTTGAAACTCAGAGGAAATCAAATGTGAACAGAAAGTCAAATTAGAATTGTACTTTTATTAATTCATCTAGTCCTAGAGAGAGAAAGAACATGTCTCATTACAAAACTTCCACTCTAGTACTTCATTATAACTGTCAAAACCAGTTTGCCCTACGCAAAATTTTGCACTGAAATTGTGCCAAGTTCAGCAAGCCCACTGTTTTTCTGCTAACTGCCCAGTAAAGTAGATTTACAGACCACACATGATTTCTTATTTTAAGAAAAATTATTGGAAGTTTGCTTTAGTAATCTCATGCCAATTGTTCCTTTGGGATGGATCCCTTTCTTGCCATGTGACTTAGTCTCTGCGGGTCTAATTTGCAGCCAAATACACTCTTAGCTGGTTTATTAACAATCAAAGGCCAAAAACATTCAGCATCAATTCATTTTATTTACTTTTCCGACTATACAAGCGCATGTATCCAATAAATCCTGACACATGTACTGAAGTTAAAATAAACTTAGCTGACTGCCTCCAAAAGACAAATCTGCATCCTGCCTACAATCTGCTGTACTGCACTGAAACCACAGGTGAACAGATCTACTTCACGGCTTGTTTACGCACACAGAGTCATACAACTGCAGCTAAACTTACACTGGAATAATTAGATCAGCATAAAAGCCTTGATTTGATTTAATAATTTTTAAAAAGCAAGATAAACTGTAGTAACGTATGGTAGGGTCACTATCAGCTAAGAAAGGACCAAAGACAGAAAATTACATTAAGACTGTAAACCTCAAGCCTCTGTAACAGGTCAGCTCATTGAGTCCCTAAATACTACTGACACTTCAGAGTACTCAAATAGGAGAATAAGGGGTTTGCATTGCACCTTCCAGCATTACACAATATTTATACCACCAGCATCTATCAGATGTTTACGATTTAAAGCACCTCACTTTGAAAACTCCAGAAGATGCTTACTTGCACTATAATCTAAGCAAACTGAAAGAACGCTGGAACAGAAGTCACTCGGTACCCATGCCCGTCCAGTTTATGCAGCCACAGGCCAAAGGGTATTTCTGGAGTAGGTCATTGGGCTATACACACCCCACAATATCTGGGAAGTCCAAAGTAATGCATGTGCAGTTGCCCTATAAATGCTGAAATTCCATGGGGCAATAATCAATAGCATTAAGTAACTTTTTTAAACACATTAATCTTAACACGGAAGAATGTTAAAGAACTACAGTGACAAGTCTTTAGCAAGAACTATGCATGTACAAATAGTAATTTCAGAGCTTATAGTTTACTAAATCTTTATGATTTTTCCCAACTTGATCCATGGATTCCACCCTTTCAAGTGTTACACACCTAATCTGAGGAGGCTGCAGAGACCTAAGCAATGTAAGTATAACAAACAGCAAAAATCAAATTAAGAAAGTTGGTAATTCATATCCTATTTTAACTCAGTCATAATAGTTTTTTATATAATACAGAACAGGATGTGGAAGCACATCAAGACAAAGTTTTATTTGCACAGATTTTTGGTTTGTTTAATCAAAATACAGTTAACTAACTCCTTTTGATTGCATGTGGGGAAACACATTGAAAATACTTTCAACGAATTTCTGAATTAGTACTACTACTGTCTGCAAGTCAGATTAATGATCTCATCTCTACTGACAAAGAAAAGCCTCTGCTTAAAAGATAGTATCCCCCTGTCCTGTGAGCTGAGACTTGTGGCCACTGTGTAGACGCAGCACAGGAGTCAAGAGGAACAGGAGACCTTTCCCCAAACAGCCTTTGCAGCTGTGACAGCAGGAGCTCCAACCAGGGACGTGTGCAGGTCTGGGAACGCACGAGCCCAGGGACACACAGCACAGGAGAAACTACTGCCAGAGCTATGAGGAAAATGGAAATACGTTTTCCTCTGCACAACTGTTCTCACCTTAAACTTAAGTTCTGGCCTAGAGCAGACTTTAGATGTATAAAAATACAAGTCTATTTCTTGTAATAAAGAACATGACCTGCAACTTTCTCTTTAGACAGGAGCAGAAAGGAAATAAGGCATTACTTAAATCTCTGTATGTTATCATACCATCAATTTTTCAGCAGATTTAGAAAGATGATGGTGTAATATACTAAACATTATATTAAAAATTAGGGATTTTTCCACAAAATCTGTTTTGAGGTGTTGACAGTAAGAGGTGACCTTCAGAACAAATTTATCATTTCGGATATTCACGAAAAGTTATTAAACCTCATCTTAAGAATAACCTGCTAATATAATATCCAAAGGGGGGTCAGAATTCACACTTCAAGAAGGTACAACTGAACTGAGCATTCTCAGCCTCTGCTAAAAAGCAAATGTCAGTAACTCATCGAGCAGCATATGCTTTGACACAATAGGATCATCAACTCTCCATAAAAATTAAAACTTTATAAAGCATGAAGTCATTTTGTTGGCAGTTTTTCCCTTGACTCAGGAAATCTTTGTGAATGTTGTGAATCTGCCATTTTATGGTTTGGGATTTTTACAAATTCTTTTTCCTCTTTTTTCAAGGGGGGTAGAGAGAGGAAGAGAACGTGAATGGCAGGAAACGGGAGACTTGTGAAATATTACTTACGTGCATTTTCCAGAGTGATGTATTTAATCCTACCAGCTTTGTGATCACAATGTTTTAACGTGCATATGCTCTAGACAACACACAAGACCGATACAGTCTTGTAGTAAGATCGCTATAAATAAATGTTTGGGGTTTTGTGCTGATCTCATTGACCAGATTTTCCGTAATGCATAAAATGCAGTTGCACAGGCTCAGTTACTGGCATAAATCATTCTCTAAGCTGTTGATGGTGGGGTTGGGGAGAGAGGATAAATTTCTTCTGAAGTGCAAAGCAGCATACAATTTGACCATTAAATTCTCAAACGATGTGAGTCAACATTTTTAAAAAATATTCAGTGTATGGTGCTCTTCCAAGAACTGCTAGGATAAATTCTAATTGTGTAATTAGTAAGAAGCACAGCTGAGGTCAGTAGAAGTATCTGCTGAGTCAAAAGTACTAGGTCTTTGTATGCTAAGCTGTAACATCCAGAAATTGCTGTTAGAAAGAAGAACCTCATTTTAGCAAACAGCATATACACCATATAGAACTATACCTATATACATGTGTGTATATAGAGAGAGATATATTTTTTGATGGCTAATAAATTTACACACACAGAGTAACTGAGTTTTATACTCTGTAGATGTAAGTTACAATTCTTGACTAAAACCTCCAAGGCACTGTGAAGGAAAAGGAGAGGTATTTTGACTTAGTCTCCTCCTTCTCATTCCTGCAGATATATGCAAGTCAATATGGAATCCAGCTGTATTTGCTAGAGCATCTAAATTGCAGCTTAGGCCAGACAGAGATGTGGATCAGACCAAGCGTGTGACAGAGACATAAAAAGCTGGAAGGAGAAACCGGTGCAGTACCTCAGATTTCTTTACACTTTCTATTGGTAGGAACTTGAGGTTAGGGAGAAATCTTGCACGTTGAACTATTCTGAGACATACTAAGGAAGACTTGAAATGACACCAGCTTTACCGTTGTTAGTTCATTATTAGACTGCCTCTAGTCGTCTAGTCATGTTCCAAGCTTCAGACTCCTGCTAAGGTCAAACTTTCATACGCTTCATTTTAATCTCAGAAGAGGCACTTATCCTTATATAGCTTTAACAAACGTTACTGGGATAATTGAGACTAGCATCATAAAACAGAACAGTTCATGAAGGCTCACAAGGCCAAGCTGCATCACCTGCATTCACAGAACTGAGTTCTATTCCCATATTTAATGGAACGCCATGTGTTTACCCTCCTTGTGAGTACAGACATCGAGTATTAATCAGACTAAAAGTAACATCAATCTTTTTGGTATATTATCACAACTTTGTGAGACCTGATGACCAAACTGACCACCATCCATTCCGATAATAAATTCTGGGTCAGTTCAGAACAACACTACTGCAACAATGCGAAGTATGATTCATAGATGTCAACAAGTAAGTGCTATTTTATTTTCTATCCAGGGGTAGGGAGTTGAAAATAGGCCATCAGCTGATTACTAGAGCCTGCGCTTCTCTCTGGAAAACTTGTTGAGACATGTAACTGCCAAGAAATTAAACTGAAACCAGGCTTTCAGAGACACCAGGGAGAATACTTTTTTCCTGTAGACTACATAGCTTTTACGCTTGCTATATTAGTTTTGCACCCTAGGTTATCATGGGTACCACCCAGATATACCATGTGAGTACAATCTCCTTACTTTTTAGGCAGCATTTATTTACAAATTATCCTGAAATGAACAGCTGAAGCAGGAATGAAGGGAACTGGAATGACGGGAGTAGCCTTCTCAGACCCAGCCTGATCAACTCTGTCAAAAAGGTTCTTGAATTATTATGCAGGAAACTCAAGAAAGATTTGATAGCTCTTTTCCAGCATTCACAAACTGACAAATGAGTTTGCATTTTGCAGTTTAATTAACCACAGAAACCTTCGAAGTGGTTGATTCCAGTTTTTGTGAAGACGACTCTGCCAAGCCAAACATCTCAGCTGCTCCAGCTGAAGCCCAACCAAGCTCACGGATCAGTGAGGTTCACCTGGTGAAGGCTACCGGGAAACAAGTAACTCTTCTGGTTTGGAAATTCAATCTTTCTTTTGTCTTAGTGTGTTATATCATTCGGTTAAAAAAACAGAGCTGTATTTAACTGTGCAAAGTAGTGTCCAGATTCCATTTCAAGGTTTCCTGCCCTGTTTGTTTAACCAGGCATGTGTCTGAACAGTTAACTCACTATTACTTTCATAGCCCAATGCTTCATAAGCTTATGTTTCATTACAGATTGTACATGTGCTGAATTCTTGTCTAATGACCATGTAACAGGGCACGTTCAATTATTCTCTTTGGGTTTCGGAAAGAAACAGGAAGTTTGGCTATAAACAATGCAGTCATAGAATAAATTTCACCACAGCAAGTTCATCTGAAAAATATGCATTCTTTACAACACAGCCAGGAATGGCATTATGAGAACCAACATCCTGATGCACTCAGATTTTTTCTTTTTTTACTGGTTTTTTGTATTAAAACTTAGGCAATATAAGAAAAAAAAACCTTTTACTTAATACTGGATGTTTTGTGATGAGCATTACTTGAAAGATGTGGATAGGGAATCAAAAGCAGCTGCTAGAAACCACAAGATAAATAACAAGTTTGCTAAATTTAGTATATGTTATGAAATACATAAAGTGGAGGAAGAGTCAGCTGTTGTAAATTTTTATCAGCTGGTAAAGAATTACTATAGAATATTTTACTCTTTACTTACAAAATAAAGGGAAGGTGACAGACATTAAATAATGACAAAATTTTCAATAGGAAGATGTCAGTTGATCTACAGTAAAATGTAAGACTAAAATAGACCTAATTTTTGGCTACATTTCTGCTTTTAACTCCTTTCAATAACCTACCAAAATAGTCACCTATAGCATTAATGAAATAAGAACAACTATTATTCTCTGGCTTCCAACTATGCCTAGATAAGCGTAATATTATTATTGCTATGCTACATCTTTTAATTATTCTACAAGTAGGGTCAAATTTCAACTCCAGTATTAAATAGGCAGAGTACACTTGGATTATTAAAAGAATTTTCTTAACATAATCAATAATGTTACACTTCTTCACTAATCTTCAATCTTAACTAATTTTAATATACTTTATGCCAAGGTTTTACTTATTTTCTAATTTTCACATGAGAAAGAAAATACTTCAAAACATAACAATGACAGTCCGCAATGACAGATTGGATTAGGTTTTCCACAGGTTCTAGCTTCTAAGGATTCCATGTATTATGTCACAGCAGAAGTTCTGTGAAGTGCTTTACATCAAATGGCAAACAAAATGCCTATTTTTGAAAGACTGAGGTTGTTCAAAAATAATTAAGTATATGTTTAAAAACAAACACTGCCAAGTAGCTGACACCCCAAATCTGACCTATCTAAAAACTGAAGAATTATTTTCTGAATTTAAAATTTTGCCATTTACACCCACACAAATCTTGCCAATAAATGCACTTATAGAAATATGTATCTCTGTGTGTGTGTATATATATACATACATATATGTGTATATGTATGTATATATATACACACACACACACATATATATATGTATATGTAACAGCATCCTTGTATACATTTGTCCTGTGCTGGCCTCAGACAGATGACCAGCAGAGGGAGCAAAAGTTAATAAACCTTTTTCCTAGAGCAAAGATGAGAATCACTCATGCTATGTCAAACACGGAAGTCAGTGGAAGCAACACCATCTTGGCTGTCTCACTGAAAAACATGTGGTGGAGAACAATAAATTCTATGACATGTTTTGGGTCGGTTGGTTTTTCTCTGACACAGATAAAAACCAAAAAACCACAAAGAAGTACATCGAGCTTACCTTTGCACAACAATATATGCCTTTCGGGATGACAGAAAAACACATCCTTACCAGGATGCCCTCTATAACATTATTCTATTGTTTCTAGACACCTTTTTCTGAACTTTTGTTACTTATTGCAAAGCTTTTACCTGCAGGTTAATCTCTGCTTCATAGAAAGTTAAGCAGGAACAGTAGTGCCTCTCTGAGTCTATATCAGTCAAAACCACCACAAAGAACGTCGGCTGTTTCCTCTCTTTCGAAAGCTGCCATCCTCCAGGCTGGCAAAACTAAGGACACAAACAAAAAGACATACAGTTAAACAGTAATATCAATCGGTTTAACTATGAAAAATACTTTTAAACAATATAACATAACATTATCTAACAAGAATCTCATTTCACTTAAAATGAACATATACAGGGTTGCAAAATTTTGAGAAAATGAAGAAAACGTAGTATGTCTTAAAGCTGGTCAAGTGATATAAATCTATCCCTATAGACATGAAGGGAGATATAATAAACTATGTGAACTGAACTGAACTGTTCCTTTGAATTCAGAATTCAAGATCATCTTTGCAGGGTTTAACAGTCAACAAGAGGACTCAACTGACACGTTATACAGGTTTCATTTGGATAACAGGTTAGAATTTGAAGCTCAAATTGTTGTGTCTTGGAATGTCTCTATATTTTTAGTTTCTCCATTAATTTATCTAATCAAACATAGTCCACTCACAACTACTTGCAAAGTTATTAAATGTTTACTCCTACCAAAAAAAAATATTTATAAAGCAATATTTTTCATTCACTTATTGATCACCTCAATAAACTTCATTGTGAACATTTGAAATTTTATAAGGGGTCACACCATAGCAGAGATATAGATTTTGCCACCCTTGTGAAAAATACATTCAAGTTTCACGACTTCATAATCTCAGAGACAAAATCACTTGCTTCTCATAGCCAAAGAGGCTGCAGTTCTCCAAGTACTTCCAGTGTACTTAGAATACTACATGTTTCCCAGCTCTTGCAGCAATGAGCAGACTAAGTATATGCAATACTTAAAAGCAACAACAAATAAGCCCAAGTCCTTTCGGTATTTGTTTCTTCAAGCTGATCATGGCCGTGGCAATGCAAGTCACCAGAACCAAGGCAGCAATTCTGGCCTTAGAATGGATGTGCATGATCAAAATAGAACTACATATCAAAAGCAAAGGGGAAGATGCATGTTTTTTCTTCTTTTTTTTTTAAATAACTGGAGTACAAGATCAGTTAATAACTTGTTCCCAGTAATGGAAGAGTATGCTGAAATTCACAAGTCAGTTTGGCGCAGATTCTTGAGATGGCCTTTATGGAATTTTGTATTCACTGTTTCTTTTACTTAAGGCTGAAGTCATACACATGAAAAATTCACAAGTACGTTATTATTCAAAAAATTATAAACATAGAATTGACACGAGGTAAAGGTAATAGCCCTGTATGTATTAGAAAAAAAACAACACACAAAATTATAGAATTATTAAACAATGCAGATGCCAAAGGAACCAGAGAGGTCAACTCTCATGCTTCCAGCAATTGCTTCTTTCCCCTGGACAGCTGCTAAAACCTGGAAGAGTATGAAGAGGAAGTTGTAAACAAACATTTATTACAGATTCATCTTTAGAACCTCTACAATAAAACCTGGGTAGTCTTAGGTGAACAGCAGTTAAAACTCTGCCTCTGATACACAGTTTATTTTATGATCCTGGGAAAATCTTCAAGATCAAAGTTTTCTCATGTTGCATTCTTCATATTCGAGATAGTCAGCTTAACACTTGTGAGTCTGTATCCTTAGAAGTGCTAAGCACCCCCCTGTATCTGAGAATAACTGTTCTGAACATCAAAAAGTACCCTGAGAAAAGATATCCTAGTCATTCCATGCTAAGCATCCAGTATTAGTCCATTATTTTGATAATACTGGCCTAATCTCCCTTTGGTTTTCATCCCATGTCAGTTAAAAATAAAAAAGATATCACTATCAATCTTGCAGGACTGCTATAAAGATAATGCAATATCGTCAATATATGCAGACATTGTAAAAAAGCATCACTAAAAAGTTTGACAATAAAATCATTACAGTTCTGTATGTATTGCAGAGTTTAAGTGGTGCGTAGTAAATGAAGCCTGGAATCCATAGCTCCAATAAGATAAAAACCCCATGACTCTGAATATCTATTTGTTCAACAAGCATGAGCCAAAATGCAAAGAACACAGTAAGATTCTGTTAATAAATAAATCCTTTCCATGATACACCATTAAAATGGAATCATCCATCCAGGATAGGTCAAATTAAGGTTGCTTATGCAGTCCTAGGTGAGTTTACAGTCTTAACCGTCTTTCAGATCTACCAAGGCTCCCAGTTCTGACAGGAGACCCATGACTGGTGCCGTTGCCCTTCAGCTTTACGGGTAATTTCCCATCTCACACCTGTAAGCAGCAATCTATCTGTGATTTGGAATGTGCGTCTGGAATTCCTGACAGAGGATCATTCTGCACACACCAAACACCACCCTACTAACGGCACAGAAGATCTCGGCTATCCAGATAATCCACAAACAATGTATTCTGCACTCAAATGACAAATACGAGAACGTGGGATGTGTGGTCTACGCATGGCTGGTTTTCATCTGATACACACAGAATCTACCGGTTTTGGACTCTGAGGTATTAGTAGGTTCATTTTTAATATTTTATTTATTTTAAAATAAATTCTAAAATAATTGTTTTTTTATTGTAACCAGCCATTAATAGCAGGTCTACTGCACAAAATTTATACCAACATCTGCCCTGTAAACTGGGAAATTAAAAGGGAAAACCAACAGCTACATTTGTAACTATCAGAAGTGACTGTTGATCTAGGCAGCCTGCTCTCAACAGCAACCTCTCCATCTTTAGGCATGTCTAAACCCTGCTCGTGTCAGTGAGAATTCTTCTCTATTTCAAAATGAACTTGTGTATAACATGCGCTTTCTAGATCTAACTGGTTTACTAGAAAACAACAATTAATGATTGTTAAGGAAAATAGCTGAAGTAGAGTACATCCCCTGGTTACAGAGAGAATCTGTGTTGTCAAATAAACTGCATGGAATTTATGTAGAGATTGAGGATAAAGACAACACGCTCCTCCAAGAAATTAAACAACGAATGATTCTCAGTTTCCTTCAAATAAGGTAATAAATATTAGTGTAATATTTGAAATGCAAACAACATTGAGAAGAACTTTCCAAATTAGTATAAATACAAGCTACTACCCAGCATGATTACCACCGCAGTCTGGCCACTAAGAACGGGAAAATGCTTCTTTACCAAACCAGATGCTACACCAAAACAGACAAATGCACTACTGTGAATATAATTCAAAGGTCACATGCTTCTCCAGTAAACAAGAAAAAAAAACACGGAAGTTTAAAAATGAACACGCTCCCATATTGTTTCACTTATTTACCAGAATTCTTGGAACCAGAACATAGTTTCTATCAAAGACACTGAAAAGTAGAAAGCATCAGATCATCCAACTCACTATTTATAGAAATAAGCCTCTAATGGTAGCAAGTGCTTCAAATCGACTCCATATTACCACTGATTGCCTTCTAAAATCTGCTGCAAATAGCCATAAGTTGAGATGAAGAGTATGTAACAGGAATCTCACATTCGAGGTCCTGAAATGACATTTCAAGCCATGTTTGAAACTGCAGGTGCCCAGTGAAGCAAAGAACTTCATCTTAATTATTGCCACTAATGCTTTCAGATCAAACAAGAAACCAGACATTTTTAAATGATGCACGGTGTTTTAAAACAGCATAGCTGGGTTTGTTACCTTTAAACATTTTGTACGTTGTCACCACAAGCTTCTCTCTAAAGTCTGCGTGTGATTAATGAACGTTTGAAAGTGACATTTGTTTCTTCTAACTTCTACAAGCCAAAAATGTCGTCTTTGTTTGATTCATAAATGTATCCCTTCTTTCCTACCTAGAGCCATAGCTGTGCCTCTATTCCTTGCCTTGCCTATTGGAAGTAATCATTTGCATACATCATGGTGTCTGGAGTCACAGAAATATAGAATACCCCAAACTGGAATGGGGACAATCAAGTCCAACCTGTGATTCCACACAGGGCAACCAAGAATTCTGTATCTAAGAGCATTTTCCAAATGCTTCTAGAACGCCGACAGGTCACGACCACCTCCTTGGGCAACAGTCTGATGAAAAACTGAAGACATTGTAAAAATAGTCACAATTTCTATTAAAGCACTGGAGGGTTAGAATGTAGGAAGAACTTTTACTGTGTACCATGGAAGTAAAGACTAAATACTACCTGTACACTGAACAGTATTTATATAGTGTTCAAGTTTCATTAGAAAAATGTTAGTCAATTGTATCTTTACCATGGCAGGACTATATTTTCTGCCTTCCGCATCTGTTGATCAGAAACCACTCATTTGCTGAACTGCATGTTAGAACTTTGCCACTGACTTCTGGGCTTGCACCCTGAGCACAAACAAGCGCGTAACAAAACCTCGAACCAATATTCTAGTACGGTCTGTGTAGCTACACACAGGAAGACTATTCTCTCTGCACTTACATTATTTTCTGTATCAGAAATCCACTACCTCTGATGGCACTACCGGAGTAGAAAGGGGAACAAGCTTGTTCAGGAAGTTCACCACGTGATACGCTTTTTGCAAGTCACCTGTTGAAAGCACTTTTTAGAATTTATACAGAACAGAAGACAAGGTCTGTGATGCACAATTACAGAACACTGCAAATAATTATATTAAAATTGTTTTGTCACACTGTATATTTTCTTCAAAATACATCTGTGCACTTATTTCTTGTTAACTGAAATCCGAAGCTATCTGGATGCACATAAAATACAAAACATTTGAACTCTATGAAGAAGTCTTGAATTAAAAGATCCCCAAATGACTTCAGAATTTAAAACATCTGACACAGATATCCACCTTCCTTTCTAATTTAACTCTTTCACCAAATATTTGATTCTCCCTTGGATCACTCTGGGCACAGAGTTTTACTATTTATTATTTTATCAAGTGTGCTTCTGTATGTTTTCTTTCACTTTTCAAATAACTGTGTTTTGTTTGTAACATGTGTATCATCATAACCTTGTCTACAAACTTCCCTGAAAACAAAGGGCCATGTTCTGGACATAATGTGAAGGGAGTTTGTTCCATCTGGACTTGCATGACCCAGCACCAGCTGCGGAGTATTTCACCATTTCACCATTCACTTATGTATGGAATTTTGGCAAACGGAATTTTCTTTTTCAGATGCATACCTCTACTTTAAAACAAAACAAAACAATTACAGTGCTCACTGGCATAGTAAAAACGCAATGTTATGAAGCTGTAAATCTGAGGAAATGCTTGAAGCTTTGGGGTTATCTCTGAATGTAAACAGAATACAAAATATACACTGAATTTTACAACATCTTTCTGCCTTTCAACATCTTGTATCCAACAAACCGCATATTTATCCTTAGCCTAGTCTAAAATAAAACTAGTGCATTTAGAGTATACTCCAAATTATTTCCAGGTAAATGCCCATCTCATGTGCTGTGGAAAATTCTGATTATCAACTGTAAACAATTGAACTCATTAAGAAAAAAGTTTATAATCCTAAGAGAAACACAAAGGCCTTTTCTACCTTTGAAACAAACACAGAGTGCCCCAAGATGAACAGTGTCCCCCGTGACCCACTGGAACCTGCAGCCAGGGTCCCCACACAGGTGAGTACAAACCCACTGCTCCCTCCCACCCGGGTAATGTCACCTGGAGTCACAAACAATCCTCCTGCTGCTTCTAACGTGGTTTCCCAAAATATTCCAACCAATTCCAGGCAGCTGAGACAGAGGGAAGGTGAAAGGAGCGTGGATACGCAGCGTTGGTTTGAAATCAAGGACCTGCTTTCTCCCCTCTGCAAATCGCAAAACCGCGGTGGGGTGCCTGCGCACGCTGGTGGTATTGGACACTGCCTGCCCCTCAGCCTCTCACACCTGAAATTGGTTGAAATATTTTAAGGAATAATATTAGAAGCAGCAGGAGGGTTGTTTGCGACTACAGGTGTAGTCCAAGAACAGTTAAAGGTGAATAATCTTTCCCCTCCTTGCCTGGGACAGACACTCCCCACCTAATCCGCATATTTCCACCTCAGTTGTCAGCTCCTCAGTCAAACGTAAAAAACATGTCAATAAAGACACTAAGAAATACTTCCCTCCCCGAGAAAAGATCCTCAACCACATTCTTGGGCTTCCAAAGGCTGGAAGTTGTTGAAAGATCTCTCAATGGCACTAATCCTGCACAAGTGACAGACGAGGTTTTCTCTAACTTGAGCTACAGATTAAAGTGATCCTCAATGATCAGATGCTCAAGCTTGTCACAGAGACACTGCAGCAAAAGTCCAACAAAAGAAGAAAAGTTAAAATATTTGGGAACATCGCAACTAAAATCAGCTAATTGATCCTCAAAAGCCATAGAGATGCAGAAGTCTTTTACTGAAATTCATCAAGAACTAGGTTAAGCTCCCCCACATACTAGTGACTACATAAGCCTGGGTGTACATCTACACATGCACATAAAAAATAATGAGTTCCAAGCTCATTGCTTTGCTTTTTTAAAACCTCATAACACTGTGTAATTCTAAAGACCCTTTCCACAATCAACAGCTATGCTGAAAACCCAAACTTGTAAGCAGCATTTCTACAATGACTGTGTTCCTAGCTTGTCTTCTGACAAAATATTTGAACTGGCTTTTAGAAAGAAAACTACACCCACTGGGAAACCACTTTCTTATCCTGCTTTCAGAATACTTACTATCTCCATCTCAGTGGATTTAAAAAAAATAAATAAACAAATCTGTCAATCTTCTGACTATTTCTGAATCAAACCAACCTAGACTACGGATGCGGTGATTTCTGAATCGTTTTTGTACGCTAACACCTTTATTTCAGAAGTAGTACAGGATTAATTACGACATTCTGAACGGGGTTTTCTTCTCAAAACGAACTTCTGACATTGCTATGCTAATCATGGTTGGTAGGAAAGTGAAATTAGTGTGCTTGTGCAAATAATTAATAGTTTGGACTTCTTATTCATTAAAGCCATGCTTCCTCCTCTTGTTTTCAGCGAAGTATCAATCAAGATAATCTCATGGCAATTTAAAGCTTCTGAGGCCTTTAGATCCAGAAGCTCTTTTTTACCACCATCACCAACAAAAGCCAACACACACAACATGCTCTGCTCTATCTCAGGCAAAGAGATTGAGACAGCTGCAGACAGTAAGCAGAAATTCTCAAATACGCATCAATATGACAAACCAGATACAAATATGTGAGGTGTCGGAAGCAGTTATCTTATGCCAGAGGATTTTTTTTTTTAACATACATTTTAAACTTCATAAAAAAGTTTAAAAGTCATAAATTTAAACTCTCAGGACTTGCAACTGAAATTCAGGAACACATAGCCTGCCTTCAAAACTCCTCTTACCGAGAAATGCTCGTTAGTCAGCAACAATTACTGCCAATGACACTGATGGTCAAAAGAATAATGAGAAGTCTGGATACTACATATTCAACATGAAAGCTGAAAAGATAATTTCAATGCAGCAATAAATTCAAGCGAGGCATCATATCAGTAATTTATACTTCAATCTGAAGAATACAGGCCTATATCAAATTACTCGTGTTTGGTTATGAGACAAAAAAGACTGTGTGGGTAAAAAATAGCTCATATTTAGAATATTCCTGAAGCAACACTGAAAGTAGGAGACTGAAAAAGAGTATCATCATCAAATAAATTAATTCTTTGTATTAAATGCTGTGGTTTAATTTTCAGCACTAAATGGATGAAGAAGCTCCTTTGTGCCTCTTAACCTATTCAACAATCAGTGCTCAGGAGTGGTTTCCAAAATGCATTGTGATACTTTCTAAGACAATGGTTGATTTGGTTTGGGTATGTGTGTTTGTTTTGTATTCTGTGTTTAATGACCACTATCTGTACACTTGACAAGATTTGTAGCCATCTGAGGCATACAAGCCTAGAACAGCAGTTTACATTAGAAATATAAATGAGCATTTTTATACATATTTATCAGTCAAGCATGAAGCATTAACCTTTTCTTTTCTTTTCTCTCTCCCTGTTCTTCTCCTGCCTTCCTTCTCTTCTGACAGTAGTAGCATTGTGTTACAACAGCAGCCATAAACTTTCAAGCCTTTAATGAGTTCCCAACACATTTTCTAGATGATGCTATAAGCTATCTTTCAACAGATATACAGCATGTACAAGTATAATTATTGCATTGGTTCAATGTCAAAAGAAATAAGTACAGCAGAGCAATTAACATACATCACTCAACAACTACAATTGGCACAAGGTAAGGTATTTACATGATCATCGATTTTGATTTGATATTTAATGTTCCTCCACAGGAACTGATCAATGTCATATAAAATGCTAATGTAACACACAGAGTCCTCATTATGTTCTTTTTATAGCTTACACATGCACAATCAGATATTAAACCACATGGTTAATACCATACCCAGCCTTGCTGCCATCTCTGAAGCTACATTCTGTTACTCTCTAGCAATTGTAAAAAAAAAAAGTGCAAGCAGACTTGTGTTAAGATTTTTACATTCATGATCTTGTAACTCCATGTATCAACCAGAGAAGGGTTTGAAGACTCAACACTTAGAGAAAAAGCACATGGGTGTGGGGATGTGTGTAAATATGTGGTAATGCAGCATATACTAAAAAGAACGTTGATCGGAATTCACAGAGGCCTAGGAATGAAACGGCCTGTGACTGCTGCAGTAAAATAGACTTAGAGATTTAAGAGAGATGCCAACAGCCTCAGGATGACAAAATACAGAACAGGAAGTCTTGAAATATGCAAATTAATTTAAAAGTTGGAATTTGCTCTTAAAATAGAGTGCAGAAATTAGACTAGAACATACACTTATAGAACAAACCACAAAAAGGATAGTACCTTGAAATCCCTGAATAAAAGGCACTTGGTGCAAAAAAAAAATATGATTAATTTGTTTTTGAAATATGCCCCTTCATAACGCAACTCCCCAACTCACCTTGAGTTCCAAAAAGTGCCCAGGAGGAGCAGCAGAACCAGGAGAACACAAGCAGCAGGCTGGGAATTAGCAAACAGAACACAGGGAAGAGATACGTGCTTCGAGATCTGGCTCTCAGGGAGTTTGTTCCACAGCTCCCATGTTTTATATACAATCTCCGTATTTTGGGGCAGGAGATACTCAACCTGCACAGGATTCAGCTGACTTCTGAATACTGCCTTGCCTGATACCTCCCCTCCACGGACTGAAACAAATGGGTTTCCTGAGACCACATCTAGAGACTTACGGTCTAATCATCCTCTAGAAACAATGCCAGCAAAATGGCGGTGCCACCTATCCCAGGGAGTTATCATTACCTCTTTTAACCATTTTGGACACCAGACATCAAGTCAAAATACATTAATCTACCTTAACCTGTCCTGCTGCGAGGGACAGAGATAACTACAGCAGTTCACTGCACCAAAGCTTTGTTCAGCTAAGGGAACTTAAAAATAAGCAACGAAAATTACAGAAAGGGCGGTATATTTCCAGTCTGCTCATTTTGGGAGTTTAATAATACTTCTTGTGCACCTGGTGCTGCTCTTTGCCACTTAAGGTCACGATCAATTTCCGGTTTTGCAGGTGTGAGTTTCCACAAAGAAACAGAAAATACATAAACATAGGAAAATGAAATGTGGCTAAAAATCTCACAAAGAAACAGCTTCTCATGTGAGTGAAAGCCTAAACTAGGACCTCAAACAAATAATAATTTAAAAAATGACTGAATTGCAATATGAATGTATTGCATTAGTGAAGTTCTGTACACTGGCTGCTACTACTGACTCTTACATTTACACAGCGTTGATTAAGAAAAGTATGAAATGCATTTCCTGTCAGCGTTCTCACCAAGAACACGGTAAAATAAGCAGCGTGAAGAGACAGCTGAAAAGTTTGGTGCTTTCCACTGAGTTTCAGTTTCCTCTGCAGAAAAATGGGATCAACAGTATGAGACATCCTTGGCCTCCCTTCCCACAAAACTGAGGCCTGTATTGCAACCAGAGGGCATCACTACCGGACAACATGACGGGATGTCTCTAAGGGGTGTGGTAAGAGTTTGTCTGGCAAAAGCTCCAGAATAAACAAAGAGGCTTTGTGCCACTATAGATGCTTTTGGGGGCACTGCTGGCATGACAGTAAACAGCTTATTTTGATGAAGAGGTTATTTCCTCCAGGTAGGTTAGCAGAATGTAGCAGTTCCTGAACCAGGAGGTTAATAAGTGATTCCAAAACTTGTCCAAATGAAACTTCAGAGAGGTTTGGCACTGAGAAAGTTTGTACTTGTAGCTTCCTATTTTAAAATGGTAACTGCTTTTCTTCCCTTTTGACATTTCTCCAGTGTACTCGTGTTTGGAAGACACCTTAAACTTAAGTTTTGCGTAATCACAGGACTGCAACTTGTATGGTCTCTGTTCTCCACCACATGTTAGTTAAAACAGAGCAAAACAGAGCATAAGAAGTTTTTATGGGGAGCGTGCTCCTGTCATAAGATGTCACTGGAATTAAAAAATAAATAAATAAATCAGAAGGGTGAATGTGAAAACCTCTGACAAAATTCAACATTTTCAAACAGAATGGCTCAAAGTAACTTATATGCAAGAGAAAGAACTGAGGAGCTGTTCACCACTAAAGTTAATACTCCTAAGTTTTCCAAAATCCCAGGTGCC
Organism: Columba livia; assembly: GCF_036013475.1. Classification (NCBI taxonomy): domain Eukaryota; kingdom Metazoa; phylum Chordata; class Aves; order Columbiformes; family Columbidae; genus Columba; species Columba livia. The sequence goes on from NC_088606.1 coordinate 57,834,680, forward strand.
TAGAGACTGCAGACATTATTTCTGTGCTTTAAAAGGGTAAAAAGAACATCCATAGGAAATTATAGTTAAGTTCAGCACAACAGTCAACTCAGGTAAATTAACAGAAAATAATTTGAAGCTGCATCGGCAACAAAAACAAAAGATACAAACGGACTGATGACTGGTATGTTTCTGCAGAAAACAAGCCACTAAAACAATTTGTGGAGTGATACAAATACAATGCAATGAGAACCACATGGTATACTTGGACTATTTCCTTCTTAAAGATACTTGATTTGATGCTTTCTGACAATTATATTTTTAAAGTACATTGGCTGACACTAGTATGGCATATATTAAATGGATGAAAAGACTCGCTTGCTGACAGACTGGAAAAGGTAACAGCAGAGACACACATCAGTGAAACCACCTCTATTGAAGACGCATTATCTGACTCCTCACCCTCCTCAGGCCTCATCCTTTCCCATGTGTCACTACTGGGCAGCCACAGAACTGCTAAGAAAATCACTTTAGAACATGGTGTAGAGAATGCAGAAGAGAGTTTTCCAAATCAGACCAAAAAAAAATCCTGGGGCTGGAAAACAAGCGTCATATCATGAGTTTAAGAGCTCTGGTTTTTAGCTCATTACAGAGAGAGTATAGAAGCACTTCATAGAGTAAGTTATATGTAGATAAGGTGTTTCTTAGTAAGAAGATAAGTGTTCCAGATCCAACATATAACAGGAACCAGAAGTCATCATCATAAAAATACAAACCTCGAAATAAGATGTCACTCTCTAGTCAGTGAAGGGATGGAAAACTGGAACAGGTTATCAAGGTAAGCACTAGGCTCCCCTCAGCTGGAGTCCGTCAAGTCAAAATGAACAGCTTTCGGAAGAAATTATTCAGTCCCTGTGGGTCAGCAGAAGTCAGCCCAGACCAGCGTGGGACCTGGAAACCTCTTGTTCTTTCCTTTTCTGAGCCTGAACATGCCCACAACACTTCCATGATACGACTATAATCAGATCTCATACTTCAGAGCTTCAGCCATTCAAGCACAAGATTCAGACAGAATTTCCACCTGAATACCTAATTGCACATCCGAGTATTTGCGAGAGAGCCAGCGGCAGCGATCCAGCACTTCACGGGGCTGGCAGGTACTGCAGAGAAGTCTGGCTGGCCTGTCTTGCTTATGTGACTAGACGTTGTGTGCCAAACCAAGGGCTGAGAAGGAATTTTCTACCAAATCAAGCTGAGAGGGATTCAGGAGTTTCTTTTGCTTGTTTGTTTTCCTTTGTAGCACGTGTCATGTTGGTATCATCAGTGCAATCAAGTCCCTTAAGCTCAGGAGATGATCTGGTCTCATCTTAATCTCAAGAACACTTATCAGTTTGGAGAGAACTGAAATTAGCTGGTATAACTGGAGTTGCTGGACACTGTACCACAGATCGGTGCTACTAATTAACAGACTCTAGTCAGATTAAATAAACTGATGTATTACATATGGTCTTCTCCACGAAGCCAGAAAGAGGGAAAAAAAAGTTTTAAAAAGTAAACTGACATGTTTTTAAAAGAAAGTAAAGTTTATTGTTTATGAGTAACATACCTGAAATGTTGTATCATTTTGTATCATAAAATTTGAATTTTGGAAAGTACCGAGTAGAACTGGATATGAAGGAATATTTTTCAAGTGGCTCAATAAGGATTAGATAATTCCATTTTGGCTTGATAATTTAATTGAAAATAATTGGTCAGACTCAATACTTGTAAAATATTTCACTGCTTTAAAATGCCAGTTATTGGTAATTAACTAAAACAATGCAATGTTAAAAGAACTGAAAAACATAGGCTGTTAATTTTATTGTTTGGAAAAAATGGATGTTTCCCCCTCTGTCCCAAGCCAGTTAACAAGCGCAGCAAAAATATCCCCTGGAAGCACACTTGCACATTTCAACTGCATCTCAGTGTCCTCTGCAGCGACAGCGTGCCCAGAAAAGGGCTCCTCTTAGGTCCTTGCTGGTGCGGTAATTCCAGACTCTTCAATCCAGAGGCACCTGGCTTGCCCTTACAGTCCTTTCAAACTGAACATCACCAAAATTCATCAATTATAGATGATCTTATAAAATACAGAGAGTAGAAACAGAAGCCACATCTTTTGCATGTAAATTGCGCAAGACATGGGAAAAATATATGGCTGTTATTATTATACATTTGTTAAATTGGTATGATTATTACACAATAGAAGAAGCTATTGAATAGTAGGAATTAATACATGGAAAATTACATTGTAAAGATCACACTGTCATTGAAAACATTAAATAACTAACATGTTTGTTTTCCCAAACTAACCAAATGTTAGTGGTACTCCTATATATATAAATAGAAACACCAGTCAACCGTGGGGGGTTCCCTTCTACTGTCCCATAAGTATACAGAGGAAATAGAAATATTTCAAGGCATCTGTAATGTCTTACATACTTTGAATACAATAAAGAGCCAAAACACTTAACAGTACTGAATTTTATTCCAAATTATACCCAAGAGGAAGCCATCTGCAGGAAAAATAAAAAATAAAACAACAAAAAAACCAACACACTTTTGACTTGGACAGCACTTGTGCAATACAGCCATCCAAAAGGACAATATGTTCTTTTAAAAGAATTTTTAAAGAATACTTATTCTTTCATGATACAGGAAACATAAAAATCACCTGAAAACTTTTGGGCTTTTTAAACTACCAAGAATAAATGATACAGTGTTCCAGTGAAACACTGAACTACCTCTGGTTCTTTTATTTTTCCCCTCATCTAACATTAAATGTGACAATAATGGCAAAAGTCATCTCTAGAAGACTGTGAAACTGAAGTTATCCACAGCCAAGCAAATCACTGTTGCTATGGTCAAATGTGAAAGGGGACCAACACCTAAGGCTTGAAATGCATTAGTGGATCAGCATTGGCACCTATAGGGCCAGCAAAGTTTGAAGCCATTGTCAGGTAATGTTTCTATAAGCAATAGCATACAACTTATCTATACACTCACAGTAAAACTAAAACTCAATCTATCAGGAAGACGTTTATAAAATGCTACTACAAGACAAAATTAATGTGGGTAACTTTACAACTATGTCATAAGTGCAAAAGATGTTGACATCTCAGACACGACGCTCTCGTCTGAGCAGCAAGGACTATGAAGATGCCTACAAATATATTAGTGTATTCATCAGTTTGTCTCAGGAGTAATGATACAAGACGAGCAGAAATACCCCACTGCACGCAGAATTTCCTGATGAACCAATGTTTCCTAGATTCGTAAGTCTCCAAAATATGAAACAGATCATACTGAAGAAAAATAATATGAAAAATATTTGCCGTAAACTCCAAACAAATCAAGTGAAAATTTGAAAATAACTACGCAGTACTGGACAAATATTAGAAGGCATTAATATACGAACTTGGACAATGTGTGTATGGAATACATTAAACAAAAATGAAAAACAAGCAAAAATTCCTTTTCAACAGTTGCATACCAGGAAACATGTGTTGACTCACGACATTTGAACAGCTAACAATACTGCCCTGCGCTCAACATACAACAGCACAGAAGAAAAGCAATTTCTCAGAGAATTTGGGGATTGGAAGACCCTTTAAAACATGACAGAAGTTTTCTGCTATTTCCATATTTGCTAGTCGACACCACACAACTTAAGAAGAAATTGTTTCTTACAAAAAGCATACAGGCAGTAGATACTACCTAACCGTTTTGGCCCATTCAGATAAACTCAGAGCAGATTGTCAAAATGATTTTTCAATTATGCACAGATTTGTACCAAAATAGAAAACAACAGACTATTTTTCAAGGAAACGTATCTGCCCTCCACCCCCGATTTTCGTAGTAATAACTATGTCCTTAAAAACTTAAGCCTCAGCCACTTTAAAAATCCTGGTTGTGTAGAGACCAAGTCATAAATATTAGGTTGGTGCAAAAGGAATTGCGGTTTTTGCATTGTTGAAATTTTCCATTTGATATTGGAATACATTCTTATAATAAATGTGGTTCTGTTATACATCATTTTAATGCGCTTTTCTCGCTTTGTTTTTTTTGCTACTGGCTTATTACTTGCTGTTTATTTTATATTTATTTTAGACTATGGAAATGATGCTAGACAGAAAGCAAATTTAAGCAATTTTCTTATTCGAGTTCAAATTGGGTAGTAAAGCAGCAGAGACAGCTCACAATATCAACAATGCATTTGGCCCAGGAACTGCAAACAAATGTACAGTGCAGCCAAGGTTCAAGATATTTTGCAAAGGAGACGAGAGCCTTGACCATGAGGAGCATAGTGTTTGGCCATTGCAAACTGACAACCACCAATTGAGAGCAATCATCAAAGCTGATCCTCTTACAACCACATAAGAAGATGCTGAAGAACTTGACATTGACCATTCTATGGTCATTCAGCAGTTGAAGCAAACTGGAAAGGTGAAAATGCTCGAGAAGCGAGTGCCTCATGAGCTGACCAAAAAACAAAGAAAACATCATTTTTAAGTGTTGCCTTATTCTATGCAACAAACCATTTTTGGATCAGATTGTGACGTGTGACGAAAAGCGGATTTTATACAACTGGCGATGACCAGCTTGGTGGTTGGACCGAGAAGAACCTCCAAAGCTCTTCCCAAAGCCAAACTTGCACCAAAAAAAGTCACGGTCACTGTTTGGTGGTCTGCAGTCAGTCTGATTCACTACAGCTTTCTGAATCCCAGTGAAACCATTGCATCTGAGAAGTCTGATTAGCAAATCCATGAGATGCACCGAAAACTGCAACATCTGCAGCCAGCATTGGTCAACAGAAAGGGCCCAGTTCTTCTCCACAAAAACGCCCAACCGCATGTTGCACAACCAACGCTTCAAAAGTTCAACAAATTGGGCTACTAAGTTTTTCCTCATCTGCCATATTTACCTGACCTCTCGTCAACTGACCACCAATTCTTCAAGCATCGTAACAACTTTTTGCAGGGAAAACACTTCCACAACCAGCAAGATCTAGGAAATGCTTTCCAAAAGTTCATCAAGTCCCAAAGTATGGATTTTTAAGCTACAGGAATAAACAAACTTATTTCTCATTGGCAAATGTGTTGATTGTACTGGTTCCTATTTTAATTAATAAAAATGTGTTTGAGCCTAGCCATAATGATTTAAAATTCTTGGTCTAAAACCACAGTTACTTCTGCACCAATCTAAAACATACCTACTTATTTCTGCAAGTAGTGAGAAAGTTATTGTACTCTATTTCATAAACTACATTTCACCCAGAACGAAAAGAACTCTCCATGTAAAGCCAGAATCATGTTTAATTTCTTTCCAATTGAGCTGAAATCTTGAATACATGAACATAAGCATGAAAGTCAAATGTCCTAATGAATCTCTTTTGCAAAATTTTGCCTGGAGCTAGGAAATAAATATATTAAAAAGGAAATAACTCCTTTTAGTATTATTGTGCAAAAACTCATGCTGGCACTGCTGGTTTGAAAGACTGAAACTTATATTTTCAGAGATAGTCCATGCTGAAACAACCAAAAAGCTATACTTTGTGTATACTGAAAATGTCAGCTAGATAACACTCATTATAGTTTTATAATGACCTACTCTTTTTTTAATATTTAGCCTGGATCCAAACAACTTGTATCCAAGAATTCTCCTAGATGCATGTATAAATAAGTTCTCATAGAATCTTTTTGGTTGGAAGAGATCCTCAGGATCATTGAGTACAACCATAACCTAACTCTATCACTAAACCAAGTCCCTAAGAACCTCGTCTAAATGCCTTTTAAACACCTTTCAGGAATGGTGACTCCACCACCTGTTCCAATGCCTGACAACCCCTTCCATGACATTTTTTTTCCTAATATCTAATCTAAACCTCCCCTGGTGCAACTTGAGGCCATTTCCTCTTGTCCTATCACTTGTAACTTGGGAGAAGAGACCAACACCCTCCATGCTACAACCTCCTTTCAGGTAGTTGCAGACAGCGATAAGATCTCCCCTCAGCCTCCTTTTCTCCAGGCTGAACAGCCCCAGTTCCCTCAGCTGCTCCTCATCACACTTGTGCTCCAGGCCCCTCACCAGCTTTGTTCCCTTCTCTGAACTCTCACCAGCACCTCAAGGTCTTTCTTATGATGAGAGGCCCAAAACTGAACACAGGATTCGAGGTGCAGCTTCAGCAGTGCTGAGTACAGGGGAACAATCGCTGCCCTGGTCCTGCTGGCCACACTATTCCTGATACAAGCCAAGACGCCCTTGGCCTTCTTCGGCCACCTGGGCACACTGCTGGCTCATGTTCAGTCGCTGTCACCAACACCCCCAGATCCCTTTCTGCCAGGCAGCTTTCCAGTCACTCTTCCCTGAGCCTGTAGCGCTGCCTGGGGTTCTTGTGACCCAAGGGCAGAACCCAGCACTTGGCCTTGTTGAACCTCATACAATTGGCCTCAGCCCAACAATCCAGCTGGTCCAGATCCCTCTGCAGAGCCTTCCTGCCCTCCAGATCAACACTCACACCCAGTTTGGTGTTGTCTGCAAACTTAGTAAAGGTGCACTCAATCAAGTTCTCATGAAGTTCAGCAAAAGGGGAAACACAAAGTCCTGCACCTGGAGAAGAATATCTCAAAAGAAAACTGTAGAAGTAATTGACATAATTGTGACTGTGTAGTGATTTTGAAAGGCCTGCTTTACTTCTCTGTCCCCCTGCAAATATGGAAAGTGATCCACTACAGCAAACACAGACAGGGCAATGTAAAAACCTACTGAAAATGTCTGTAGCTTCCCCATTGCAACTACCTCAACCAACTAAAACATCAACATTTTAAACTCTCTTCTCATAATGAAACTTCTCACGGCGAAAAACTAAATATTTTCGTTTTTATTACCATAGAACAACTATCACATTTTAAAGACACTCCTCCACATGTTCATAAAACAAACAAACAAAAACAACTGAAATAAAATAAACAAGTGAATTCAAGAGAAAAGTGACTTAAGCAGATGAGCAGCAGATAGGGGAAAGAAAAACATACCACAATACCAGGTCCAAATTAAGCATTAGGAATGGAAAGAACAGTTCTGCCAGGATCTAGACAATGTCTTCTGAAACTATACGTTATGAGAGAGCTCTGTGTTCCTCACTTGTAAACCACAGCTCAACAGTATTTTCAAGTCAGAGGAATTGCGATCAGATGTCCACATGTAACAGCAAAGCTGCCAGTAACAGAACTGATGGCCTCATGCCCTCAATTCACCAACTGATTCAGATGTTTTATGGTTCAAAACCAGTGAGACAACCACACAAGGGAGAGAGGGAAAGGTCAACAAAAATACGTCATTTACTTCATTATCCTTAAGCCAAAAGAAGTTAGCAATATACAAAGATATATCAGCACTTGAAAGTAAGAACTGGATATATAAACGTGTTTATAGCCTGAGTGGCAGACCAAAGCTTGATTCACTATCCACAAAGCCTATTTCAGTTGATCCTCCCACCAGCATCCAGGAAAATGTAATTTTCTGCCATAGCTGACCACCTACTCTTCCTGTCACCCAGTGACTTGCATCTTTTTGACCCATTCTTCACTTACCTCTGATTCTAATCTTGCTTTATCTTACACCATTTCTTTTATAACCTCTAATAAATATACTTAGGTTACAGTGTATTGATAAGTATTTGGTTTGAGATACCACATCCCTTGATTACTATACTGAAGAACTAAAGCACTACAATTTTAACTGATTTTCAGAAATCTGTTGAACAACTGCTTTTTTTCTTGCTCTAACTACATCATCTCCTTTGTTGAATCCTTTCTGGGGTTCTCTCTTGCACAGAAATGTCAAGATTTTAAAAACTAGACCATGAACTTACCTTCCCCTTACACAAATTCTTACATGTGTTCTGTTTTATTTTCACACTACTTCACTATTTTTCTCATTTAACCACACACTTAAGAATAACATACTTTTTGGATGTATGTATAAATCTTCTTTGACAATTCCCAAAACCAATATACACTGGAAACCCTTCAAGTGTGCCTTAAACCTTCGCACTTCTGAGCTGCCCTCCTGTGAAATGGCTGGGTTAAATTAAGACAACTGGACATAATTTTCCTTAATTTTTGCATCAGTACTTCAAAATCCTCACTTCATTCAATCAGCATGTACTTCAACCATTTGCCATCAATAGCAGTGCAAGAAATCTTGAAAAACAAATCTCTGTTAACAGTGAGGTACAAGATGCAAAGTTACTTTCCAATTCTGTTCTCATTAATCATCTTGCCATTGAACCCATGTTTACCACCACAGTTACAGACAGCTCCACCAGAAAACGTCATTTGGGACTGTACAAATATCTGTCACTTAATCCACACTTCACAGTCTAATAGCTATTTCTTTTTGTGGCTATTTGTACAGCTAAGTAACTCTCCCTTTACTACTTTTTGCAATCTAATGCAGCTTGATCTTCAACAGCACTCACTTTGCTCATACATACTTCAGTAATGTCCCATTCATGAAGGGTAACAAGCCCTTTTTGAAACATTTTTCCTCTATTCAGGAAATTTCAATATTGTTTAAAGCTGGATGCAACGCACTTCACCACAGGAAAGCTGCTGAAGAAACGTAGGTAGAATGTCATTACCCAAGATAGAAGTTTAAAGAAAACAAAGTGAATAACACTCCTACATTTGTATGGATGGATCCTTAGTGCTCATGGTGGGCAGACTTCAGTTTTATGTCTAACCAAAAGCTGCCCATTGCAAAACAATATACCCCCCAAACCACAAAAATATAGAAATGCTGTCACCATGACTCCTGACAAGTGAATCGTCTGCTTTTGCTGTACCGCTGTGATTTTATTTGGTATTTGTTTGCATATATTGAGCACATGACACAAAAGTCCGAGAAATGAACAGTGCCTAGACAGAATTCATGTCTTATACAAATGAAACCGGTAGGCTGTAGAAAGAAAATTTCAGACCTTTCCTCAGAAACAAAGTAATCCATCATCTTTTTCCTAACACAAAATCACAGCAGTAAGGAACAAATACCGTTACATATTTTAGCTCTTTAGTTGTAGATTGCGAGACAAAGATTTTCCTACGCCAAACAATTATGACAAAATTATGTACAATTTAAACTGATGGAAACCCAACTGCCTAGCACTGTCCACTTGTGCAAACCCATCTTCATAAAACTGGCACAGCAATTTGTTGGGTTCTTGCCTGAAGCACTGACCTCACCCTCTAACCGTAACAATAGTGATTACAATTTCTGGAATGACATGACGAGATTTGAACAATCTGGGCGTTCTTCCACTTCTGTGGTGACTGTGCATTTTATAAGGTGCCGCTGCGCTTAGCTAAGTGTATTAAAGGTTTCTATTTTGTTAAGGACACTTGTTTAATATTCTTTGATGAAACAACTCAGATCGTCACTAACCTTTAATTGCAGTTGTTGCGGACTTTTCCTTACTTCTCTGACTTACTCAGCCATAAAAACACAACAAAATAACAAAAGAACCCCATAAAACTGAGAATGTTGCATATTCTATCAGGTGCATTCATAGCTCCCAGTTCAACATCAGCAGATCCTGTCTTACAATAATCTTTCTCCCAATCAAAGTGGACACATTTCTGCATTATTTCACGCAAATCCCCAGATACAATGATGTTTAATAGCATATTAGCCAAAAAATATGGTCACGATTAAAACTCGGGTTATTCTTCCTGTCGTAGTAATTTTCAGATCCACTTTCTCATCAAAAATACCATTCTCCTGTCTTTTTTTTGTCTCCAACTGCTCAACAACAGCAAAAAAACAACTTACACAGCAAACCGAGCTGTACTTGCAGAGGAAAGTAAAAATTACAGCACCGAACAAAGACCAAGAACGGTGTCTTTCTTGTAATACAGTAAAAAAAGCAAATCACACAAGTAACTACTTTGGTTTATCAAATACTTAAATTAGCAATGAAACAGAAAAGTTGTAAATCTTTACACTGACTTTCTTAGGAGTTTCAAAACTCTTTAGCTGAGCAAGAAAATTATTTATAAAATGGTACATCTTTTGATACTATGAGTTACATGTGCATTAAAAAGTGGCCATCTATTAATGATTGCTTGCAACTCAACAGTTTGAAACACAAGTTACTAGAAGTGAAAGAAACGCTACAAACACAAAGCGTGGATTATATCCTCCTCTTTCTTTAGCACCCATGACTTGCTAATAGCTGTACAATTACCACATACATTTCATGAGTGAAGTGCAGATTTAATGATGTACTTTTTGTGATTTGATGCCAATATTCTTAAGATTTAAAAGTTACAATTCTTCAAGTAACATTAAATGCATCTTTAAGATTAATTTTAAAATTGCACCATAATATTTTCATCTTACTCAACATTTTCACTAATCAAATTTGCAACTGTCATTGACCTGTTGCACTACTTAAATTCAGTGAGAATTGTTTTCAATTGCTCTAATGCTTTGCACTTTTCTAAAACCATTACAGAATCATAAAATGCCTTATTTTTTTCTTACACTTCAAATTTACACTTCAAAATTACTGTTCAAACATGTCTAAAGAGACACAATGATGTTCAACTATGTACTTTGCATCTTTCAGCGCACCAGAAAGCTGTCTAAAACTAGAGAATTATTTCAAATCCAGTATTTCCACACTGATTTGGAAACTGTTCTGAACTCCAGAAAGTAGGGTACAAACTGATACGACCGCTTCCCAGTAGTAGAAATCAGCGAGTGGGAAATTACTCATCTCCCTGAACAACTGACTACAGCCGCTTGCTAAGGAATTTACTAGAAACATCTTACAGAAATGAGCAAATTCAGATGGAATACGAAGATGACTTCAGAATTCCTTTTTGCACAGCAAACCAATTTTATGAGCACATTCAGCACCTGTAAATGTGTCACCTGCAAGTGAGCAAAAGGAACTTCAGAAAAGGGAAGGAGCAGAAAAAAAACGTGGATATCATCTGTTAAAAGAAGTGTGATCAGCTGGATAGGAACACAGTATAATGCACACTGAGCTTCCTGGACACTGGTGACATTCCTACGGCCAGCTGATGTGGATTTCGGACAATTCTGCTGTGGCAGAACTGTGCTGCCACGCAGCCCCGAGCACTGAAGGCCACGTTCCACATCCAACCTACAGCATCAAACTAAAGCTGCCTCCAGCCAAGGCTATGAAACTAAAGCGGCGATGAAAGCAAACTGGTAAATCACACAATCACAGAATGTCAGGGATTGGAATGGACCTCAAAAGATCATCCAGTCCAATCTCCCTGCTGGAGCAGGAACACCCAGATGAGGTTACACAGGAAGGTGTCCAGAGAAGGAGACTCCACAACCCCCCTGGGCAGCCTGTTCCAGTGTCTGTTACCCTCACTGAGAAGAAGTTTCTTCCCAAATTTAAGTGGAACTTCTTGTGTTCCAATTTTAATCCATTACCCCTTGTCCTACTGTTGGTTATCACCGAGAAAAGCCTGGCTCCATCCTCGTGACACTCACCCTTTATATATTTATAAACATTAATGAGGTCACCTCTCGGTCTCCTCTTCTCCAAGCTAAAGAGCCCCAGCTCCCTCAGTCTTTCCTCATAAGGGAGATGCTCCACTCCCTTCAGCATCTTTGTTGCCCTGCGCTGGACTCTCTCCAGCAGTTCCCTGTCCTTCTGGAACTGAGGGGCCCAGAACTGGACACAATATTCCAGGTGTGGTCTCACCAGGGTGGAGTAGAGGGGAAGGAGAACCCCTCTTGGCCTACTAACCACCCCACTTCTAATACACCCCAGGATGCCATTGGCCTTCCTGGCCACAAGGGCACAGTGCTGGCTCATGGTCATCCTGCTGTCCACCAGGACCCCGAGGTAGGTCCCTTTCCCCTACGCTGCTCTCTAACAGGTCATTCCCCAACTTCTACTGGAACCTGGGGTTGTTCCTGCCCAGATGCAAGACTCTACACTTTCCCTTGTTATATTTCATTAAATTTTTCCCTGCCCAACCCTCCAGCCTGTCCAGGTCTCTCTGGATGGCAGCACAGCCACTCTCCCTTATGCCACAACACACAATCAGCCTTAAAAACAAAAACACACAAAAAAATCACGACACAAAAACCAATCACAAAAAAAAAGGCAATACAAACACATTTAGTAACAATCCTTGCTCTAAAAGCATTTGTGAGCTAATTGTAAAATAAACATAGAAAAGACAGATGCATAATTCTGTATTTGACACTGCTGATATTTAAGGGTGGTTTTTAATTCCAGTGCTAATCATGTAAATGTCCCAAAGAAGATTCACTGCTTCTAAGAGAGGGAGAGAACAGCTGCAATAAGTGGGCAATTACAAGCAGAAAAAAATCAGGGGAAGTGATTGTACGGCAAAATGATACAGGTGTCTCTTCAGGCACTCAGCTGAGCAATTGCCACCTTGGGAACCAGCACATATCCCTGTGCCTCTGCCACTGATGGTCTGTGTGACGCTGAAAAGCCACTTTTTACAGGTATTCCCTAATTGTGACAACTGCACATCACAGTCACACAGCCAGACTTTCAGGAGAGCTGAGCAGATGTACTGCTGCTTTCATTTGGCAGGAAACTCAGCAATATGACCAGTCTGACAAAAACTTGGCCATAGATATTTGAGATTGGGCAACCAAAGTTGCTGCAGACTTAAAATTGTCAAATCTTAATAAAACATGATGTTGGGATGTAAGCCTTGAATACAGCATCTTGAGTGATCTTACTAGTTCCTGATCATTCCAGAGGTATTCACTACTTCAGCCTAAGTTCTGAACTAAAATGTATTTAAATCAATAAAAAGTTAAGACTTTCTAATATTTATATTAAAAAACAACAACAACAATCCAACACACAAAAACTCCCTTCTTCTTAAGAGAGAACTACGGGACAAAGTGACGACAACCATTTCTAGAGCAAGGTTACAGCATCAGTCATGCCTCAAACAAACCCTTCTTTTTACGGAAATAGAATGCAAATAGATTCTCTCCCTCTATTGGAACAAAAACTTTACATACCCACAGAACTATGAGGGAAAAAATATAGAAACATGACCAAAATAAGTTGCTGGTGTTGATGCCTGCTTTCTTTCTAGGCAGAATGAAAAAAAACTTAAATAAGTCCACCAACTGGGACAACTCAATGGTGATAATTCTTTAGACCAACAACAGAGAGAGAGTTCGTACCACGTGGACTCAAGTCATCAATCCAGATCAGTCGGTATCCTGCTCTTTGAGCCAATTAAGGGCCTAAAAAGATTGGAGTCTTCTTTTCCAACACAGTGTATAAAGTCAGAAAGACAATCCACTGAGTATTTGGGGCAGTTCTGTCTCTAGATTAACATAACGAAAACCTCAGGAGAGTTTTTCTGCTTTGAGGAACTCAGGAAAGAAAACAACTTCTCAGAGAAATGCCTCCTACAATGACTTAGAATCATGTGCATGGAGGTCTCGGGGAGAAAGCTCCAGAAATCTTACAGTAATTAAACCTTCTCAAGTCTTCCTTCTAAAAACATTTGGAATCGGCAGCAAAAGTTTGTCTTGAATTTGGTCAATTCCTGGTCCACAGATGTTTTGCAACAAACTGTTGACAATATTGAAGTTCCTGCTGAAATCAAAACTGTTGAAGGTCAAAAGAATGCAAAATGTTGTCAGGGCTCTTCAGAACACTAACTTCCAGTATAAAGCCTTATCCTCTGCTTTAGCCAGAATCAATATAATGTCTTCAACCAACCAATTCAAATCTCCAACATGACCACATGATCATTTTAGGTGACTGCTATTTGCATCAAAATGAGTAACTAAGTAATTTAGTAATATCCACAAACCGCTCCTACACATCCTTAGCATAAGCCTGTTTCTTTTTATTTTTAGTCAAGTAAAGACACTTAAATATTTCTATCAACCTGGAGGCTCAAATGGTTGGTTTTTAATATGAAATAATGTTGTCAAACTGGTCTGCCTGTGTGACATAGCACAGAGGCTACTGTATAAACACACGGATGCAGGACAACAGCTTCTATAAGATCTTACACTTCAGAAACAACATCACTAAAATACGAAGCACAGTAAAATCTGAGGTAGGCATTAGTTAGAATTAATTTCAACCAGGGGCAAAAAAAAATCAAACAGAAATTATCACAAAAAGTTTAGTGGGAAATTCGAGTTTCTGAGCTTCTCGGAATACAGTACACTTTATAAGAAATATATATGAATAAAGATAGAGACATGCCAGGAATGAGTCAACAAGGTAACGCCAAAATTGTGGAAAACTCTCAAGTTTTGCAATGCTGGATATTCAAAAATCCAGAGCAATTTACACAAAAAAAACCCAAAAGCTACACAATTTGCAATTTATGAGTTTAAATACAAAAGAAGGGATTCATCAAGTTTGAGAGGAAAGACATTTTTAGCTGGCAAGCACTTTTTACGGGCTAACTTTTTGTCTTTATCTTGCTCATGAGACCTCTTTCAGATACAAATACATTTGTTAACCATTATTATGAAGAAAATAAGGCAACAGTAAGATAGCGTGTTTGTACTCTTTTAAAACAAATTGTGCACATTAATACACTCATCATTTTTTATGATTTGCAAATTCCACTCTCATTAATAAGCAGCTTATTTCGATAAATAAGTTGAGTCCAACTAACTTGGCACCATCTTTGAGATGAGAACGTTTTGTCATGAGGAACTTCAATGGATTCACGTGCATTTCTGTAAAAAGAGTGAGCACATTACAAAATCCCAAGGCACAACACGAAGTATAAAACAATTTTTTAAATTAGAATGTAGACAAAGAAATGCCAAAATTAGAACATGAACAAATACCTATGAGAAAACTGATTTGTCCACTGCTTGAAAACACAATACTTCAAATTCCATTCAAAATCCTGAAAACCCATAAACGCTTACTCTAATCTTCACAATGAATTTGGAGCTTCTCCATGAAGAAAATCAGCCAACCAGATGTGAATTCAATCGAGTACGTTCCTGTCTAAGCCCAGAAATGAAGCAAAAAAACCTACCTCCTCCAACTCTACTCAGAGACCCAAATTTTCTGGTGTTCACTCTGTTAGGTTACAAACTGATCACAGAAATCATCACAGACCAGATTGATAACCCTAAACAACACACACTGTCTTTTAGGAAGAACCTTTACGCTGTCTTCAGGGTGGAACTTGCTAATTTCAGCTCAAGATTGACCACGACAACCCCAATTCCAAAAAGCTTGCCCGAGTGTGAGCATTGAAAAGTGAATACTGTGGGAATGGTCTCGCAGGGCCTGAGCTGGTATCTGAAGGTAACAAACCCCGTGAGGCTCCAGCTGACAATGCAGAAACCATTGAGATAATTCCTGCACTGCATTCGCTACTGCTCCAGATCTCGAGAAGCGATGCACAGACTTCCCAGCAGATTCTAGTCAAAATCAGCCCCAGGCTGCTATCACTTCCTCTCCACACGGGCAGAAAAGGGTGGAACTGTTTCCTAAAGCTCAGAGTAACATCCTGACAGAACTGCACCGACACTGTAGTTAATCTGCAACTCAAATGCCCCCAATGCTCGAAGCACAGACAGTTTGGTGTGAGGA
Source organism: Columba livia (assembly GCF_036013475.1). NCBI lineage: Eukaryota > Metazoa > Chordata > Aves > Columbiformes > Columbidae > Columba > Columba livia. Next base: position 57,850,329 of record NC_088606.1, read on the forward strand.
GCTCACTGGTTCCTGCCAGAGTGGCTGAGAAGCCCAGAAAAGGATTTTTACTCTGCTTCTCTTCTTTTCTTTTAATCCTCTTTCCACCTTCCCCCACAAGCCCTCACCCTTTACCATGGCCCAAATGACTAGACACAAGAGAGCAAGAATTGCCCACTTGCCGCAATAAGTAATTTGTATGCAGACGGAGATAAGCATCTAAGAAATCTTAGGCAGCATTATTAAGTTTTATGGAATATAAATCTGGTTTTAACAGCTTTATTTTTAATTATTATAAGAAACAGTCCAAACATCCCTTCGTCCTCCTCTTTTATTTTTTCCTCTTGCAAAAAGTGTATCATGTGGAGTTTTCCATGTTATTTGCATGACATCCTTTAGCACTTGTCCTAAATCGCTTTCCTTCCAGTATATCCAACAATTCTGTTCCTGAAAAAAATGCGCTGCTATTTATTATCTATTGCCAAAAGTGCAGTATCTGTGGCTTAAACTTCTAAGAAACAAATACGGATAGAAGAACATAAAGAGAAAGAATCTCAGCTTCCCAGAGTCCAGATAATTCCATTTACAGTAACCAGAATTAGAATCTCTTCTGTTGAGAATGAAAAGAAAGTGTAAGCAGGACAAAACTTCTGAAGATGCCAGTCTGGCCCCTTCGCCACATTTATTTTATGAAATGCAGAAAGAAAATGGCATGCCTCCATTTTCAGCTCTCCAGCACAGTTCAAATCTACAATTTCACTACAGACCACATTTCCATTATTCAAATTACAATTTTGGAGAGCCTTCTGTCTTTGGTGATGCAAATAGCTTAGTGCAGCACTAACGCTGACAAAAGGACTCCTGGTGGCCCAGGAAGGACACGGGGAAGTCTCCAAACTCACACATCAGGAGAAGGAGGAAGAATACCCTAGTCCCAAGAGTCTTAACAGCAAAAGACCCCAGGAACAAATGCTCTCACTGTCACACCCCCAATCTCTGTCACACAACAGGGGAAAACAGACCAGCCTGAAAGAAGAACCACTCCAACAGGTTCCCATTGCCCCAAACTGCCCAGCGCTGTCACCTCCCATCTCCTCAAGCAATCCTGGAGATACCACTGCAAAGTCCTCTAGGCACAGGCCTGAAAACAACAGCACTTCCCAAGAACATTCTTCTCTTTTAAACACTGAGAAAAGGCCTATAGTAAAATAATCTCACAAACCAAGTGTAGTTTAAAGTCTGGCAGTGAGTCCAGAGCTACGTTATGCCTTCCCCAATTAGAAATCTTCAGTGCTCTACAGGGGGTGGCCCATTGATGAACCCTGGAAAACTGGCAGCAATGGGAAAGTTTCCTGTTAAGATTTAGAAAACACCAAAAAGCAGAAGAGTTGAACAGACAAGAGAGAGATGATCCAGTTTGCTCTGGAATTTCTCCTGAGCTGGAGGAACACACATTCCTACAACGCAATGGGACATGCTCACAACTGGACTTGCACCCTTACAGCTGGAAAGTAGGAGGTATTGCTCTGAAACAAACCTCTACCCTGTGTGCACCAATGAAGAAAGTTATCTTTATTGAGCCCAGTACCAGCAAATACACAGACAAAAGCACTGCAAAGGGCAGCAATCTCTCCACATCGAGCTATTTTTTCCCAAGCAGTTATCTTGAGCAGCTAAATTTGAAATATTATTCATCTAAATCAACCTCAAGATGGAGTATGTTTGCTGAGATTATAAAAATTGTTTGGATAAGTGCAATGAAAATTCACTTTGGATGATTCTCAATGGGCTGCTGAAGGTCTAGCAGACTTCAGTAAAGCATAAAACCATCACAATCCATATTTATACTGACTAAGCACATCATAGTCTTGCTGTAATCTTTACAACATTCTGCAATTTCCAAGTTCAGCAAACACATGAAAAATTAACTTCCTTTCTTTAGTACTATGAGAAAGGCATTATAAACATTAAAAAATATATTACCACTACAAATTCTGCATATCAGTTATTTTTAGTCAGTCAGACCCAGCAGAAACAAAAGTCATTCAGGTTAATGGGAAAGTGAAAGCTCTACTCATCAGCATTAACAGTGTCTTCAGTGTGTAAAAATCTGCCGTGCTTCTATCAGTGCTCAGTGCTCCTCAGGCTCCCGAACTGAAAGAATTAACTCAAAGCCAACAAAGGGAAAGCAGAAATTTGGTCTCTGTGAAGAAGTATCCAAGAAAGCAGCACAACTATCAGATAATAGTTTGTACGAGTTGCATAGAAAGCTCAAAGAAGCCAAAGACTTTGCACCTTTAGTCATCTGCCCTTTTTCTAAGAGCGGCTGATCAGTGAAGCTTGGCTGTTTTGAAAAAGGACAGAAACTCTGTAAAATCCTTTTATGGGTTTCCAAACCCCCAAAGAGAAAACCTGAGTTGAGCTGCCCTAAAAACTTCACATATATCATGGGATCAGCAACTGAACTAGGTGTAACAGTATAATACACTGGCATTTTGGATATGAGTGGTAGTTTCATTCAGCTCTATAGACTTACACAGATTGGAGCTGACCAGTACAAACGTTTTCCTGTGTGTTGTTGCTGTATTTCCTGAGGGTGCAGCCAGCCCGTTCCCCCAGCCTGGCCACGTTCATCTGAACAACACCTGCTCCCAAGCGCATCAAACCGCACGCTGGGCTTGACACCATCTGCAAACCCGACTGTGCTGCGGTCCGCCTCCTTACAGTTTTACATGATGGATACAACAAGTATCTCTTTTCAGACCCCGCGGATCTTCCCCGACAAGTAATAAAAATAGAGACGCACAGTATAATTCACTGAATTATAATTTTCATTGGGTCTTACAGCAATGTCAGATTTTGAAAAGCATAGTTCTAATGTTTGTATAAATATCTTTAGTTTCTTCTCTTTCTGAAGGACAAATAATTGGGTTATACTTATAAAACAAATAAATTGAAACCAAAAGTTGAAATCAAAGTTGAAATTAACCACCATACATTCCTCTTTGACTAAAAAATGCACAATGCATAAAGTGCAGAGACAAACAGGCAATGTGATACTAGAGACTGCATTCCAAACCTTGAAGTTTATTTGTTTGTTTTATGAAGCGGTCCATGATAAGGAACACTTAATCCTCCAAGCCAATAAGCAATATATAACTTTAAAATTATGCTACTGGCATGAATACGTTAACATGACTGCCTCAGAGCCAACCACTAGTTAAGACTGAGATACAAGATTTTTACAAGATAAAGTACTGCAAGCATTTAAACAGAGACGTTATTTTTAATTAGCAGAGCAATTTTACTAGCGGTCACTCTTGCCTAAAATTGATAAAATACAGAAAGGATTAATGAGGAACTATTAACAAGTACGTATTTTTGTTTCATTTTTTAATGTAACTATAATGCTTAAAAAACCCTCGAATATTAACATTAGTAAGTGTTAATAAGATTCTGGATTAAACAGGTAGATATAAGTGAAATTACATACACACAGATGTATTTTCACATCCCAAATTTGTCAACTGAATTGAAGCTAGTGTGTGAGACTATCATTGGAAAATTATTCAAAAAGCAATATTCTTGATGATAGAAACGATATTTATATTCACCGCAGCATAAGGACATTAACTGGCTACACTGAGAAAAATATTGAGTCTTCTAAAGAAGACTGAAAAGTTTTATCACGTAGATAAATACAATGTATACAAGAATTTATGAAGGTGCGTAGATGTAACCAGCCAGCATTCTCAGGACAGAAGAATATGCATCTCCTGCCTGCATGTTTGCCAAAGAAAATGAGGCCTGAAAATATGTAACTTCAGAGAATCTAAGATTTCCTCTAACTGAAAACAGGCAGCAATTCACAAAGGCTGATCATTTCTGCGTGATTTAAGCAGACATAAGCATATATAGATTGAATTCAGCTTTACAAGCAAAAGACTTTATCACAGAAACAAACATAGCTCCTTGTACACTCTCAGCCAAATACATATAACTGACACCAAAACTCAGCAGAGCCCATCCAACTGAACCAAGCTGCTACCTACAGCTTACCAACATTGTTGTACTGCCCCAAAGAGATGCTATCTGGACATACAAGTTACAGGTTTGGCGAAGGCACTATATATACACCCTTAGGTTCACTTACTGTTGCCTGGAGGAATCCTACTGACAGCTATAATGAGGTTTGGAAAAATCTTGTGGATTTTTAAGGGTTTTCTGGCTGTTGACGTAGGCTTTTCTGGTTTGCTCCATTTTTAACTTGCAGCCTTCAGAACAGTGTGATGCTGCCATAGCCTCCTCTCTCCCTACTGAAAAACTTCCCGTATTACAGTTATTAACAACATTTTACAGGCTCGGTATTTTAGAGACACTGAGTATTAGGCACAAAGAGATGGACCCAACACCTTCTTCAGGCCATCAGTGACAACCTAAGTAGGGGGAAGCTATCTAACAGAAGTTGCTTCCTTAAGACACAAAGCGTCAAACAGCCTAATTACCGAATGAAAAGCTACGATGACTGATGGGCGCATTCAGAGAAAGTCCACAGCTCTTGCAAAGGGAAGGTGATAGATTATACCAGCTGAGCACTCTGTGTAAACAACTGGGAACATTAAACCCCAATTGCAAATCTCTGCACTTGCTACTAGGTTTGTGCCTTTTATCCAAGATAAGTAGGCTTTGCTTTTCAGAAAAAAAACATGTTCTAGACATGTGAGTAATTCCTGCAGAATGCAGGAAAGATTTTGAAAAGTAACCTGACATTGGGTATATCAAGTATAGCTGTACAATAGTGAATTGAGAGATTCATCAAGCCTGAGAACTGCAAGAACCTTATTCATTAAATATTATCTTCCTTGGGGTAAACTGCATCTGGGTTTCTCAGGATAACGTGAGGATAATGAAACTGGAAGAACAACCCAGTGAACAGGACAGCAGAAATACAACAGATATTGCCAGCTACCAACCTCTTTCTTTTATGTCCATAGTGTCTTCTACAATAATATCCGCTAACCGCCACTGAACTTGCCAAATACAGAACTCTAGTATTTGGGTAACTATCAGCATCAGGTAATGACTGACAGGAGTTTCCTTAATGCATTCCCTTCTTGCTCCTTTTCTTGACTTCAGAACAGAAATGGCTACAAGAACTTGGTCTGTATTTTAGGATGATCTTTCCATTCCATTCAGCTTTATGTGAAACAGTTTCTTGGTCTGCTGTCCCACACTGCTATATTAACTACTGGAAAAATTGAAGTGGTCGCCCTGCTCCTTACATACCTACTCATTATATTACAAAAGGAATGAACAGTGAAGGCCACCCTTAAGAGTAAGTGTGCAAGAGCTCCACTCCCAGCAATTCCCAGAACCAAAGAGCTGGAGTTCTAACAACTTCCTTGGAAGGGATACACACAGAACAAATGTTAGCATAATGAAAACTAAAATCAGTTAGCAAAGTGAAACACACTAGATGAACATTCAGAAATAAAAGTTGGCAAACGTTATGTTAGCCTTGGATCAAAAAATCAAGCAGCAGCACTGGCTTTTCCAAGCTTTTATTTCACTAATTACACCTTCAAACATAAATATGTCACCAACAAATACACTAAATATGAGAAGTTTCCATCCATGATACCAATTTTTAGAAATCCAAATAGTAAAATCCTGTATCAGCTAGAAACAAATCAAGAACATGTATTTTTAATAATGAAAAATTATTCCCCAAAAAAGTCATTAGTATTTCTCTAATGCATCATATAGTCACACTGATTCCAAAGCAATTTCCTGTTATAAAGCAGGTTTCTCCTCCAAAACATACAATTTCTAGAAAACAAATGAAGGCTTATTCCATCTGTACCAGAAAAACATGTCCAGCAGAACAATAAGTAACAGATACATTTCACTCAGAATTATCTGCTTTATCTACAATCATTTGCACCATTTAGCAAAGCAAGAGAGTACTGGGTGCATCTTTGTGATGGGGTATTTTTCAGCTATGTTGCCAAGTGAGGACCTTGAATTAAAAAGATATGCAAAAGCCACGGTAGTTAGCATATTCTTTCTTAACAACCTTTCTCAATGTTAAGAAAGCGGATGCAAAATACATGTCAGCAGAAATTTGGTTGAGCCAGAAAATATTTTTAAAATAGTTCATCTGCTACTCAGAAATGAGAGTAGTGTATTTCCTGCATTTGGCTGTTTCCTACAATTCACTGTGAAGTCCAAATTTGTTTTTATGCATCTACCAAGCTTGTTTAGTATTACAGACATGATTTAAATCAGAAGGCACCACATCCATTAACTAGCACTATAATTTTTAATAAGAAATCTGCTGCGCTTGTTCCAAGCAGGAAGCATCACATGAGATGGTCAGATATAATTCCTCTAATAAACTCTGACTTACAAATGGAAAGACCACCACCAGCTAAGAGCGTACATTCACAACGCCCAACTCCAGTCTGAGCACCACACTGGTCCTACATTGCCAATATATAATCATATAGACTGTTATCAAAGTAAAGCAAATACAGTTACGGGACACACGATGACAATTAGTTGTCAGTACTATAGACAAATGTCACTAAATAATAAGGTAATTGTTTCCCAAGCAATTATATTAGTCATTTTTGAAGTGGTAAGACTTGATATTTTGTACAGTCATGTATGAAAGAAATACTTCATTATGTCACTGATTATTATCTGCTGAAACAAAGTACCCATTTCAGAGCTCTGACAGAATCAGTGAGGGCTTTGTGTTTGGCTGATTTTGTTTGTTTTTAAATTAAAAAAAAGAAGTACCATTCCCTACTTACGGAATTTCTATCCAAAATCAAATGTATCTAAGTTACTAAATTACTTCTGCAAAACCAAAAGGTTGTGTTCACCAACCTGCAAAACCTTCCTATATACTTCCTATATAGAAATGGAAATGTAAGAATCTACTGTGGAAAAGAAGGAACTTGTATTCTCCTACACACATCACAGGATCTTACAACCACTTTGTTTTTCTGAGCATTTAACATTGCTTCCAAGTTTTGCCTTCAGACTTGCCAAAATATCTGTTATACAAGAGATAACAATACACCAGGTTCCAGAAGATGATGAAAGATACATACAACATATTTTCAAACTTTTTAAGTAATATTTTTCTCTAAAACATTCGAGAAAGGTGATTTGATGGAAAAGGAACACAATCTGTAATTTGAAACAACTTGGCTACTTCTCATTTTTATTTCAAATCTGAGTAGTGACTCGGTGCCACCTTACAAAGAAAAAGCCTTCCACCTGTTATTGAGTAGGTGTTGCACAAACATAGAAGTTAAAACCTTTTCAAATGTTGGTCTCTTGAGCCATTAGTATTGTCTACATTCATGCATCTACCAAGGCATTTGTGTTAAATCCCATTAAATTCTTGGCCCTGCACAGTCGCTAACGGGGCATCTGCAGCCACCAGTTGCGTGTTCACCCGGCCGCTGCTCACCCTGAGCAGAAAAGCGTCTTTGTACCCTATCAGAGCTCTCCGGTCACAAATCTGCACACTGCTCGCAAACTTCAAACAGCTGCTCCTCAAGGTGAAATAGTCCAAAAGTCCATACTCCCCCTCACACACCTCCACAAGCTTTTAATCTGCTCTGTCATCATAGTAATTACTCCCAAATTTCTTGTTTCTGTGGTTCCAGGCAAGAGTGGAACTATTGGTTTATGTGTTTTATTTCCATAATGCTATTCTTCATGCATCTTAATTTTTGCTTTTTTTGGCCGCTATTGCTTACCAAGCCAGAGATTTGCAACTCTGCTGTCCCAAGTGTTGCTCACGTGTCTTCTAAATTTGAGAAATTAATTCATAAGACAGTAAGGCTTATGCAACGTTCAAATTCCCTCCTTCAATGCGCATGCTTCTGCATTCATCAGCATCGAATTTCATCTGCCACTCTGCTCTTCATCCAACTAATTGGCTCCCCCAAGAGTTTTCTCCGATCTTAACTAAATAAATAATTCTAATGTCTGCAATTTCGCTAATCCTATTCCTGACATTTATTGCATGTAAACATTCTCATCCCTAACAAGGTACACTTCTGCTGTGGTGAACACTTACGGTAACCTTTTGTTTCCTTTCAGCTCTCTCGGTCACCACCTGATTCCTGACGGCCACTTGCTTTGTCATTTCCTTGACCTATTTTGAAGGGGTTTGGCAAAGGAGTTGGAATCTTCAAATAAACGATGTCAGTAACTTCAGCTGTATCCACTGTTTGCTTTATGCACTCAGAAAATATTAATAGATTAGTGAGGCATAGTTTTCCTTTGCAGAACCAAGAGAATTTTTTTCTGTATTTTGTTTAGCTGCAGTTCTTTAAAACTGCGTATTTTAATTAGTAGTCTAATTACAAAATGAAACTACTTCTGAGACTGTAATTGAAGTTACTCTTCAAATTCTCAAACACTGCAGGCCCCCTCCCCCCTTTTATTTTATTTCACACAACTATTAAAAACTTAATATCCCCAGTGTTTGTCAGTCACAGCGAAGGGAACGTCAGTTCCTGGAAAAGGAAGAGCATGTCAGCAGGATGCATCCTTCTCTCTGGGTACGTTGTTTCTGCGGTTTCCCGAAATAACTTAAGAACCGACACAAAAAAAATAGTGGTGCTTAGGATGAGGTGACGGGCACGGAAGGATTTACTGAAATGGAATGCAGGAGAGAGGAATGAATCCCTTATCCAGCGTGTCACACACTCCAGGTCACAAGATAAAGGGATCAGCTGCATGGACTGAGCAGCCTCTGCATCTGCAGCACAGCTGGATCCAGTGCCAAATGTGCACTCGAGCATGAACAGATTCCTGAGCCACAGTTTTCTCTTGTGGAACCATTAACTTCTTCCTCTTTGGTAGCTTGTTCACCTCACTTTAAAAAGTAGTTAAAACAAAAAATAGTCTGATGTTTAATTAGTTGCTCTGGTAAGTTCTACCATCCTTTCAGTGCACGTGCTTAAAAGATTTGACGCTACATTCAGTTTTATTAATACAAAATGAATTTTAGAGACCACTAGATGGTCTCTAAAGACCAGCGGCCATTCCACTCTCCATAAAGAGCTCTAGTCACCTGTGCAATGAAGGCCTGACATGTACAGTACTTACTAAATCACTCAACGTAATTTTATGAAGTAACAATGTCTTGCAGGATTTTGTGTTCTTAATTAGTAGAAATATGTAAGCAGTAAGTACATTACTAGAAGTATGTAAGAAGTTAGTAAGCACAGACATAAATTTTTCTGTGTCATGAAAACATTGCTAAGCACTTAAATAAAAGACATCAGGGCTTAATTCACCATCAGCAAAGTATAGCTATGAACTGCAATGGATTCAAATTCTAGTGCATCATCAGTAAAACAGGGCAAAAAAACCCTCTCATGGTGCAAAGAAAATTAATAGGTGCCTCCTTTCACAATAAAGACTTTAAGAGCAGTGGAGAAATTGAAATGAATTTTTAAAACTTAACTATAATGTGAGCAAATATTGCAACTATAAGTAGTATATAGTGCAGTAACTAAAACAACATGTATAATACTGAATTCTACAACAGTACATAAACAAACGACTCTTCTGATTATAATCACACCAGCTTCTTACGCTAAGATGTCAAACTGTAGCTTCAGAAATGCCAGATTCTCTTGTTCTAAGATGAGCATACTAAGTAGTAACATGATGCTCCTGGTGAAAAGCTTTTTCTGGAATATGCTGTAAATGAAAGGAATCTTGGCAGGTCAGTGTCTCACCAGAACGTGCAATTCTGCATGTCACTGCCTCTTGCTTATTCACTGAAACAACAGATTTCATTACAAAACAAGTAAGAGAAACAAACACAGCCTCCTGCAGTTCCTGCTTCATGAGCAACGTTCACCTTTCCTTTCCTTTATCACAACACCCACTGCCAAGACCACGTCTCACCGCAGGACAGGAAAACAAAAGAATTAAAGAATTGCTAAGCTGAGTTCAGTTGCCCTTAGTCACCAGCTGATGATACTCCTATTCAGACATTTTTAAAGCAGTGTTTGAGCACTTCCCGGAAGCCGGTGCTGCATTCCACATTACAGCTGGGACTGCGTTACAACAATGAGAAGAGTTTAAAAAGTCAAGCGGTCTCTGTCAGATAAATACCTCCACACATAACTATCTGGTGAAGCCCCAGGCAGGTTTGCCCTGCAAACCTCACCTGAAGTAATACCCAGAAACAACACAGTTCTCACATGCATTATTTACATGAACTGTGGATTACCCACAAGGTTGCCTTCCTCTATATCACATTCCTGTTTGGGGGCACAGGTTTGAGCTTTATTCTCATTCCCCACATAGAATCTATTCATAAAAATCATTGACATGTAGATTTCACTGGAAAAGTCTCAGCCAACAACTGAGTGCTCCCTTTTTGTATTAAAAGAAATTTTCCAATACTAATAAATGGAACATAAATATCTACGTATTTTCACCTTCCTTTTCAATAACACTTTTTCAGGATGGCACATTCAAAAGTCACATATTTTCGACTATAGGAAAACATCAGCTGAATTACATTTCAGCTGTAAGATGCAAACCCACCTTTCCCCAATTTGCATCTTTAAGGTATCTAGATTATCTCACAAAGCAATTCCCACAAACCCTTTAATAGGCATTTTGTAAACACAAAGCATACTGATATTAAAGATGAAAAGAATGAGTATTTAATATTTTTATAGAGAAAATACTTCCCCAAAATCCTTATTTTAATTTTAAAATCTCTTGCAATAGATGGAGTCACGTAAGTTTCAAACACTCATTTGATAGTAAGAAAATTGAGTTATTAAAAATAAAACTGTATGATAGATGTAATAGATAAATGCAAAATATTATGGCTTTGTCTTTCACATCATTTCCTGAAGCTGATAAGAAAATATACAAATACTGTTGGATAATCAAAACAGAGTTCAAAGTTGAACCTGTGATTAAAAATCACTCTCTTAAAAAATTCAAGGGTCAAATAAAAATCACATTGGTATCCCCACTAGGCTTGCTAAGGTGTTTTAGAAGTTTTAAAATGAAAAAGAAAAGAAACATTCAACAATTGGCCACAATTAGACATCAGTGATAGAAGAGGTAAGAAAAAGAGCAAGCTGACACACTGACAATGAAACAAATTTCTGCTTAGGGGTTTATTTTCCTGAAACTGAAGTGATTGTGTGATAAAGCAGGTGAACTTATTTCTCCAGCCTTTGCAGCTGCTGTTTCTCATGTTCTAAGTGCCATAACTACAAGTGCTACATGTGTAGTGATGAGAAAGCGCACTCTGTATGCAACCACCTTCCTCACTTCCCAGGGAAGATGCACTTCTTCTGCCACATAATATGAAAACACATTCAGACCAACTGTTTATTAAGTTTGCCATTTTTACCTTAGTTGCATTTTCAATAGACATCCATGTTCACACACAAAATTCCAAGAAAACACACCATCCCCCAGCTAATCAAAATTATTTATCATAAGAACAGCTACCTCGAGTTAACGAAGCATATATTCTGTTTCTAGGCAGGGCTGATCAGGTGGATGGGGAAGAACTTCCAGGCCACCAACAACTTTTGGCCAAGAGATTTGATGAGCTCTTCTGCCTTCTACAGCTAGGAACACCACACATCGTTATAAAACTGATACTGTTGACTAATGCCATTAACCAAGCAATTACTAAACCCAAAATATTGCATATTTGGTTCTACACGTGAAAAAGAAACAGAAACCAAGTGACTGGATGGAGTAGTGAAAACAATGCTACAATAAAATGCAAACAGCACACCAAAAACTTAAATATTAAGAAGGATATACATATTTTTAAACTAGTTGCTTTCTTCTCCTTTATCTTTTTCAAATGCACATTACGTCAAAAATACAGTTGCATCAAAATACTGGAGATCCTGCAGCAATTGACAAATAGGTCTATCTCCTACATTACACCTCAGCATGTTGACAATGTTTTATTTGTAAAAACGTCGTTATTTCCAACAAGGTCCTTTAAAAGGCATTTCTGGAATATGCACTTTGGTTTTGTTAAGAGGTCACAGGAGCAGCTGCAGGAGTTGTTAGTTCTGCGCTGTTAGCGGCGGCCAGACTGAGGAACTGCAGCCAGAACCGTTCACAGACCATAAGAACCCTTAGGACGTTGTGCAGGGAGAACGAGGACAGCCAGAAAAGAATTCTGCGCTGTTACTTATAAAAAACCACTACAAAGTTAATCATATGATGTGCGTGACCCGTCTAGTCATTCACTGAGCTACATGCTGGGATTCTTCTCTGACCTCTTGCTTTGGCAGTAGGGCCATTTTGCAATGCAGTGGTTGCGGTTTTTTTCTTTTATTTTCCGGAATTTTTTTTACATTAAAAATCAAACTGCAGTGACAAGAATACAGTGTACTTCTAAATTACTGTTTTCAAATTCTTTGATGTTTTCACATCAAGGAGAAAAAGAAATCTATGAAAGCAAATACAAACCTGGAGGAAGAGAAATTATACTGCCTGGGAGAGAAACAGTTGTCTCGATGACAAACTCTTCCTGTAAGATAACTGATAGGATAAAACCTAAGAGAAACACAACATATTCACTCCTGAAATGCTAATATACATAGGAAAAAAGCATTTAAAAAAGTTTACAATTTTAAATTGAATGTTTTACCCATAAGCATTTGCATTTCTCTACGCTTAAGAAGACAGAACAGCATTTAAGTGCAGTGAATACAATGTTAAAATGCAGAACATATTTTTAATATTCGCATTTCTGAATAAATCCATCGATACTGCCTTCTTTGTAATTCTACTTTATATTCCTGTTTCAAATAAGGCATCTGATACCTGGATGTGGCTGCATCAGAAATGCAGGTGATGCCAGCTGTGGTGGGGAGGGAGCAGTGGAGAGGAGAGCAGGGAGGACTGTTCACAGGAGACCCGTTCAGCTTGCACAAACAGACCGGTGAGGAACCCCAACACGTTCAACAACGGCAAATCCAAAGTCCTGGCCTTGTGGGGCTCCATGCCCCAACAAGAAAATACTTTCCAGGGTCTACGGAATAATTCCATGTGGTTCTGTACAAGTTCTTTCTCGGCTACAGAAACTGTCGTGTCACTCTATGCAAAACAAACATCCCTCCTTTGCTACGCTGTGTGAAATTGCAAGTTGCAGAGTAACTTTGCAGATGTTTTTACTGAGCTAAGCTACTTCAAAACACTTCCGACCTAAAACCATACTAAAACAAATATGTAGACAGCCCATTTTCTCCAAAGACAGATTTGCTATAGTTCACACACGCAAGAAACCTCTGCCAAACTAGCAAAAACTAGCCAAATTACAAGATAAATTTCCAATATACAGTTTTTACCCAACAAACCACTAGCAATTCCAAGGTTAAACGTACTACCATGAAATATGTCACCAAGTATTACGCATGATGTCCAAGAAAAGAAAGTTTTGTAAAATTAAATATGTTTACATCCATTGTATGTAATGTATTGTGTATGTTGTATGTTTACATTACAACGACATCATGATTTATTCAAAATGCCATCCACTGTTTCTCTAAACAACCACAATTGGAAAATGTAAGGAAATAGCAACTAAAAATCTTTTCAAAAGCTTCAATACAGAGAACTACTATATCTAACTACAAAGTGCCTCAACTTCTTGGAAAAATCCATGTCAGCCTTTGCTCCCTGTAGAATTAACAGCTTATATTTTCCTATTTCTACTCCTCTAGATTTTGCACTAAAGGCAAAAATTGGAAATATGCATCAGCAACAGATGATGGGAAAATGTTTAGCCAAAAATTACAAAATTACAAATGGACCACCAATTAAGAATTAAGGTTAATATATATATATATACTTGAATGCAAATAAATTCGCCATTTTTACAAACTCAAACTACTTTAAACTCATATCAGTGATTTCTACATTTTTCCTTTACTTACCCATTATTTAAGTAAACTTTCTTCTGACCTCAAAGGTTTTTCCCCAAGACACATAGAAATGTAAAACTACATTGTACCTTGCAAGAATGGAAAGAAACTTGGGGTGAAGACAGGATATTTGTTCCACTCCATACTGACTACTCAATGGGGATTCTCTTCTCTTCTCTTCTCTTCTCTTCTCTTCTCTTCTCTTCTCTTCTCTTCTCTTCTCTTCTCTTCTCTTCTCTTCTCTTCTCTTCTCTTCTCTTCTCTTCTCTTTTCATACAAACAGTCTGCAACTCAGTAAAGCCACCTGTCACAAAGTGGGATGCATCTTTAACTTGGATGTAATCTCATTGCACAGTCCTTCCTTCTCACCACCCATCTCTGCGCAGGCACAACATGTAAAATGGTGCTGATCACAGGAGGTCCCAGGGAAGGTACTTTAGGAGGTCTGTAGTCCAACCTCCTACTCAAAGTATGACAAACTCTGAATTCAGACCAAATTGCTCAGGGATTTAGAAAGCCAGGCCTGAAAACCTCCAAGGATGAAGACCACACAAAGTCTCTTGTTCCAGTGCTTGACGTTCCTTATGGTGAAAGCTATTCCTTTATCTGGCTGGAACCTCTCTCATTTCAATTTATACCTATTGTATCTTCTTCTCCCATTATGTGCCACTGGGAAGAACCTGGTTCCATATTCTTGACAGCCTCCATGCGGGTACCACAAGGCTGCTGTCAGGTCCCCCCAAAGCTGTCCCTGTCTCCAGGCTGAAGAGACTCAGCTCCCGCAGGTTCTCCTCACCTCTGGGCCCTGGCCAGACCTTCTCGGTTGCCCTCCTCTAGAACAGCTCCAGTTGATTGACATCCTTCTTGTACTGGGGGGCCCAAAACTGGATGCAGCATTTCAGAGGGGATCTATCAACTGCTGAGTGGTGGACATTAATAATCCCTTCCCTTGGTCTCCTGGCTGTGCTCCTGTTAAAGCAGCCTGGGATGCTGTTGGACACCTTGGCTTCCAGGGCACGCTGTCAGCTCACGCTTAGCTTGCTGTCTAGCAAGACCTCTGGGTCCTTTACAGCAGAGATGCCCCTCAGTCAGTTAGTATCCAACCTGAAACACTACAGGTGTTTCTTCCTTCCAAAGTATAGGCATTTGCATTTTTTCCTTGACTAATTTCATCATATTTCCAGTGACTCATTCCTCCAGCCTAGACAGGTTCGTCTGGACGGCAGCCCTGCCCTCGAGTGTGTCGACTCGTGTCTTCTAGTACCAGATTCCAGTATCTGCTGGCACCCCGATACTTGTGGTTTCTTCACGTAACTGATGCAAACCAACCACTACTGTCACTCTAACAGAGGGGCTCTTCAATGCATCATAGAATCATTTTGGTTGGAAGAGACTCTCAGGATCACCGAGTCCAACCATAACCTAACCTAACTCTAGCGCTAAACCATGTCCCTAAGAACCTCATCAAAACATCTTTTACACCCCTCCAGGGATGGTGACTCCACCACTTCCCTGGGCAGCCTGTTCCAGTGCCTGACAACCCTTTCCATAAAGAATATTTTCCTAATATCCAATCTAAACCTCAGCTGGTGCAATTTTAAGGCCATTTCCTCATGTCCTATCACACAGTTTGCAGCACCAATGGTCAGATATTTGAAATGAGACAGTGAAAATGCCCTTAGAAAGTCAATACATGACTAACTATATTATTTCAATGCCACCACCAAAAAAAGGCGCAACAAGATAAAATACGATACTCATGCATGTTTGCACTACATGCTGTACAAAAATGTGCAAAGAGAACTCATGACTGTCTTCCATAAGGCTTGCTAGTCAATTTTCCAAAACTAATGTTAATAATGGTATCAAGAGTAAATTATCATATCAAGAATAATGAATACATTTACTCTTCAAAACACGTAAGGAGTAAATTATCAAGTGTTAATAGCTAAGAAAAACACTGAAGTGTTCATATTTATGCATAATTCTAATGTCTCATCTAAAATAATTTTTTCCAGAGACAGTAGGGTTTTGTAATATAAAAATAGTATTCTTAGTAAAGGAAAATCTTAAAAAACCCTTAGAAGGAAATACTGCCAACTAAAAGGAAAAAAAAAAAAATCTAAGAAAAATATCCTGTCTAGTCATTTCCAACAAACGCACATGAAAGTATTCACAAAGGCTTGTGGAGCGTACATCAATATTTAACAACCTTTAACACGCTTCCTCCCCTGCACCAAAGTATTACACACATTTGTGTCTTAAACGGACTCAAGAACAAAATTTATTTTATTCAAAATAAGACAAAAAAATACAAAACATTAGCTACTGTGTTACTAAAAACTGAATACACTATTTTATTTATTGAATACAATATATTGACATAGCCAGTGTATGCAAGACAAAAACAGTAAACAGGACCCCATGAATTTATGCTGTTTCCATTGAAAGTATGCAAGTATTTACATGCCTTTTAAAAGCCACAGTAAAAAAGCAATAAAACTCTCAGTCATCCCCTCTTTCACTACCCAGCAATTCTAAAAAATAAGGCATATGTGAAAAAAAGTACATGCTTTTATTTTACACTTATTCATACACATTATCATTCAGGTACACTGTCTAAACTGTAATTATTACCCATGGTGTTTCAAGGATTAGGTTCATGGCTTCAGACATTTTAATTATTTTCTAGAGTAGTCTATTAATAATGTTTACTGTAATAGAAAATATTGTATGTAAATTACAGTCTTGTGCAAAATTTATGGGATGTTGCAGCAAAATTAGAACCCAAAATCGTAAAAAAAAAAAAATCCCCATAAAATACCAAAAAAAAACCCCTAACAATCCACATCAGTACTTTTGTGCCACAATCCTGATGCAGCTCCTAAGTAAAACCTCTTTGTTTTCCCATCACGGTGAAGTCGACCAATGTCAAATCAACTAAAGGTGAGGACTAGTGCATTTCCCAGCTCTCAGAAGCACTCGCTTGGGTCGGGACTGAAGCAAGCCTGGCTTTAGTCCACTCACCTCCTTAAGAGTCGAGCATCTGGGAATCTTCTGCAGGTTGCTCAGTGAAGGAGACCAACCTGAATTGTTTGCTCTCTTCAATGCTGATTCTCACAAAGGGATGAAAGGGACTTGATCAGGAAAATTCAATACGTACAGCCCCTGACACTGCAGTCTACCATGGGAAGATATAGAACACACATACATTTTTGTCATTGAATGCATTGGTTGGTCTTGTATGGGATTTTCCTCTAACCTGCCTAGGATGTCATACAGAATGTTCAAGGGCCACTTCCAATACTGCGACTCTCCTAAACAGCTTGTGCATACAAAGTAAAAAATGTCCTGTCTGGATCTTTCCCTTTATTTATTTTTAAAACTAAGAAGAAAAATCCTCCTGGCTGAAAGACATATGTTAGAATCTGCCAACCAAGAACTACAAATTCTTTTAACATATTCCACATATCAACACTTAATGCTGAGCTAAGTAATATAAACTCAAGTATTTTGTAATTTAAACTAGAACCACACATTCAGATTTGGGCTGCTCTTCTTATTAGGAATTACTCAGTGCTAAGATTACAATAAGCAGAAACCTTACAGTTGCAGTATCAGTTCCTATTAATATCACTAAAAATAAAACCAAAGCAAATCGACACGCAAGCTTGCTGGCATCTGCCAGTTTACATAAGAGTATGACAGTATGGCTGGTCTGCAGTTCAAAGAGCTGATGGAAGAGTTCCAGGTACACTAGGCTGTACCCACTTCTAATGGCACGGCGGTATCCCAAAAATGATCTATGAACAAGTCCTAAGAAAAGCACTCAAGTTAACAGTGCCAAGGATGGTCTTAACACTTTGGTATGAAAATGTCTTAGATATTTCTACATTGAAGAGATCTTTATTAAAATACCCAAAACACATATCTGAGCAAAACACCTCAGGTGCTTTCAGGAGAGGTACATTACTTTCAAGTAAACCTGAAGAAAAGGTAAACATATTACAAATATAAAACGTACAGTGAAAACATACACAAACTAGTTTCAAAGAGGAAAGATAATCACAAACAGTAGGTTTGGTATGGGAATTTCAAAACTGTTCCTCCAGAGGAAAATTCAAGCAGTGAAAAGCACCACAAGCTCCAGAGCTCTGTTCCAAATCAACACGAGTGAGCTGGCTGCAGGCTCAGGGGAGCACACTCTTGGCAACTTGGCTGGAAACTTCAGAGTCAAAAGCCCTGCTTGGTAAACTCATTAAAACTCATTCTTCTCAACTTTTAAACATTTTTTATTACATGTTCCTGCATCAAGTATCAACCAAAAAGTTAAGAAAAAAATGACAGTAAGTATGTAAGAGCTGAAAGGTCAGCATCCAGAATAAGCATTTGTCTACCAGGGTCTGTTGCTACAGGACAAGGGGTAATGGTTTTAAGCTAAAAGAGGGGTGATTCAGGACAGACACGAGTAAGAAGTACTTTATGGTGAGGGTAGTGAAACACTGGCCCAGGTTGCCCAGAGAGGTGGTAGATGCCCCATCTCTGGAGATATTCAAGGCCAGGCTGGACGGGGCTCTGAGCAATCTGGTCTAGTTGAAGATGTTCCTGCTCATTGTGGGGGGGTGGACTAGACGACCTTTGAAGGTCCTTCCAACCCAAGCTATTCCATGATTCTATGATCCCAGGCTCCAAGAAGGTGGACCACGCATCTCCCTCGGTTGCTCCTGTGAACACAGCACAGCGGTGTCTCGGCCAGGAGAGCAGCAGGCCCAGCAGACCACACTGAGCCAACAACCCCACACAGAACAGTCCCACTTCAAGCCTCTGTCTTTCTCAGGACAGAGGAGTCTCACATCAGGAAAGCATTACTCTAAGACAGGACCTACACAGTGCTGGTCTTGGACCTCTTTCAGCAGAAGACACCCCCACAGCAGCAATGACGCCAGCTTGTACAGAAAACCAGGCTCTGAAGCAGGGGAGTAGGAATATAACAAATACCAGCAGGAACATGTGGCAATTTGTTTGTTGGATGTCAATGAGATAAACTTCATGTAGATGTGACAGTTCTTAAAGAACTGGTGATGATGGTGAACTCTGTTGAGGTCAGGGTGCATTTCAAGAGAGGCACATGGAATCCCATTCTTGCCAATCTGATACTCTACGTATCTTCAGAAAAAACTTGCTTTCCTAATATCACACAGTAGCCAAAATTTCTTTTTGAAAACAGTACAATTAACCATCCAGAAAAGAAAAAAGCCTTGTCCAAGTTGAGGAAAGCAAAAGTGAGCATAAACTCCAGCAAGTTAAATGTAAAACTACAAATCAAACTAATTGAGAAATTTGGTGGCATAAAAATGACAACTAAAATATGTTTCAAAATGCATCAGAAATAGAAAGCTTGTAAAAACTGTTGAGGACAATGGATAAAATGAGGACAAAGGTAAAATGATCACTTGAGGATTAATCAAGAGCTCTAAAAAACCCCGGTAAGAATTCTCTACATTATTGCTCCCTAGAGAGGTGCCTGGGGAAGTTCCCAGAATAACACCGTGTTTTGGAGGAGAAGATACAGAAGATTTCAGAAAATGAAAATGAAAGTATCAAACCAGCAGGCGCAGTGAGTACTCTTCCAAAAGTTCTGTGTAAAGGAAAGATGTAGTTAGACAGCTATTAATTGTGGTTTTCACTTGGTACCCCTGGAGAGGATAGCAAGTTACTGGAAGATGGGCAAATGTTTCATCTGCTTTTTAAAAGCACTGAAGTTATCCAAAATTTTTGTTCTACATGTAGCAAACTCACAGAAAATGTCAAATTACAAAACACTTAACCCTAGAGATAGAACAAATTACACTGGAAAAGGATCAGAAAGGCTTCTATACAGCAAGATCATAAGTCGTCCACCTATTAACAGTTCATCAAGAAAAGCAAATGGATGCACTCAATACAACAACATAGTTCACTTTAAAAATATCTTTCGGTAAGAACATTCAACAAAAAGGCTCAAACTAAGCTGTTGTGGTATATGATAATAGTTCACGTCTGGACTAACAACCAATTTTTAAAAGTAGGAATAAAAGGTTAGTTTTCCCAATGGAGGCATATTAGAAACAATATTCTGGAATCACAGAATCGTTTTGGTTGGAAAAACCTTAAGATTGAGTCCAAGCGTTAACCTGGCACTGTCACATCCACCTCTAAACCATGTCCCTCAGAACCCCACCTGGGATCTGTGCATATGTGGTAGGGGCTGACTGACTTAGGGTTTTTTGTTTTCTGAAGACAATTTCTGAACATATCAAAAAGGTTCAACAGTAAATCAGTCGAGCCTATCTAAGATAAAGTATTTGGAGCAGTTAACGCTGAAGTCTTTCGTGACAGTATGTGAAAGGGTCTCAATACCAAGTAAATGGGTAACAAAGCATCACTGGGAGGTACACACAAACTTTAAGATTTGCCATTTTGGGCCCTGAAGTTCAAAAAAAAGATACATTCCAACTGAAATACACAGAAAAACAATATCCAGAGGCTTGGAAGAGCTTCTGTACAAGGAAAGAGCGTATCAGAGGGGCTGCTGCATCTTGGAAAAAATACCCTCCAGGACAGGAACAGACCAGACATCTATATACTTATTAACAGAATCAATGTTATAAAATTTAAAATACAGAATAATTTATTATTTCTCACAAAAATTAAATAGACAACATTATGTAAAGTGATCATGTGTAGGTATAAAACACACGCAAGTCTTTCACAAAACCTAGTGATGCTGCAGAACACCTTGCCATGGATTGTTATGAAGGGCAAAACAATAATTGGCTTAAAAACTCCCAGACAAAGAACTAAGGGAGACGCTCCTGAGGAACCAGCATACCCGTTACCCCAAACGTGTCCTGTCATTGTGGAAGCCTTTGAGACCTGGAATAGCATATACCAGTGTATTTATTAAAAGAAGCAACAATGTGTCATCTCATAATATCTTACACCCCTTCCCAAACCATCCAGCACTGACTCCTGTTGAATTCCAGACAATAAGCTTGATCAATTTTTATTCTGATCTTGGGTATTAATATTTCCATTGCTATTCAATGTAATTACCACAAGAGGCTCATGAAGCCAAGACCTGGTTTTTGGCATCTTCCCATAACCCTTACATGATCATGGAAAGCGGCTCAACTATCGATAGCATAACATTTCTAGCTGTAGCAGAATCAATAAACCTAAACCTGTTTAGCTGTTACACTGCTAAATTAATGTTTAAGACACAGATTTCCAAAATTCATATGGTGCCCACAGCAGTCAAGCAGATACTTCAGACAAGTGGAAGGCAACATATACAGACAAAGGATATACAATTGCAGAAATTGTACAGTCAGCTTTTTGCCACTAGCTTGAAACTTAAACAGCAGCCATCCTAAAGCTGCCTCAGCAGGAAGCACACATTTTATCAGCACTCCCTCTTACTGGGGTCTGAAATATGCAGCTTCACTTTGCACATCTTGTTTATGCATTTCTGCATTGAAGCTGAAGTGAGGTAGTTTGCTTCCTCCTCTCACTGTGGGTCAGAGAAAACCTCACTCTCCCAAACAAGAAAACCTCAGGAAGGGGGTAACTCATATTAAAGCAAAATGTTGGATGACTCAGGACCACTCCAGTCTTATTTCATACAGTGCGAGACATAAAACGCTGTGAAACTAACATTGAAAAGGTACTTTCTTTTCTGTCACACTTAAAATTGATTATCTGAAGAGACAAGAGTCATTAAGTTTCCTTCTTTGAACACACTTCAGAAACCACTACTAAATTGAGTCCCAAATTTAATTAAGGTTTCCACTGGAGTATTGCTTTTGCAACCCACGAGTAAGGTATCATCCATAATAGGTAAAATAACGTACATAAATATGCTGTTACTTAACTCATCACAGTAATTTAATACTTTAAAAGGAAAGCTTATAAGCACTATCATATTTAAACAGTAAGACATGAGGGTGTGCATATGCTGTAATAATGACACACCTTAATAATACGAGAAGTATGTCATTATTATCCCATACTACACACCTTAAAACGCTTCGGTATAGATCACATCTATGCATTTAACAAATGAAATTAAGACACTTAGAAAAGATGCCTATTCAGTGGCTGATAATCTCAAAATGTTTCATCAAAAAAAAAAAACAACATAAAACATCCCACCAAATATTCCTGCCCAGTTTAACCATTTCTAACATCTTTTTTCATCATCATCTGATTACAAATACAGACTGTTAAAAAATACTTGTGTCAATGTAAGGCACTTGCAGCTCCTACAAAAACAGGTTAAAAAAAGGAAGGAGACACCAGTCAAAAGGATCTCTTGTTTTCTGGAATTTGGAAGTGTTCCTGCTAGCTTAATGGTGAGTTTTGAAAGACAAGGTGCACCTAAAGCCTTTAAATAGGCTCTTAGGGTTTTTTGTTAAACCGCTTCTGCCTTTACATTTTGACAACCCAAGGAATGGTTCAATAAAACCAACCTACTTCAGTTATCTCTGTCAATTCACAGCCTGAAGTCAGGGACTGAGGAGTTAAGTGGTTGTAGCAGAACTCTTCCACAACACCACTACACTACTTGCTGTCTAAAGCCAGAGTCAGCACAAAAATCTGACATTCCGTTATATTTTCCTTAATTATATCATTGTTCACCTTGGAAGAAAACTGAAACATTTTGGAAAACATTACTGAACACTTAACTGAATGCTAGCTACTTAGCCTTTGCCACGCAAAATACACACAAAATTATGTTTGGGGCAGCCAGAATAAACAAAATCTAATGCTGATATGCCTTCATCTTAAACCCAACTGAAACATACTTAAATATTTATTAATCACATATGATTCTACAGAATTTATTACTGCAATACGTTTCTCAGGCACATTCAAAATAACACAAGCACTTTCTCTCTTCAGCGGAGGCATACTGTTACAAAAAACTAACAGCAACAATCTTTCAAGTCTGATCGAACTTGACAAAATGATTGTTATTTAACAGATTTCCATTCACTTAATATCTCTTCGGTTATATAAATTGGAAACAGTTTCCCAATTCATGCGAAATTTTCACAATTGTATTTCCCAAGAATAAAATCACAGATATTCATTTATTACAATATTCCCAAATAGTTTTCCAACTACACAGTTGGAAATGTTGCTTATCTTTTAGAGGAAAGACATTTGGATATGAAATTACCAAAACACATCCTTTTAAGTAATAGTATTGATCAAAGTGGAACGAGAACCAAATCTTGAATTTCAAAACAGAAAACTTTGAAGACATTATATAAATGCCATAAGCAAAACCAGCAAGCGATTTTTCCAAGCAGTTTTTGTTACTCAGTGCAAATATGATAACTCACTGTGGATACTCAAAAGCTTCTCATACCGAAGTTGGTGCTGCTAACACACATTGGTCATAAAAGCAAAATATCTATATTGGGGGTGGTGGGCTTGGGGGAGAACGTCCTCTCCACCCACTGTTTGAGAGATCTTGCCAATTCCTCCATTACTTGGGAGAAGGAGATCAAATTCAATATACAAGACATGAAACAGATATGAAAATGGTCTAACAACAAATCTTAAAAATTGCAAATGCCAACAAGTCTCTACAAGTATATTACTGGGCAGGAATGAAGGAAAATCATTGTGAAATAAGCTTTTCTGGTATGCAGTTATAGCAAATAATCATGAGGTGATGCCGAGAACTAGACAAATCTGGCATTCGAAGAATGTTAAAAACACGGAGGTCACAAATGCACACTGTAACTTTAGCACCCACGTCTTATCCCACTATTTTGATATTAAATCTAATTCATTCTTCATTCTAAGATTATAAGCCATGATTTTAATGAACATCTCTCTCGTCCACATGCTATAACGCACATGGAAAAGGAAACAATATAGTTAAAAATGAAGTGAGGTTGATTTTGCATATACCATTTACAGAAGGGGAATATTGCTTGTTTTTAAAATATTACATTATAACATAGACATTTCAGTAGATTACAAAAGCAGATATTCTCTCTTGGACCAACATTTTTAATTTATTTGTATTTTCTAGAATAAAAGAATGTTCACAGGTAAGCCTAAGATAAAGCATCAAAATCATAATTGCATTTGGCATTTTTAATACTAAAAGCAGCGTAATGTACTGCATCAATCTACACAAAGTAATTACATAATCTGACCTTGTCCCTCCAGTTTGTTTTAGAGACATACTAGAATGGGTTTGGGTTTAATTGCCTTTACTTAGGTAAAGGGCTAAAACTTTAATTTCTGAAGACATGGAGACAGGGCACGTGGGGAGGGACCAGGAAGTTTAAGCTGGTTCTTATATTAAATTCCCCACAATTTATTGCAGAATGACAACACGAATATTAACAGTTCAGTAAAACAGAAGATCATTTTCTCTGGGGGCAGGGAGTGTAATTACACATCATTTATTACATTAAAATTACTTTATTCCTAATTTTATGTATATACTGGTTGCTTTAGTTCAAGTAATTTGGCAAAGACTCAAGTTAGAATATATATATACTTTCAACAAAAAGGAACAAAGACTTTTTTGACTTGAGGATAACTGAAAACCTGTTCAGTATCTGAGTGTGATCTGGTTTTCGTATCCCCTTTCGGTGACATAAACTGAAGCTGGTATCTCATGAAGGTTATGAAACCAGCCAGTGCAAGGAAAAGATGAGCAATGAGTTTGGGGACACCTGTACGACAAAGCCTAGACAGAGAAGTTTCTCCAAAATCATCAGTAGTATGTCAGTTAGATATATAAATCCAAAAAGATGGGGAGGGAAACAAAATTTGCCTCAGGACCACGACATAACAATTAAGTTTACACTTTTAATATGCACAGGAGTTTTGTTTGGGTTTTGTTTTTGTTGGTGGTTTTGTGTCAGTTTGCTGCTTTTTTCCTTGAAGTCACACAGAATAGAGACAAGTACTGTAATATCTTTATGTTAGGGAAACACATAGAGTATAGGTGACGTTTCAAAGTCTCCCCACTTTTTCTTTACCCTCAAGGAAAACACAGTAGCTACAAGAAACAAAAAAGATGCAGAAATGAATCATTTTGGTAGGAGTCAGATCAAAACAAAGACAGTTGGGATATGGGCCCTTGTACAAAAGGTGATGGGAGCTGTCATTTCTTATCCTCTCTATTTGCATTAAAACCTGCAAGACTTGTGACATCCAGTCAGGGACACCCATGAGAATAAGGTCCAAAAGCCATTTAAAAGAAGATCTGGGTATCAGTATTCTTCCTCTTTGCCTACAGCTCACTCTGTAGCTCAGATTTAATGAGTTGCAGGCTGAGAAGGAGCTACAAACCGTAAAAGGATCATCACACAAGTAGCATTGACCACAACTGAAGCCTGAACTGCCTTATCTCCAAATCTGAGAGCTGGAGCTTCAAAGATCCACACTACGGGGGAAGTTCAAATGCTTAATCTATTACTCTATTGCCAATACAGAAATAAAGCTCATTTTTAGTTTAGCCTGGTGTCCATTACAGCTAAATAAAAGCACCTGTTCAAATGATTCTTTGACAACACGGCTTTGAAAAATGTAAAGACACTGGAACTAAACCTACCTGAGAGAGGTGTCTCCCAGCAACATTAGAAAAGGCTCTAACACCTCATGGACCAGACTGCAGCATTAATACTCTCCTCTTACAAATCTGCACTTCTGAAGGTGGTGGCCTGCATCAGTTTATTTCTGACATTCACAGGGCAATGAAGACAGAGAAAGCAGAAAAGTTTTCGCAAGGACAAGTCCAGGTAAACTGCTGACAAAATTACTGGTTCTGCAATACTGGTTCTGTACTCAGAACTCGCTATAAGAAGCCACGCTTACGGCAGATACCTACTCGGGACAATTTCAATATAAAGACAAAACTTCTTCATCAGTGACCAGCCCTAAAATAAGCGCTTACAAAACAGATCTGAATATATTTATATTTTTCTTCTTCCTCTTAAAACAAATTGCATTTTGCATATAAACATACATTATTTCTTTATTCTTTTAGTTTACTATGATCAAAAGCAAACTCCCTAAAATTACTGTTTATTGACTTTTTCTTTAAAATAAGGAGGTTTCTTCATTAAAATTCTCATAGTCATTTGCCAAGTCCTTACTAAAATCAAGATATCAGAATCACACCAGAAGTTAAAGACCTTATTATTAAAGAATAATACAGGAGGAAGAGGGTGTCCTGGTTTTGCTAAAAACAAGTTTCTCTTTTAGTGAATCTGCCTGTCAGCTAAAGCTTCATATTAGCTGCATTTTCCTGGAGAACCAGACACATGTTTTGGTAAACATAGCAATGGAATGCAAACTTATTGATAAGCATGGATGGACATCTCGCGAGAGGGGCGACGAGAAGCAAGTGAGCAAGAAACTGACCAACTGTGTATAACATTCCATTCACGTGAATACTTCATATAAAAGTGGGAGATCACGAGGATCTCGTGTGCTTTTCCCTTTTGCCCTTTTTCCCTTCTGCTCATGGCCGACATTAGAAGAGGACCTTGCTAGTCATCCCTGCGAACTGAGGCCTAGTGGGAGACTGAATCCAGCTCCGGTCGGATGCAGAGTCTAATCCAGGACTTCGGGTGCCAGCTCTGCAGTTGCTGAGACTTTCAAGATTGGTTTTGTATATTTTGTATTATTTTCTCTATTCTTATTAGTAGCATTAGTAAAACATCTTTAATTTTTTCCAACTCTCTTCACTCTGTGCTTCTTTTCCTCCCAATCGCCTCTCCTTAGTGAAAAGGGGGGAGAGGGAGGGGGAAGTGTGGGAGGGGGAGAGGGGGTTAAC
Organism: Columba livia; assembly: GCF_036013475.1. Taxonomy (NCBI): domain Eukaryota; kingdom Metazoa; phylum Chordata; class Aves; order Columbiformes; family Columbidae; genus Columba; species Columba livia. The sequence goes on from NC_088606.1 coordinate 57,877,134, forward strand.
AATACATCTGCCAGGGTTTTATTGTCACCCTGCAATCTTGACCCTCGACAGAGGGTCATCTAAATAGCCTGGCTCTCTTTTCTATCTTCTAACCTGCATTTTTATTCACAAACTTTTCCTTTTTCCATCCACAAATACCAGGCTTTGTACAAAAGAAAACAATGTTATTAGGAAACAGACAAAAGTCTAAACCAGCTGTACAATAAAAACTGAAAGATCTGAAAGAGGTTTTGCCAACTCCATGGAATTAGTCACAAGACGGCATCAACACGCCATAATGAAACATTATTAAATAGTCTTTGCTTTATAAACAAACTAACAAACCAACATCTTCAACGTCAGGATTTATAAATTCAAGTCCTTTTGACACTTAACCACCACCAAACAGGAGTTACACGAACTGGAACGGCAAAGTCTCTGCACCAGTGCTTCTGTTTGGCTTCTAACTGGATAATACAAAGACTGATACAAGGAGCTGCACCACACTGAATATGCAAAATTGTGAAGGGCCCTCTTAATATTTATTATTGTTCTTTTTAATGAGCACAACTAGGATACACCTTTTATAATACACTATGAATAAGCACTTATACTGTATAAAGGCATCACGAAGTTGTCAAGTTTAAGAAGTCAAGATTTAAAACTGCTGAGATGATTTAAACCAGCAGAAGAAACTTGCATCAAACATAAGAAAATACATATAGAGTACAAATTTAAAAGTTGGTCAAATGGAGGAGCTGGGGAAATACCACGATTTACAAGTGCTACCAAAGAAAAATTCCCAGCATGAACTGTATCAGCTTTAACAAAACACAAACTATTAACAAATTTGTTCAGAAAAAAGTAAAATAGCCTTTATTTTCCATTAGTCTGTTTTCTTGAACTATTAGAAAATATTCCAAACTGATTTATACTCATAGGAATCAACTTCACAAATAAACTATTTCTGGATTCCCAGAACACATTCAATGGTCCAGTTCAAATTTCACAATCTTGTATTCAGCCCAATAGACTGTATTTGATTAGGTGCACATTATCTGCCTTTCTGCTCCTTCACAGAACTCTTTAGACAGGATAGCTTTGTGACAACTGGATATATAGTTATAAATTCAATAGTCAACAGTCTTCCTTTCTGGCACTCTCCAAAACCACACAAATTCTCAGCTCCTTGCACAAACACACAGAAAAAGCAAAACAAACAAACAACACCCCCCCCCCGAAACTTACGTCAAAAAATGCCTAAATTACAGCACTTCGAGCGTAAAAAAAGTTCTAATTTCTTACAGAAGGCTGACAAATAATTATCTGTAATAATGAGCTGAAACAAAACATGGGCATTTTATCAACCCAGGCTATCAATCCAGGCTGGGGATGAAGGGACTGAGAGCAGCCCTACGGAGAAGGACGTGGGGCTCCGGGGGGTCGAAAGCTGGGACATGAGCCAGCAATGTGCACTTGCAGCCCAGAAGGTCAATCATATCTTGGGCTGTTCCAAAAGAAGAACGGCCAGCAGGTCAGGGAGGTGATTCCGCCCCTCTGCTCTGCTCTGGTGAGACCCCACCTGCAGTGCTGCATCCAGCTCTGGTTCCTCAGCACAGGACAGACAGGGACCTGTTGGAGAGGGGCCAGAGGAGCCACAGAAATCATCAGAGGCCTGGAACAGCTCTCTATGAGGACAGGCTGAGAGAGTTGGTGTTGTTCAGCCTGGAGAAGAGAAGGCTCTGGGGAGACCTTATTGTGGCCTTTCAGTACAGAAAAAAAAATAAAAAAAATAAATACATAAAATTTTGCTCATACTTTTTCAACTCAAAGAAAATGAAACATAATTATTTCTGCTCCTCAGTTTTGATTTTTGGATATATACCCCATTTTCATACCACGTGTTTGAGTTTCATGACTCTCTTTAGTCTTGATTATTTCTTAGTTCCTCTAAGTAAGCATGAAAGATATTCACTACTGTTTATATGTTCACACTGAGTACATACAGATAGGAGGATAAACCTATAGGGAAAAAATTCTTACTGAGACAAACAAGCCACAAAACCGTTTATTGGAAGGGTATTATACTCTCTTGACTTGCATCCTGTGAAACTGAAGAGCACAAAGATTGCTCCATGATCCTTCAGCCTCTCAAATCT